>NC_056627.2:110142147-110495272 GCF_002870075.4 Lactuca sativa | reverse complement strand
ATGTTCTTGTCAGTGTTTACAACTCTTCCTTCCTTTTTTGTAAAGTGAACTTCATAGTCAACATCACACAATTGACTGATAGAAATAAGGTTGTGTTTGAGACCCTTTACATATGAAACGTTTTGAAAAACCACGTTATTGCATTTGATATTTCCATATCCCTTAGTGAACCCCTTTCCATTGTCTCCATAAGTAACTGCAGGACTAGTTTTCTTAACATAATCTTCCAGGAGAGACTTTGATCCTGTCATATGCCTTGAGCAACCACTATCTAAGTACCAAAGATGCTCCTGACCCTGCAGTGCTGAGAAACTAGTTAGAACACACTGACCCATTCGAAGATGGGTCATTCACAAAGTTATTTGATAATAGATTATAACACTCCTTAGGAAGACAGTTTAAAGAGTTTGACTTAAGAGTCCATTTTTCATTTCTAACTTTAATATTTTCTGCATTTGAGGATGATTTATCAAAAGAAGATTCACTGATCTTGTGAGAGGAATCACCACATCTGTAACAAACTCTAGTACCAAAGTTCTTCTTGGTGAGCAAATTTTTTGATTTAACACATTTTGACATGTAAGATTCACCAAGAGAGCTTTGAGTCCTTTTGTTTATCATTGAGTCACGACTGAATTCAGTGTCAGAAGGAGTTTGATCAGTGTTAGGTGATGAACTATCAGTATCTGAATTTGACTCATTCACAGATGGATTGCAATCAGGGAAGTGCTTGAGTTATTCATGAACATCATGAAACACTCCATTTGAGATAGGAAAAGCAATAATATTCTTAGTTAGAGGGGTTGGTCTAACAAGATGTGCAGGATAAGAGGTAGGATCAATTCCGGTAATTTCAACATTACACTCAGTAATACCATCATAATTAGTAATACAATCTTCATCAATTAAACTTTGATTAATAAAAGAGTTACTGACAAACTTATTTTTGAAATTGTTTTTCATCTCATTCATGGAATAGACCTCAGAGTCCTTTTCTTGTGATTTAAAAACTTTTTCAGCTTCTGCAAAATTACCCCCAAGAATTTTCTCACAAGAATGTGGAATTTGAGCTGAAATAATATAATTAGCATTCTTATGAGATTTTGCCCAAGTGTGAAGCACAGTTTGTTCTTTGATCAAAATATTTTTAACATTGTCAATTTCAGCAGACAAAGATGAATTTGACAAACAAGTAATTCTAAGATTTTCATGAGTGGACTCAATAATGCTATTTTTCATGGATATATCAGTTTCAAGAAGATCAATTTGATTTTGCAAATTTCTTATGGTTTGATTCTTCTTAGAATTAATGACACCCAAATACTCAAACATTTTGATTTTTTCATTCATTGAATAGGAAACGAAGTTTTTAACCTGGTACATTGAAGAAGAGTCAATGTTGTGCTTCCTAGAATTTTCAACAGCATCAGACATATCAGTGTCAAAAGTACTTTTGTCTTTATCAGAAATAGTCGGGTCCTCTATTTTGACCATTAGACACTTGACTTCATCATCTGATGACTCTTCATCAGTTTTCCATTTTTCTTCTTCAGCTACAAGCACTTTATGTTCCATGTTTTCAGCTTTCAGCTTCTCAATCAGCTTGTTGTACTTCTGCTTCCAGTATTCATCTGAGCCTTGTTTCTTTTGTTTACATTCCTTTGCAAAATGATCAGTGCTCCCGCAGTTAAAGCACTGAGCCTTCTCTTTCTTATCAGCACCATGCCTTTTATCAGCTCCTGACCCTCTTGAGAACTTTCCACCCATCTTCTTTTGAAACTTTGAGAAGTTTCGACCTGATTTTTCAAAGGTCTTTACAATCAAAGCTGCACTAGCCACAACTTTTTCAAGATCATCAGTGTCAGTTTTTGATGAATCAGTGTCTGAATCACTTTCAGTGTCTGAATCTGACACCAGCTTTTTATTGGAGAACAAGGCTACAGAAGATTCACGCTGAGAATCTTTCATCAGTTCCTTTCTTTGAAGCTTGGATTCTTCATAGTATCGAAGATTTCCATAGAGACTTTGTAAGTCCATAGAGTGGATCTTCTCACTATTTTTCAGTACATCAACATGATTCTCCCAACCTGCACCCAGAGAATCCAAAAACTTTTGCACTAGAATAGTTCTATGCTTCAACTGATCTAGTCTCCGAAGATCATTAACAAGAGTATTGAATCTGTTAAAGGTTTGAGTCAAGGTTTCACCTTTCTTAGGAAAAAAATGTTCATACCTTCGGTTAAGATCATTTATTTGAGTAGCCTTGACTTCTTCAGTTCCTTCAAAAGATACAGTCAGAGTATCCATCATCTCTTTTGCTGAGATGCAATTTTGAACCAGCCCAAAGATGTTGTATGGTAGAGAGTAGTTGATTGCGGCACGAGCACGAACATCTAGACCATGTTTTCTCTTGTCATCTGCCGTCCAGTTTTCTTTGGGAGTTTTCTTCATAGTACCATCAGGAACATTATTTTTAAGGGGCTGATACATTGGAACATATGGACCTTTCTCAACAATGTCCAACATGTCTTCATCAACAGACTCTAAGGCATATAGAGCCTTTATTTTCCACATAGCAAAGTTCATTTCATCAAAAGGAGTAATTTTAGCAGAAGGATGATTTGATGAGTTTGATGAAGAAGAAGATGAAGCCATTTGTTTGATAAAAGAAACCTGCTCTGATACCAATTGAAGAGGCCTTTAGATCAATCGATATATCAAACAATGACGATAAATAAGAACAAGAGCAATTCACGAAGAAAAACTTTCACTAAGAAAGATAATCTCACAAAGAGATTATCGTGTGCACAAAGCAAAGATTAGGGTTTGTGAAAGGCGTAACCATTCATAAACCTGTACAAGATAATATATACAGCTATTCTAGACTGTCACACCCCCAAACCTGAACGGCGGAAACGTTCGGGGGCGGATGACTTCATGTGGTAACGTAACAAATGAATACATAGTAAAGAAAGCAATACAACCATCATATATATAATTGAAAGTTTACATTTGTCAAAAGTTACATGTTCAAAACTCAATTACAATATGATGTCAAAATACGAGATTAAACTGGCGCCGCAGCATCCCTTCATCAAAAGCGAAATGAATACCTGAAATTACTGATTCCCTGGGACATACAAGTAATTTTGAAAGAGTAGATCAGCATTTAAGCTGGTGAATTTCATAAGTATTTAAGTGACAATGTTTGAATGAACTGAAATGTTTTATCTTCGTTTGTTTGTGGTTAGAAAATCCAATATTTTCTACTAGTATAAAAGTAGCCTTCACTCAAGACCAATGTTTGTTTCTAAAATATATGTAAATGTAAAAGAACCAATGAATTTGAAAACCTTGTAAATCAATGCATTTTAATACCCCTTGTGAGTTTTATAACCATACTATTGACTCTGAATGCCTATACACAACGTTCTTCAGGCGTTGGAATGTTATGACGTTTGTCACCCCAAACGGTGGACTGCAGCTAACAGTCAGGGCGCGGGTTTGTCAAGCCCGTATAGATCTATACACAAACACCATGCTCCCCCTCCAAGGGATTCTGGTATATAATACAGGACTTGAAATGTGTACTCGAACGTACATGAAGTTAGTGTCTCACAAATCCGTGGTATAAAAACAGATCTACTTGTTAAAATGTTATGTTTGTTCTTGTACACGAAAGTGAACTTCTTGAAATATGTGATTCTACTACATAAGAGTTAGAAATTTGTTTCGTAAAACCATACCTATTATAGTTTCCAAAAAGCGTGTCTTGTTTGTTTAGAAATATTGAGAAAAGAAATCACTTGTTTATGAAAGTATAGATTTTTGGTGTAGAGTCTAGGATAGACAAGAAAAATCTAAGAACAGTTTAGTTTATACATGTATTACAACAACATTATATTTTAAAAGGTAAGATGCTATTGTGACATATGTTATATATATATAAAAGTTCCTTTAAATGTTTATAAATCGCATGATATTTGAATATATAACAGTACATAAAAGAGTTTCCTTATGAAACACACGATAATACTCGTGTGTTTTACTTGTAATCCCCCCCTTGAAAACATATAAAAGTATTTAGGAAAATTAAAACGGTTGATTAAGGGGTATGAAACTCACTTGAAAGTTTTGGAGACAGCGAGATGGAAAACCGGGCAGAGTTTCGTCTCGGGAAACGGATTTTCCTCGGGGTTCTCGGGAATCTCGGGAGTAAAATCGACCTTCGGGACTTGAGCCAAAAAGACCAGAGCTTCGGGTTTGAACGGACACGGAAAACGAGGAAATGTTGAGAGAGAGAGAAGAGAAATGAACCCTTTCTTTGGAAACCCTCGCATTCTATTTATAGGAAGGCTGGTCTGCCTCGGTACGCGGGGCGTACGCTCGTACGCGCTGCGTACGCGTACGTCATGCATGACCGAAGCCTCGACTGCCTCGGTTCGGATGGGACGGGTTGTTGGGTTCTCGGGTCGGATGGGACGGGTTGCTGGGGAGGTGGGTCGGATGGGACGCCGGGTCGGATGGGACGTCGGGTCGGACGGGTCGGGCGGGTCGGATGGATCGGATTCCTCGGATATGGCGACGTGGACGATCCGAGGCCAATCCTCTCGGTTACGCGGGGCGTACAGGAGTACGCAGCGCGTACTTCGGAGGAGGATGCTGACTCCCCTTCGGATAATATCCGAATTTTGAATTAAATAAATAAATAATTTATTTAATAAACTTCAAAAATCCATATCTTCTTCATACGAACTCCGTTTTCGATGGTCTTTATATCCTCGCGTAGGTGAGACTACGCTCTACAACTTTCGTTTAGACTCCGTCGGCAAATTCCAAAATTATATTTTTATTATTTATTAAAAATTCATCGTGTTTAAGGAATTTCTTAGAAAATTCATAACTTCTTTATCTGATGTCGGTTTTTGCCAGACTTTTTACCGCTGGAATACCATTGACGAGACCTTCGATTCTCGTTTAGGTCATTCCGGCCAAAAGTCGCTCGATCTCCGATTCGAGTTTTTAGCTGTCTGTTGCTAAGCCGAACTTGGAAAAATCACATCTTCGCTATATGAAGTCGGATTTGGGCGTTCTTTTCACGTACGATTATGTTTCAAAGACATTTAATCATAGTAGGAAATTAAGTAGAACTTATTTATACATGTTATTATGAAGGTAACTTTTTATTATTCAGAAGTGGTTACAATACTTGACCCATTTTGGTCGTTACAAAGAGTTGAAATATCGGGTTGTCACATCATCCCCCCGTTAGAGAGAATTTCGTCCCGAAATTTAAAGTAGCAAAGATGCTAGTGAACATGAAAGAGATGAGGGTACTTTTGTTTCATCTGATCTTCGCGTTCCCATGTGAATTCAGGTCCCCGCTTGGCGTTCCAGCGAACCTTCACGATGGGTATGCGACTTTGTTTTGTTTGTTTGACCTCTCGGTCCATGACTTCTACTGGTTCTTCCACAAAGTTGAGGCTCTCGTTGATCTCGATCTCGTCGAGTGGAATAACAAGAGTCTCGTCGGACAGACACTTTTTCAAGTTTGAGACGTGGAAGGTTGGATGGATGTTACTAAGTTCGCGCGGTAGGTTAAGCTTGTAAGCCACAGGGCCGATTCTGGCAAGAATCTCGAAAGGCCCTATGTATCTTGGATTTAGTTTCCCACGCTTTCCAAAACGTATTAAACCCTTCCACGGTGAGACCTTTAATAAGACGTGGTCTCCTACCTGGAATTCTAAAGGTTTCCTCCTTTGGTCAGCGTAGCTTTTCTGTCGGTCTCTTGAGGCCTTCAATCGTTCACGAATCTGAACGATCTTCTCTGTTGTTTCACGTATGATCTCCGGACCTGTGAGAGTGCTTTCAGGAACTCTTCCTCTAGCTAACTGGGTATCGCCAACTTCAGTCCAGCACAGAGGGGATCTGCACTTTCGACCATAGAGGGCTTCAAACGGAGCAGCCTTTATGCTTGTATGATAACTATTGTTGTATGAAAATTCGACAAGGGGTAAATGAATATCCCATGCCTTTCCAAAGTCAATCACACAGGCTCTCAGCATGTCTTCTAAAGTTTGTATTGTTCTCTCACTTTGTCCGTCTGTCTGTGGGTGGTAGGCTGTACTCATGTCTAGCCTAGTTCCCAGGGAACTTTGTAGTGACTGCCAGAATCTTGAAGTGAATCTACTATCTCGATCGGAGATAATGGATATTGGAACACCATGCAGTCGCACTACTTCCCTTAAGTAAGTTCTTGTAAGCTTCTCCATTTTGTCAGTCTCTTTGATGGGTAGGAAATGTGCGGATTTGGTCAATCTGTCGACAATGACCCATATGGTATCGAGTCCACTTGTCGTCTTGGGTAACTTGGTTATGAAGTCCATAGTAATCCGCTCCCATTTCCATTCCGGTATCTCTGGTTGTTGTAGTAGTCCTGACGGTTTCTGATACTCGACCTTAACCTTAGCGCAAGTAAGACATTTACTTACGAAGGTAGCAATTTCTGCTTTCATGTTAGGCCACCAGTATAGTTTCTTAAGATCCAGATACATTTTATCTGAACCCGGGTGAACGGAATATCTTGAATTGTGAGCCTCGGTCATGACTACGTTTCTGAAACCACCATGATTTGGGGTCCAGATTCGGTCCATAAGATAGTAGGCTCCGCCACCCTTGACTTCTAAATTCTTCTCCATTCCTCGCAGGGATTCACCCGCCACATTTTCAGGTTGCAAAGCTTCCATTTGTGCTTCTTTAATTTGCGTGGATAGGTGGGAATGGATAGTCATGGTCAGAGATTTGACCCTCCGACCAGTGTATTCCTTTCGACTGAGGGCGTCGGCTACTACGTTGGCCTTGCCAGGATGATAACGAATTTCGCATTCGTAGTCATTCAGTAACTCAACCCATCGTCGTTGTCGCATGTTGAGTTCCTTCTGATCGAAAATGTGTTGAAGGCTCTTGTGATCGGTGAATATAGTACTCTTTGTTCCGTATAAGTAGTGCCTCCAGATCTTCAGAGCAAATACCACTGCTCCTAACTCGAGGTCATGTGTCGTATAGTTCACTTCGTGTGTCTTAAGCTGTCAGGAGGCATAAGCGATAACCTTCCCTCTCTGCATAAGAACACAACCAAGTCCTTGATTTGAAGCATCGCAATACACTACGAAGTCTTCTATCCCTTCGGGGAGGGATAGTATCGGTGCGGTGCACAAGGCCTGTTTTAGTGTCTGGAATGTCTTCTCTTGTTTCGCTTCCCAGTCAAAGGCCACTCCTTTCTGGGTTAATGAAGTAAGAGGTTTCGCAATGCTCGAAAAGTTCTTTATGAATCTGCGATAGTAGCCAGCTAGACCTAGAAATTGACGAATTTCTGTAGGTGTCTTTGGTGCCGACCAGTTCTCAATAGCCTTAATTTTGGAAGGGTCCACGTGTATTCCTTTCTCGCTAACAACGTGACCTAAAAATTCGACTCTTCGAATCCAAAATTCGCATTTAGAGAACTTCGCATATAGTTTCTCCGTTCGCAGTGTTTCTAGGACTTTTCGTAGGTGTTGACTATGCTCTTCCTCACTTCGAGAGTAGATAAGTATATCATCGATAAAGACGATGACG
Source organism: Lactuca sativa (assembly GCF_002870075.4). Lineage (NCBI taxonomy): Eukaryota > Viridiplantae > Streptophyta > Magnoliopsida > Asterales > Asteraceae > Lactuca > Lactuca sativa. The sequence goes on along the minus strand of NC_056627.2, from coordinate 110,487,658 downwards.
AACTGATCCAAGTAAGGGCGGCATACCCTATTCATTAGGTCCATAAATACTGCTGGTGCATTGGTTAATCCGAACGGCATCACCACGAATTCGTAGTGTCCATAACGAGTTCGGAAGGCTGTCTTTGGAATGTCCCCCTCTAGAACTCGTAATTGGTGATATCCGGATCGCAGGTCTATTTTGGAGAAGTAGTTCGCCCCTTGAAGTTGATCGAATAGGTCGTCGATACGGGGTAGAGGATAGCGGTTCTTGACAGTAAGTTTGTTCAGCTCTCTGTAGTCGATGCACATACGGAACGATCCGTCTTTCTTCTTTACAAACAAGACCGGTGCTCCCCAAGGTGAGAAACTTGGTCTTATGAATCCTTTATGAAGGAGTTCATTAAGTTGGCTGGAAAGTTCCTGCATCTCTGCTGGTGCAAGACGATAAGGCGACTTCGCTACTGGGGTAGCTCCTGGAATTAAGTCGATTCTAAACTCGACTTGGCGTTGCGGTGGTAATCCTGGCAGTTCTTCTGGAAAGATATCGGGAAAGTCGCGTACTACCGAGATGCTCTTGATGTCCTTCAGTTCTTGACTTGTATCGACGATGTGCGCTAGGAATGCTCGACAATCCTTCCGCAAGCACTTTCGAGCTTGGATGCACGAAATGATACGAAGGTTTGCACTAGATTTGTCGCCGTAGATAACTAATGTTTCGTTGTTTGGGAGGTTAAGACGGACTGCTTTCTCAAAGCACATGATGTCGGCGCGAAGAAGGCTCAACCAATCCATGCCGACTATGACGTCGAAACTTTTAATTTGAACCGGCATGAGATTGATTGGGAAAGAATGGCCGTCTAATGTTAACGTACACCCCATGTATATGCAATTTGTGTTTTCGGTTTTTCCATTGGCCATCTCTATAGTGAATGATTTTTCTAACTTGCTAGGTTTAGGTTTAAGTAAATGAATAAAGTTTTGACTCACGAAACTTCTCTCCGCTCCACTATCGAATAATATGCATGCGTATGAATTATCGAGAAGGAACGTACCAGCAACAATAGTTGGGTCAGCTACAACTTCGTTATGGCCTATTGCCAAAACTCGTCTCACACCTCCGGTGCCTGCTGCCTTAGGACAGTTTCTCTGGTAGTGGCCCACCTCGCCACAACCGTAGCAAGCCTACCCTACACCCGCACCGGGAATTTGAGTGATCGGCTTTGCGGGCTCCTTGCAGAAACGGGCTGTGTGCCCTTTCTGGCTGCAGTTGGCGCACTGCATAGCTCGACAAAGTCCATGGTGGTGGTAATTGCATTTGGTGCATTTTGGGAGGTTGCCTATATAAGGCTTTGTTGGGTAGGTATTTGTAGGGGCTGTAGCAGGTACAGTGGCCGCATTTACTGACACCAGCTGTTTCTTTGCGGATTCTTGGGAAGATCCACCCTTCCCTTTAATCCATGCCCTCTTCCTGCCATTGTTGTTGTTGTAGTTGTTGTAGTTGTTGTTTGCTTTTTGTGGGGCTGGTGCAGAAGTGGTTGAGTTCTGATGACCTCCGTAGTCGATCAGAGATTGTGCCAGTTCCTTAGCACTTTCAAAGGTGTCAGGTTTAGAAGCTAACACGCTTGATCGCATTTGGGGCGTCAGTCCCCAGATGTACCTTTCTATCTTCTTGCTCTCGGGAGCAATCATATCTGGACAAAGGATTGCCAGCTCGCAGAATCTGTTGGTATAAGTAGCGATGTCAGTACCCACCATTCCGAGAGTCCATAGCTCGTGTTCAAGCTTTTGAATTTCTCCCCGTGGGCAGTATTCTCTCATCATCATGGCCTTCAAGTTCTCCCAGCTTATGGAGTTCGCCACGATTAGGGTAAGTACTTTAACGTGGCCATTCCACCAAGTTAAAGCTTTATCGAGAAGGGTGAAAGTTGCAAATTTTACCTTGCTGTGCTCGGGGCAGGAGCATATTTCAAAGACTGCCTCCGTCCTTTCGATCCACTGCCTCAGGGCCATCACACCACCAGTACCATAAAACATCCGGGGCTTGGCATTAGTGAAGTCCTTATAGGTGCATTCTCGAGGTGGTCCATGACTCTCGCCATGGTTGGATAGGTGTGTGCCAGATCCCGAGCCATTAGTACTCGAGTTATTGATCTGTGACATGGCAGCTGCCACTGCCGCGGTGACTGCTGCTTGAAACATAACAGCATCAAATTGAGGTGGTGGAGGTGGTGGTGGTATAGGTGCTTCCTCACCGTTGTTTCGCCTCGGATTCCTACGCGGAGGCATCCTTCAACTATAGATTGAAAAGACAAGGATAAGAATTTCATAGAATGGAAAAAATGTATGTGTCTCATGAACTAAATCGCTATAGTTCAACAACAGATGAAAGTATAAGTCTTAAAATAGAAAAAAAATGAAAGTTATTTGTAAGACTGAAGGTATGAAACAAGTATTTGGGGTTCTCAAAGACCATTCAAGGTTCGAACGAAATACTCAACATAGTAGTAATAGTGCCACTTATATTAATATAAAAGTTGTTACAACGATCATGAAAATTTGACCCCCATAAGGGTCTCCGATTACAAAGTTCGAGAAATTTAAAGACTTTTAGCCGAGGTCCTAAGCTATAACAAAATTTGAGTCCTAGACAAGCACTACTTGCGTCGAAGGTTGCGCTTGGAGCTTGACTCCGTATCTGATTGCTTTGACTCCATTAGACGCCTATCGAAAGCGGCTTGTTGTTCCCTTAGTTCGGCGAGGGCTGCAATCATTTGCGCTTGAAACGATTTAGCTTGGAATTGGGCGTTGTCTTGCATCTTGTCCAGCCTACGGATGTCAGAAGTGTGAACCTGCACTTCCACGTTGATATCCCGGAGTCGACTAGCTTGTACTCCAGACTGATAGGACTGATTGGCTAACTTACCCACCATTACCGGGAGTGCTCGATCAGCCGAACCTCCGCCGCGGACATCATAGAAGTCCCGGCACATGCCGTAGGGAGGGCGTAGGTTTTGCTGTTGGCTCCAATGGTGGAGGTGACTTCCCCAGACGGGAGTCGGTCCTTGAAAGTTCCTTACGAAGACGGGAGGTTGAATGGGTGGTGGATCGATAACTTCCGGCTCTGAGTCGGTACCGGAGTCATCACCCACTTCTATGGGTTCCTCGTCCTCTTCGGGATCATCTTCGATCCATCCTCCGTTGCCTTGGTTGGGAAAGTAGGGGTCGCCAGGGTGGTGAAATCCAGCCATTTGGCTATACGAGAAATAGGGTTATAAGAATTGAGTAAAGTCGGAACATGTAAAACATGTAAGTTAAACTAGTTTAGATAGCAAATACTCCTATAGTAATTAAGTGCTTGTGTTTGATTCTTGTAATGGTTTGGTAAGTTTTGACTTGTTGCTTACTACGATCATTCCTCGATATACGTTGGTCCAATCTTGGGCAAATATAGTTGATCACGCTATATTTGTCCAAAATCTGATTTACATATATCGAGTCCCAATCGTAGTGTCAACTTGTCTAAATACTTGTATAGTTGTATAACATGAAAATAGTTCGTGGTATGCATGTATTTGTACTTAAATGAACTACCAATTTAAGTTGAACGAAATGCTGCTTAAGTGTAAAAAGAAAATTTGTTTTGTCAGAGAGTATTAGTCCCTTAAGCATTTATAGTTTGTATATCTTATGTGGTTTGATATACTTAGTTCACTATAAACATTGCTCTGATACCAATCTGTCACACCCCCAAACCTGAACGGCGGAAACGTTCGGGGGCGGATGACTTCATGTGGTAACGTAACAAATGAATACATAGTAAAGAAAGCAATACAACCATCATATATATAATTGAAAGTTTACATTTGTCAAAAGTTACATGTTCAAAACTCAATTACAATATGATGTCAAAATACGAGATTAAACTGGCGCCGCAGCATCCCTTCATCAAAAGCGAAATGAATACCTGAAATTACTGATTCCCTGGGACATACAAGTAATTTTGAAAGAGTAGATCAGCATTTAAGCTGGTGAATTTCATAAGTATTTAAGTGACAATGTTTGAATGAACTGAAATGTTTTATCTTCGTTTGTTTGTGGTTAGAAAATCCAATATTTTCTACTAGTATAAAAGTAGCCTTCACTCAAGACCAATGTTTGTTTCTAAAATATATGTAAATGTAAAAGAACCAATGAATTTGAAAACCTTGTAAATCAATGCATTTTAATACCCCTTGTGAGTTTTATAACCATACTATTGACTCTGAATGCCTATACACAACGTTCTTCAGGCGTTGGAATGTTATGACGTTTGTCACCCCAAACGGTGGACTGCAGCTAACAGTCAGGGCGCGGGTTTGTCAAGCCCGTATAGATCTATACACAAACACCATGCTCCCCCTCCAAGGGATTCTGGTATATAATACAGGACTTGAAATGTGTACTCGAACGTACATGAAGTTAGTGTCTCACAAATCCGTGGTATAAAAACAGATCTACTTGTTAAAATGTTACGTTTGTTCTTGTACACGAAAGTGAACTTCTTGAAATATGTGATTCTACTACATAAGAGTTAGAAATTTGTTTCGTAAAACCATACCTATTATAGTTTCCAAAAAGCGTGTCTTGTTTGTTTAGAAATATTGAGAAAAGAAATCACTTGTTTATGAAAGTATAGATTTTTGGTGTAGAGTCTAGGATAGACAAGAAAAATCTAAGAACAGTTTAGTTTATACATGTATTACAACAACATTATATTTTAAAAGGTAAGATGCTATTGTGACATATGTTATATATATATAAAAGTTCCTTTAAATGTTTATAAATCGCATGATATTTGAATATATAACAGTACATAAAAGAGTTTCCTTATGAAACACACGATAATACTCGTGTGTTTTACTTGTAATCCCCCCCTTGAAAACATATAAAAGTATTTAGGAAAATTAAAACGGTTGATTAAGGGGTATGAAACTCACTTGAAAGTTTTGGAGACAGCGAGATGGAAAACCGGGCAGAGTTTCGTCTCGGGAAACGGATTTTCCTCGGGGTTCTCGGGAATCTCGGGAGTAAAATCGACCTTCGGGACTTGAGCCAAAAAGACCAGAGCTTCGGGTTTGAACGGACACGGAAAACGAGGAAATGTTGAGAGAGAGAGAAGAGAAATGAACCCTTTCTTTGGAAACCCTCGCATTCTATTTATAGGAAGGCTGGTCTGCCTCGGTACGCGGGGCGTACGCTCGTACGCGCTGCGTACGCGTACGTCATGCATGACCGAAGCCTCGACTGCCTCGGTTCGGATGGGACGGGTTGTTGGGTTCTCGGGTCGGATGGGACGGGTTGCTGGGGAGGTGGGTCGGATGGGACGCCGGGTCGGATGGGACGTCGGGTCGGACGGGTCGGGCGGGTCGGATGGATCGGATTCCTCGGATATGGCGACGTGGACGATCCGAGGCCAATCCTCTCGGTTACGCGGGGCGTACAGGAGTACGCAGCGCGTACTTCGGAGGAGGATGCTGACTCCCCTTCGGATAATATCCGAATTTTGAATTAAATAAATAAATAATTTATTTAATAAACTTCAAAAATCCATATCTTCTTCATACGAACTCCGTTTTCGATGGTCTTTATATCCTCGCGTAGGTGAGACTACGCTCTACAACTTTCGTTTAGACTCCGTCGGCAAATTCCAAAATTATATTTTTATTATTTATTAAAAATTCATCGTGTTTAAGGAATTTCTTAGAAAATTCATAACTTCTTTATCTGATGTCGGTTTTTGCCAGAATTTTTACCGCTGGAATACCATTGACGAGACCTTCGATTCTCGTTTAGGTCATTCCGGCCAAAAGTCGCTCGATCTCCGATTCGAGTTTTTAGCTGTTTGTTGCTAAGCCGAACTTGGAAAAATCACATCTTCGCTATATGAAGTCGGATTTGGGCGTTCTTTTCACGTACGATTATGTTTCAAAGACATTTAATCATAGTAGGAAATTAAGTAGAACTTATTTATACATGTTATTATGAAGGTAACTTTTTATTATTCAGAAGTGGTTACAATACTTGACCCATTTTGGTCGTTACAAAGAGTTGAAATATCGGGTTGTCACATAGACAATCCCTACAATTCAGGGATACGCTAGCTAATTAATCAAGATAACTAAGGAAACACGATAACTACAAGATTTGTTACAATGCACTGAACAAACTAAACTAATACAAACTGAGCAGTTACACGCTGATGTTGATGCTGAGATACGTGCTGACGCTGAGTCTGTTTTAAACATTATCATATTTCAAGGTTTGACCTTACAATATATAATTATTAAATCATAATACTATAAGTATAAGGGTAGTATTTTAACTTTTAAAAATCTAAGGGTTGGAACTGAAGTTTTAATCAAGACTTTACTTGTTCCAAAACATGAGGGCAAGTTTTGTAAACTTTCAAAACTTTTCATTTCTTGTAACTTATGAGTTAATTAGAGTATTAAAAATGAAGACTCTTCATTTTTCTAACTCTTGTGTTCTTTTACTGGTTGTTAATTCAAGTGTGACTCTTAGATTTCCATAACTTGAGGACAAGTTATGGACTCCATTAAAACACATTATGATCAAGAATTAAGCTACCAAGTAGGTTACAAGTAATTCCTATGATCATCTAAATTCATAAGATGAAGAACATGAATATCGATATCAAAGTTTCATGACCATATGTACACATATAATCATGAGAAATTGATATTAGCGATTGTAAATGGATTAGAACAAACATTACACCATCTAAAACAAGTTTTATGACACCAAAATAGTTTAGGGTTATGTTTCTAGTCCATTTCCAGCAGCAACAGTCGAAAATCTGCATTCTGTGGCTCCTACTCGTCGAGTGAACGAACCTACTCGGCGAGTAGGTTGAAGATACGCATGAACTCGGCGAGTCCCCCCATGGACTCGGGGAGTTCATCAGGCAGACAACAAGTTTTTCGACTTGTTTCAACTTTTTAGCACAAATAACAAACAAACAAGCCTAGGCTCTAATACCACTGATGGGTTTTGAGCATTCTAACACTTCCTAAGTGTACATGCAACCCTAATAACCTCGGATCTATGTTTGTCTAATTATCATGCAAAGTTGAATTTCCAAGGCTATGATCCTATCTAGCATACATGGGGAACAATTTTAACTTAAATAATAGATAGAATAACTTACCTTGTTGTTGCTTATGTTCCTTGAAACCTTGTGAGCCTAGCACCCCAAGTGTGATGCCTCAAATGCTTCACACAACACCAAATGCTATGGAGTAAACTTGGAGAGAAAGTATAACACACTAAAATCGGCTCTAGCCCTCTTGTTTCATGTCCTTCACCGATTTTTGGGAGAACACATGAGCTTTATATAGTGTTGACACATCTAGGGTTACACCATGTAAACCCTAATGTGTCATGACTCTTCATTTCCATGACCCATGGGTTTGTAACTCCCATGGAGCCTCCATGAAGCATCCAATGGGTTTAAACCAACTTGATTATCCATGGAGCCTCTTAGCCCACTATATAAGTTATGAATGATTTACATAATCAACCCATATATTTAATCAGTTATCTTTTGATAACTTAATTAATTCTTGACCAAACTAATTAAATAATATTATTAATATATTAGAGCTTATAATATATTAATAAACCATATGTGTTATTTCTCTCAGTTAGTCTAGTGCCATGCAACCCAAATGGACCATGCCGGGTCGGGTCAAGTGCATAGCAGAAATAGTTATGGACTTAGACACCTTATCCAACACATTTCACATACTTTCGAGTATGCATATTAAGTCCTATATTATATACCATAATCCGTTATAGGGGAGCGTGATACTTGTTTATAGATCTATACGGGATTGACAATCTCGCACCTAAGCTGTTAGCTACAATTAGGCCGGCATGCCTGAGGTGACAAACGTCATAACATTTCAACGCCTAAAAAACGTTGTTATAGGCAGTCTGGGTCATTAGTATTGTTATAAAACTCACATGGAGTATTAAGAACTTATTGATTTACAAGGTTATCAAATGCCTTAGTGATTTTATACTTACACAAATCTACTACTCTAGGCATGAAAAACACGATTGCATTTCAGTTTTGGAACTTTTAAACTACCACACACTTATGAATGGACATTGGATTTCTAAAGGAAAACCTTCAAAACAGTCGAGTCTTTGAGGAAGACTACTTTTATACTAGTAGGAAATATTGGATTTTCTAGGAGTTTTTCGAACATCTACAAACAAATTTCATTTGATTTTATCGAAACATTGTCAGTAAATACTTATGAACTCACCAGCTTAAATGCTGACCTACTCTTTCAAAACTACTTGTATTTTTCAGGGATTCAGTAATACAGGTAAACTATTGGTTTTTGAAGAAGGGACTCTGCGGCGTTAGTTTATTTTCATTTTGACAACATACTATAATTGATATTTTGAAACATGTAATACCTACAAATGATGTAACCTTTTCAATTATATATATGTTGGTTGTGTTTGCTTTCATTACTATGTATTCAACTGTTTCGATACTACATGAAGTCATATGCCCTCGAACGATTACGCCGTTCTGGTTTGGGGGTGTGACAATATGCTAATCACTTCTCGGACCAACATAGTTGACCAGGCTATGTCATTCCCAAAAGTGACCATACATCCCCAAGCCTACTTGTGATGTTCAACAATCGTAATACTTTTGTTCTGTCCTAGTGACACTGATTTTAGTATGAATGCAGGTATGTATACTTAGTCAAATATTTTAGTATTTAAATGTATAAACTCTTGATCAGAGTATATTAATTCCGTTGGGTTTATAGTTTGTATATATTTTATGGATTGATATACTCGATTCACTATAAACAATGATCTGATACCAATCTGTCACACCCCAAAACCGAAACGGCGGAAACGTTCGGGGACGGAGGACGTCATGTACAGTATCATAACAAAGCATAGTAGTAAACAAGCAACAACATCATCCATTGCATTAATAATAAAATTTAATACAAGTGTGTTCTATGAAGTTTATAAGACACTAAAAATGTAAATAAAAATAGAGATGAGTCTTGAACGAGCTCCATCTTTTCAAAACGTGGCATCGGTACCCGTCTATTGATGACCTGAGAATAGAAGTTATTTTGAAAGAGTTTATCAGCTTTAAAGATGGTGAATTCATAAGCATTTTAGTTTCATTGTTTGTATGAAAAATGCTTGTAAATGTTTGATGTATAAGTTTGTAAATGTTTGTGTCGCATAGAAAATCCTATATTTTCTACTAAACGTAGCCTTCTACCAAGGCATCAAATGTTTTGTGTGTTTGTTTTTGTAGGCGAGTGTATTTTCCCAAGTGTGACTATCATTAACCAAAAGTATAGTTTCTACATTACCGTTTATGTGAGAAGATCACAAGAATATAATGGGGAAATAACAGTAGTACTGTAGTGTTGTATTATAGTAACTACTGCTGTACTAACTACCTTAAACCAATTGTTATTTAAGGTGTAATGTGAAATGGTTGCACCATACTTTCGACTAATAACACGACGATGAAAGATGTCGGATTAAATGCCATTCGGCACCGGTAGAATTGCAAGTCCCACTGTAGCGAACAGTAAGGTTTATGATAGTCAATCCAGTATAGATCTATACACAAATTCACGCTCTCCCTCCAGGAGACTCTGGCTATAAAACCAGCCATGACAGTGATGCCATGCCCTGAGATAATAGTTCAAATTTATTTTATTGTATTCTTGTATATGTATTGTATGTACTAGTGTAATGTATGCTCTCTCTGTCTAGTATGTAGTGCGTTCTCTTTGTTTCTCATCATAGTATGTTCCCTTTTGTAGTGTATAGTACGTTCTCTTAGTTTCTCATTATAGTAGGTTCTCTTAGTTTCTGATAATAGTATGTTCTCTTAGTTTCTCATAATAGTATGTTCTCTTAGTTTCTCATAATAGTATGTATTGACTCATGTATGAACTGACTCTTTGTATGTGTCATTATACTAGAAGTAATGAGTAGTGTCTTCCTAAACTATACCAATTATAGTGTACTAGTAGAGTTGTATGTATAACTAAGTGTATTGTACTGAGATAAAAGCTTTTATGTTTATACATATATATATAACATATAACTAAGGATCAAACGACACTCAGGGTACTGTAAGTCCACAACGAAACAAGGAACATGAAATAAAGTGTGTTATCAGTCCTAAGTCCTGTTGGGTTTTGAGCATTCTAACACTTCCTAAGTGTACATGCAACCCTAAATACCTTGGATCTATGTTTTCTCTATTATACATGCAAATAAGAACTTCCAAGGTATTATCCTAATCTAGCATATAAAACAATGGATATAGTAGGATAGAATACATACCTTTTTGGTGTAGTAAGTCTTCATGAAGCTTGAGTGCTTAGTGCCCCAAGTGTGACACCTCAAATGGAATCACAATCATCAAAACACTTAGAATGACTTGAGAGAATTCTACACTCACCAAAATCGGCTAGCCCTTTCTTGAATACTACTAGTGGCCAATTTTTCCTCAATAATAAGATGCTTATATAGTTACACAATTAGGGTAAACTCTTAATTGTCATGGCTTTCCATTTCCTTGGATCCATGGGTACAAATACACCATGGGGCATCCATGGACCATCCTATGGGTTTTAGCCCAACTTGATTATCCATGGAGCATTAGCCCACTATACAAGTATGGATGATTTACACAATCAACCCATATATTTAATTAGTCTTCTTTTGATCACTTAATTAATCCTAGATTAATTCTTGATCAATACTAATTAAATAATCTTATTATTCTTATTATTAATATACTAGAACTTATAATATATTAATAACCATAAGTGTCTTATTTCTCTCATTCAAGTGCATGATGGTATGCAACCCAAATGGACCATGCCGGGTCGGGTCAAGTCTTACCAAATATAGTTATGGACTTAGACATTAATCCAACAGTCTCCCACTTGGATAAGTCTAAAACTATTATTGCGTAGGACTTCAGGAACCAACTGGCAATCGTAGCTCTCAAAAGCTTCTGTCGAACTCTGACCTTGTAGATGAACTCTGACCTTTGTCAGTGACTTGTCCATTAGATAAGGGATCATATATTCCTCCATTCTAGATATCATATGGACTGAGACATGGATTATAATCATTCTCTCTGTCCATTTGTTGTTTCCCGATTTCCGATTTATGACGACTGACTAATTGAACAAATCAAATCAGTCCTGGCCCGGCCGAGCACTTCCATTTGTCATCATCAAATCATCGAGGGGCCCACAGATATCACTTTTATCCCGAAGATAAAAGGAATGGATAAACTTCGACTCATATGGCTTGTTCTACTACTTGTTGAATCATACACAAAAGCACGTTTTATAGCACCGAGTTACCAAATGCGGTTTCGTGCAATCAATGTACTATCAACTCATAGTAACAACTCATATCTCTAGGTTTGAAGAATATAAGATATTATCGTCTCATGATCACTCGTGATAGAATCCATGAAGTGATTCCAATGAGCGCGGGTTGAATCCAATACTCAGAACTTATGAGCACTCATGATTGTTGTAGCCTTGTCCAACACCTTAGACCTCTACAACCCATCATGACAGTCTTAATTCATATCTACTTCCAAAATATGACCGACTGTGGATGGTTTGAATAACTTAGTCATTCCGGAAGAATAACCTAGTTTATTCGGGAAGTCAAAACATGCAAAGTGAAACACAATAATAATTGAATCCAATATGGTCTCAGAACTTATGAATATAAATAAAACACCTTTTATTTATCACCATATGATTACACATTATTCATTGTATACTGTTTCAGCTATCAACTTTATTCTTGAATTTAAAACAATAGTTGTCCCATGCTCCAAGCATGTACACTATGTTTTCTAAACACTAGTCATGCCACACACCAAGTATGCATACTATGTTTGTCTATGATCTTTACTTTGTGAACTAGATCCATTGAACATAACTTCAATGATTCTCTTTTCACACTCCAAAATCCATACTGCAAATGCAAGAATTCCAAATTCATGCCATTTACTGAAATCTGTTAGATTCTAAACTTATATGCATTGATCCTCTTGTAATGATTATGCACAAAGTCAGAAAGACTTGACAACAATCATTACAGAGTATTCCAAAGGAGATCAGCTCCTTGGAAACATCCTTCTTGCATTAAGTTTCCTACTCTTAAACAGATTGAAAATTCTAACTTTGAAACATTTCCAGATTCCATTTTGACTATCACTTCTGAACAAGAGTTGCCTCCTTACAGACTATGTCAATATGGTCCTTCCAGAATTATCACTATACTTCCAATTGTCCTTGAGCAACCAATCTTTGGTAAACCTTAGATTGTCCTCGACAATTGTTTAATCCTTTTAGTCATATCCAGTTCTAAACCTTTTCCCTTCTTAATGCCCCAGGCATTTGGAAAATTTTAGAACGGATGAATATAGCACATGTAATCGATCCTATATCCGAAGCATATGGGACACGATTCATGATGTCTTACATAAAGACTAAACCAGTCTTTTGCTATAATATTTCCATTTCAATTTGCCAAGTTCTCATAATTCAGATTATGAAAAGGGATGCCGAGGATCATAATCGAATTTTAGAACGCAAATAATGGACCCATATACAAAATTTCCTTATGTTGAGCCATTCCAACATGAAATTCATATATATCCTTGACTAAATGATAAAACCTCACGATCTAAGCTTATAGATTTGAGATGAAGCATAATTTCCTCTCCCTTAATTATAGCAAAACAACTTTTTCCCAATTGAAACTTTTGTTTTCTATAATTAACATTGCTAACTTGCAATACTTATCATAATTATCATGCTCCCACTAACATGATGATTATTAGCATAACACTTATGCTCCCACTAGCTTTGACATGTACTCAGAAATCAGCTGACTTTCTTACCAAAGTTCAGATTTCTGATACTAGATTGTTTTGATAAGTCTTTATCAAAATCATACACCTTCCCTTAGATAGCACACTTGTGTATCTAAACAATTATGAAGAGGGATGCCGTAATCATAATGTTTAGACCTTTTTGCCACTTCTCACAAGTCCAGGTTAGTGTGCCGGTTAACCACACGCGCTCCACTAACGACTTTGAGAATGCAAATATCACAATTGCTATCTAGATAAAATCTACTTAGTGAAAGTGTTTCCTCACCATCATTTTCATGAATTGGAGAGAAACCTTATGACACTTAGATTTATATGGTGTATGAGTTCCTACCCATATGAATTTGTCAAACCATAATCACAAGACAAAGATAATGACAAATCCAAACTCATATGGACTGAACTCAATCTTAATTTCTAGCCACCTGGCAGCTCAAGGGCCTACCATTGCTTCCAAGTTGTTGTGCAACCAATTGAGAACTCTAAGAACTCATATGCAAAACCAACTGCAACTGGAATGGGCACAGTATATGTCAACACAATAGATTATAAACCTCAAATTGTGTGCTAGAGAAAAACTTTAGGTTTTTCTTCTTGATTAGTTCTTGAGACTTTCAAGACTTTTCAGACTCCCACTGTCCTCTTGACATATAAGACTCCCTTGTCAAACATCCAAGAGACAGTGTGGATTCTAATCAAGACAAACACTTCGCACAATTGGCCTAAGTTGGTCTTTGTTTTATCCAAAACATCACAACTTACCAATTTCAAATGTACAAGAGTAGAAAACTTTTACTCTTACATTTGACAAGTGTTTTAAACCTTCTTTGAGACATGTCACTCAAAATACAATCTTGGAGTATGACTCTAAGACATGTATTGGAACGAAGTATGACTCATCTTCTTGATTTAACCATTTCAACAATTCAAGATCCCTCTTCTTAGTCATACGAATGCACTAAGACTTCCTTAGAGAACTAATTGTGCTATGGTTTCTTAATCATTAAGATGATCACAAAACTGATACTAAAGTACTCTCCCATCTTTTCAGATTTGAGAAACTTTTATCCTTCTGCCTAATTTGATTCTTCTTATTCGCCCTGCCATACATTGGAACCTTTTTCCAATGTCTCAGAGTTACACTTAAGCTTGTAAGTATAATCATATTTACTGACTTAAGTAAATCATGACGAATAGTTTTATCAATCTTTTGTGGTGGACTAAATCAGTGCACAAGACTATGTACTCGATCCCTTAGTCCATTACTTGACTCACACATCCATGTGAATAAGTAATCAGTCTTAATTTTCCAATGCTTGAAAGTTCTCATTCATCATGCTATATAACTTGCATGATTCCAAGTCCCGGTCCAAATGAAACTTGGGTGATGAGAATCTTCCCTTATTTGGTAAATATAGACATTACCACAAATGAAAGAATCAATTTCATATTTCCACTCTTGCTATTAATGGAATCATATAAGCAACAATTTTCCCTCAAATGCAATTGTAAGGATATTTTAAAATAAATAAAATCAAAAATTTCCTTTTATTTTAAAACTTTGCGGAAAAACTTATCCTTACAATCCATATGAAAACTTGTTGTTATCTATTCATAAGCAATATCTCATAACTCCTAAGAAGTAGCTCAAGAATCCGATCTTTAAACTACGCGATAGAAATTCATCTACGCCATCAGATTCAGCATATTCTTTCTTTAAGTTTCTCCACTTTTCTTTCATTCTTAAAACATCACCATGTGACCCAGTCACATCATGTATCAAGAATCTCAGAATAGAAACTTAACAGAGTTAGATAGTGGACTTTACCTGAAGTAGAGTCAAACTTATTGACTTTAACATCCTTAGGTAAATTTTGGCAGCTTCGCAACCAATGCCCCTTTCTTTGGCAATATAAACATATGGACCCTTTGATAAAGACACACAGGACTATCACAGACTTAGCTTTTCTCTTTACCATTTGGTCAACCGAATTGACTATGGCCGATCCCTTTCCATTGGGAAGAGAATGCTTTACTGGATTTCCTGTGTCACTATTGTCAATGTCCATCAAGTATTAAGGAAGTTGATCTTAACAAATAGATAAGATCATTAAGGGTCTTGTCATATTCTGTTTCATAGGTGTCCCAAAGGAACTCACTATGTGACTTAGAAAGTGATTGAACCACCAACTTTCTCAAGACTTTGACACCCAACTCTCCCGGCTTGTCAATATGTGACTACATCTCCAAGATGTGTTCACACCTAGACCTTGCCTTGCCAATAGGGCTTGAGTGACCTTAAACTTTTCAAGAACTTGTGGGTTAGGGAGAATAATTGGAGGAGGAGAAAGAAGTATGATATCCATGGGACATCATCTTCATTAGGAAACCTTGTTTCAAGAGATTTGGGAAGATCATAAGTGTCTAAACCAGACATCTTTTGGGAGATATTCAAGATAGTTGATCTTAAGTCCTTAATATGACACCCAATATGAAATATTAAGGCTAGGAACCAACAAACTATTTTATAACTTAGAAGAGGTATGCCGTAATCCAAGCTATAGAATATTTGAAGGTAGGTGAATGACGATTCACCAATTTCCACCAAGATAAACGAAATGTATTATTAGGTTTTAATTGGTTTTGAAACTCCTAGATCTTTGAGATTCATTGAACTGTTCAATGGCATGTTTCAATCTCGAGTGTGCCCTTCAGGTTTTGTGACTGGGATGCCGAGGATCACAAAACAAGGTGTGAAGTAACCATGCAAATCACTTGGTACCCTTAATAAATTACCCCTCAATCGATGTGCCGGTTAACCACACACGCTCCATCGATACTATGATAAATATTAAGTCACCCTTTACCTACCTTGTTAAGTCCAAGTTAGTGTGCCGGTTAACCACACACGCTCCACTAACGACTTTGACAAAGTGTAAAGTGTAATTTCATGGATTAGCACCTTATTCACATTTTCCTAAGTAACTAAGATTGGGTATTATTATGAGTTTAGTTACTTAGTATTATCATTAATACTTTTAATGAAGGGAGAATTCTAGTCCTGTCAAACCCGTTCGGCTAACGACCCTCCACCAGTCAAGCAAGCGGTGGGTAAGAGTGGACACCCATTAAGTTGCCATTTTATAGGCAACAACCTTATACCCACCTTATAGACCGGCTTCGTGAATGAGGCGTACTAGCGGTAAGACTGACTTTACTCTTATACATATATATATTATTAACTTATAATATTATAAAGTATAAGGGTTGAATTTTAACTTTTAAAATTCTAAGGGCTAACTTGGAATTAAAGTATTCATACTTGAAAACTTTTCAAATTCCAAAACTTGAGGGCAAGTTTTGAAACTATTCAAAACTAATTAATTCCATAACTTATGTGTTTAAAGTAGTTTTAATCCAAAAACTCTTCAAGTTCCATAACTTGAGGACAAGTTATGGAAGACTTTAAACTAATAAAAGAACTAACTTTTCCTTTATTTTATAACTTATGGATTTAATTATGGTTACATATTTTTCTTTAATGAAGTGACTCTTGAACTTCCATAACTTGAGGACAAGTTATGGAGTCATAAAAAGTTATTCAATGACACAAGACTCTTCATTTTGTAACCATTGCCAACTATTATGAGTTTTATGAGTCTTTAATGTGACTCTTCATGTAACTTGAGGACAAGTTACACAAACACATTTTATACTCAACTCTTAGATTAAAATGGATTGAAAACAACTATTTCACTCAACATTTCTATTAATCTAAGCAACTCATAAGAACAAGATAATTCAAATCAAACTTTTTCATGTAATTAGTCTAAACCTTAAACTAATACAAAACATGAATCTATTGACAATTATCTTTGAAAATGGATTAGCATGAACATTACCACATCAAAAACAAGTTTATAAGATCAAAAACAACTTAAGGTAATGTTCCTAGTCCATTTCTAGCCAAAAAACTCGAAAGTATGCTGTCTGGGGGTCCAACTCGTCGAGTGCATGAACAAACTCGGCGAGTTGGATCGAATTCATCATTTTTAAGGCATGGACTCGTCGAGTCTCCTGATGGACTCGCCGAGTCTGATGGCCAGACAGCACCAGATTCGTTTTTTCAGTTTCTATTGCAGGTATAACAAGAAAACAAGCCTAGGCTCTGATACCACTGTTGGGTTTTGAGCATTCTAACACTTCCTAAGTGTACATGCAACCCTAAATACCTTGGATCTATGTTTTCTCTATTATACATGCAAATAAGAACTTCCAAGGTATTATCCTAATCTAGCATATAAAACAATGGATATAGTAGGATAGAATACATACCTTTTTGGTGTAGTAAGTCTTCATGAAGCTTGAGTGCTTAGTGCCCCAAGTGTGACACCTCAAATGGAATCACAATCATCAAAACACTTAGAATGACTTGAGAGAATTCTACACTCACCAAAATCGGCTAGCCCTTTCTTGAATACTACTAGTGGCCAATTTTTCCTCAATAATAAGATGCTTATATAGTTACACAATTAGGGTAAACTCTTAATTGTCATGGCTTTCCATTTCCTTGGATCCATGGGTACAAATACACCATGGAGCATCCATGGACCATCCTATGGGTTTTAGCCCAACTTGATTATCCATGGAGCATTAGCCCACTATACAAGTATGGATGATTTACACAATCAACCCATATATTTAATTAGTCTTCTTTTGATCACTTAATTAATCCTAGATTAATTCTTGATCAATACTAATTAAATAATCTTATTATTCTTATTATTAATATACTAGAACTTATAATATATTAATAACCATAAGTGTCTTATTTCTCTCATTCAAGTGCATGATGGTATGCAACCCAAATGGACCATGCCGGGTCGGGTCAAGTCTTACCAAATATAGTTATGGACTTAGACGTTAATCCAACAAGTCCTTCCAACCTTACTTATATAACTGTATATGAATTAGACATAGTTTTGACAATATATAATTTTAAAAGATTTAAAGGAAAGGTTTTTTTTTATTTAAGAATAGGTTTGATAAAGAGTTTAACATGTAAAAGAGTTTCATAAATATTTGAAGTAGTTTCATTGATAAAATAGTTAAAAGTATAGCAAATCATTTGTTTGATAGTTATTTATCACATGTGATTGATATAATAACTATTATGTTTCAACTTGTATCCCCCCATAAAAGCATTTAAAATCATTTAAAAGATAGATTAAGGGGTATGAAGTCACCTATAGTGAGTGATACGTAAGTATGTTTGGAAATAGGATGTAGAGTGTCAGGTGAAACCTTGAGCACACAAAGATCCTAATAAACATATAATGACATGTATTGTGTATTTGATTAGTGTATAAACAACTAATTATAAGGGATAACACCCTAATAGACTAGGAAACTCTTAGATTCTAGGGATACAATCACATATGATTGCATAACTAGGGTGTATGGCCACCTAAAAGAGTTTACGGTCCAAATGGCATGACCATAAGTGTTTACGGTCAAGATGGTTCATGGTCCTATGTGTTCACGGTCCTATGTTTTACGTTCCAATGACCTTACGATCATGGATTTCACGGTCTAAGGAGATCCAACCGTAAACTCATGAAATCTTTCACAAATGATGGTTTTCAAAGGCTTCATTCAAAGGCATCAGATTCTAGGGACCATGCTTAGCCTTAGGAAGGGTTTAAGGACTCTAATGCACCTTTCATTAGAGTTTACAGTTTAAGTAGATACACTTACACCGTAAACATCTTGTTCTTGGCTAAAAGTGATGTTTTCAAGGTGATTAACTAGTGATTCTAGTATATAACAAGCTAAGGGTAGTGTACTTACTTATTAGAAGCTGGTAAGGGTAATTAGGATCCAAGAACACTAGTGTGTGTTCTTGATGTTCTTGGTGAAATGAAGAACATTTGAAGATCTATCAAAATGAAGAGATTTCATGGATGAAATCATGTATAATCACTAGATATAGAAGGATATCCACAAATCATGGGAAGAAATACTTACAATCTTGAAGTTGTAAGAGAAACATCGGATGATACTTGAGAGAGAATGAGTTCTTTGGCTTGAAATTGTAAAAGGATTGAAAAATGACTAAGTGTCATATATATAGCAGGGAGTTTACGGTTACCGTGTCCGTAAGCTCTAACTTTCCAGACCGTAAACTTCTTTTGAGGAGATTTACGGTTTGGCAGATGGTTTGGAAATTTAACTAAAAACTCCAAAAACTGATTCTATTGATGTACTAAGCTCAGTATGATTAAACAGACTCCAAAGAGTGCTAAAAGTTAGCAGAAACGAGTCTGATGTTGATTGAAATGAATGGTTTGTACAAGATATAAATTTCGGGTTGTCACATGATTACACATTATTCATTGTGTAATGTTTCGGATAATCAACTTTATACTTGAATCAAAACAATAGTTGTCCCATGCTCGAAGCATTCATACTATGTTTTCTAAACAATAGTTATGCCATACTCGAAGTATGCACACTATATTTGCCTATGATCCTTACTTTGTGAAATAGATCAATTGAACAAGATTCCAATGATGCTCATTTTACAATCCCAAATCCTTACCGCAAATGTAAGAATACAAGATTTTTTGCCATTTACTTAAATCTGTTAGATTCTAAACTTATATGCATTGATTCTCTTGTAATGACTATGCATACAAGTCACAAAGACTTAGCAACGAACATTTAAAAAGTATTCCAATGGAGAGCAATTCCATGGAAACGAAGTCTCACATTGAAAGCACATTCCTTTGAACATCCTTCTTTCATTAAGTTTTCTAATCTTACACAAATCTAATGAATAGCTTTCACCTATGGAAACATTTCCACATTCCCATTTTGACTATCACTTCTGAATAAGAGTTGCCTCCTTTCAGAATATGTCAATATGGTCCTACCAAAATTAACACTATACTTCCAATTGTCCATGAGCAACCAATCTTTGGTAAACCTCAGATTATCCTCAACAATTGCTTAATCATTTTAGTTATATCCAGTTCTAGTGCTTTTTCCCTTTTAGTGCCCTAGACATTTGGAAAAATTTAGAACAGATGAATATTACAGCACATGTAGCCGATCCTATATCTGAAGCATCTTGGACACGATTCATGATGTCTCACATTAATACATGATACTAGACCAAACTTTTGCTATAATATTTCTACTTCTATTTTCCGTGCTATCATAATTCAGATTATGAAAAGGGATGTTGTAATCATAATCGAATTTTAGAACGCAAATAATGTAATCATGACTATTTGATTAAAATCTCACAAGCTAAGGTTTTAGATTTGAAATGAAGTATAATTTCCTCTCCCTTAATTATAGCAACCAAATTTTCAACCCCGCAACTTCACGAATTGAAACCCTTTTTTTTCTATAATTAACATTGCTAACTTGCAATACATAATAATCATGCTCCTACTAACATGATAATTATCAGCATAACACTTATGCTCCCACTAGCTTTCACATGTATCCAGAAATCAACTGGACTTCTAAAAATCAATACTTTATAGACTTTCTTACGAAAGTTCAGATTTCTGATATGAGATGCTTTGATAAGACTTTATCAAAAATCATACACCTTTCCTTAGATAGTTCACATGTGTGTCTAAATAATTTTTTTTAGAACTATGAAAAAGGATGCCGTAATCATAGTCTCAATTGTGTAGACCCTTGCCATTTCTCCCAAGTCCATGTTAGTGTGCCGGTTAACCACACACGCTCCACTAACGACTTTGAGAATGTAAATATCACAATTGCTATCTACTTAAAATCTAGTTAGTAAAAGCGTTTCCTCACCATCATTTTCATGAATCGGAGAGAAACCTTATGAAACTTAGATTTTTATTGTGTATGTGTTCCTATCCATGTGAATTTGTCAAAAACATAACCACAAGAGGTGGTTAGTGACAAATCCAAACTCATATGGACTGAACTTGTTCAACCTTAACTTCTTGCCACCTTGCAATACAAGGGCCTACCATTGCTTCTATGTAGTTATGCAAACAACTAAGAAGTCATAGAAACTCACATGCATAGTCAACTTTAACAGGAATGGGCACATAAACAAGAATATGTCAACACAATAGGCTATAAACCTCAAGTCATGGGTTGGTGATAAACAATAGGTTTTATACTTGATTAGTTCTTGAAACTTTTTCATGATCTTTAAGACTCCCACTGACCTCTTGACATATAAGATTCTCTTGTCAAGAACCATTCCTTGACAAAACAAATATTCAAGAGTTAGTGCGGATACTTATTGAGAAAAACAATTCACACAATTGGTCTTAGTTGGTCTTTGTTTTATCCAAAACATCACAACCTACCAATTTCAAATGTACAAGAGTAAGAAAACATTTTACTCTACATTTGACAAGTGTTATAAACCTTCTTAAGATTATGTCACTCAAGCTACAATCTTGGAGTATTACTCTAAGACTCAATTTTGGAATGAAGTATGATTTATCTTTTTGATTTAACCAATTCAACAATTCACGATTCCTCCTCTTAGTCAAACAAATGCACCAAGATGTCCTTAGAGAATCAATTGCGATATGGTTTCATAATCACTAAGACAACCATAAAACAAGATACTCAAGTACTCTCCCATCTTTTCAGATTGGAGAAACTTTTATCTTTCTGCCTAATTTGATTCTTCTCTTTCGTTCTGCCATATATTGAAAATTTTCCTATGTTTCAGAATTACACTTAAACTTGTAAGTATAACCATATTCACTAAACTTTAGTAAATCATGACGAATAGCCTTATCGATCTTTGTGGTGGACCTGACCAGCGCACAACCAAGTGTACCCAATCCTATAGTCCTTCACTTGACTCACACGAACATGTGAACAAGGAATTAGTCTTAATTTTCCAAAGATGAAAAATTCTCATTCAGCATACAATACAAGTTGCATGATTCCAAGTTTCTATCCAACCGAAACTTTAGTGATGAGAATATTTCCTTATTTGGTAAATTATGACACTACCACAAACGAGAGAATCAAATCCATTTTCCAATATTGCTATCAATGGAATCATATAAACAATAATTTTCACAAATTCCATTGTAAGGATACTTAAAATAAATAAAATCAAAAAATTTTCTTTTTATTTTAAAATTACAGAAAAACATATCCTTAAAATGCAAATACATATGAAAATTATGTTATTATGCATTCCTAAGCAATTTGTCATAACTCTTAAGCAGCAGCTGAAAATTCTGATCATCGAACCATGAGATTGAAATCCATCTATTCACGATCAGAATCAGCTTACTCTTCCTTTAGGCTTCCTCTCTTTTCTTAGATTCTTAAAACATCAAAATGCGACCTAGTCACATCATGTAATAAGAATCTCCAAATAGAAACTTAATAAAGTCGGATAGAGGACTTACCTAAAGTAGAGTCATACATTTTGACTTTACAATCCTAATGATTCTTCAGGTAAATAGGGCAGCTTCGCAACCAGTGTCCCTTCCTTTGGAAATAGAAACATATGGAATCTTTGGGAATGATACACTAGATTATCTCAGACTTCGCCTTTCTTTTTACCATTTGGTCAACTAAGTTGACTATGGCCGATCCTTTTCAATTGGGAAGAGAAAGCTTTTCTGGATTTCCAATGTCACTATTGTTAATGTCCATAGAAGTTTAGGAAGTAGATCTTCCAATCAAATTTGGTTTACCAGTGCTCCAACTCATTGTTGATTCAGCGGCAACAAGCAAATAGGTAAGATCATTAAGGGTCATGTCGTGATCTGTCATTAGGAAATGACTAAAGAACCAAGTTAAGAGCCAGCTACCTCGAGACTTCGACACGTAACTCTCCCAACCTATCAATATGTAACTTCATCTCCAAGATGTAAACACATATAGAATTTGCTTGCCAATAGGGACTGAGTGACCTTCAACTTTTCAAGAACTTATGAGTTAGGGAGAATAATTGGAGGAGGTGGAAGAAGAGAAGTATGATTTCCATGATCCAACCATGGGACATCATCTTCATTAGGAAAACTTGTTTCATGAGATTTGAGAAGATCATAGTTGTTTGAACCAGACATCTACAATAGGAGAAATTCAAGTTAGTTGATTTAAGTCCTTAATATAACACCTAATATGAAATATTAAGCCTAGGACCCAACATAATATTTTATAACTTGGAAGAGGGATGCCGTAATCCAAGCCATAAAATATTTAAAGGTAGGTGAATGATGATTCACCAATTTCCACATAGTAGATACGAAACGAGAGGTGAAGGATATCAACGACATTCCCGAGGTGTGCAACTATCTCGATGTATTCCCCGAAGATCTTCCAGGTGTACCCTTCGCACGACAAGTCGAATTCTGGATCGACTTAATCCCAGGAGCTACCCCCGTCGCCAAGGCTCCATACCGTTTAGCACCGGCAGAAATGCAAGAACTTTCCAGCCAGTTAAATGAACTGTTGAGCAAAGGATTTATCAGGCCAAGCTTCTCACCCTGGGGAGCACCGGTCCTGTTTGTAAAGAAGAAGGACGGATCTTTTCGCATGTGCATAGACTACCGGGAGCTAAACAAACTCACTATCAAGAACCGATATCCCTTACCCCGAATCGATGACCTCTTTGACCAACTCCAAGGAGCAAGCTACTTTTCAAAAATCGACCTGAGGTCGGGTTATCATCAACTGCGAGTACAAGAAGAGGATATTCCCAAGACTGCGTTCAGAACTCGCTACGGGCACTATGAGTTCGTGGTAATGCCCTTCGGATAACGAACGCACCGGCAGTATTTATGGACTTGATGAATCGGGTGTGTCGACCCTACTTAGACAAATTCGTGATTGTGTTCATCGACGATATTTTAATCTACTCCCGAAGCGAGGAAGAGCACCGTCAACACCTCCGACTAATCTTGGAAACACTGAGGGCTGAGAAGTTTTACTCCAAATTCTCTAAATGCGAATTCTGGATTAGATAAGTGATTTTTCTTGGCCATGTGGTTAGCGAGAAGGGGATACACGTGGATCCCGCAAAAATCAAAGCTATCAAAAACTGGTCAGCACCTACAACACCGACAGAAATTCGACAATTTTTAGGGCTCGCCGGCTACTACCGAAGATTCATACAAAACTTCTCGAAGATCGCCAAACCACTCACCACCCTGACTCAAAAAGGTGTGGTATTTAAGTGGGGAGATAAACAAGAAGCCGCTTTCCAGACATTAAAACAAGCCCTATGCAGCGCACCAGTTTTGTCTCTTCCAGAAGGAACTGATGACTTCGTGGTATATTGCGATGCTTCAAATCAAGGCCTCGGATGCGTGCTCATGCAGAGAGGAAAAGTCATCGCCTACGCGTCAAGACAGCTTAAAACACACGAAGTTAATTACACTACCCATGACCTTGAATTGGGAGCGGTAGTGTTCGCTTTAAAGATCTGGAGGCACTACCTCTACGGCACAAAATGTACCATCTTCACCGATCACAAAAGTCTTCAGCATATCCTCAATCAGAAAGAGCTCAACATGCGGCAACGGAGATGGGTTGAACTGCTAAACGACTACGAGTGCGAAATTCGCTACCACCCGGGCAAGGCCAATGTAGTGGCTGATGCCCTAAGCAGGAAGGAATATTCGGGCCGCCGAGTAAGATCCTTAACCATGACCATCCATTCCCACCTGGCCACGCAAATCAGGGAAGCTCAACTAGAAGCCTTGAAACCAGAGAATGTGGCAGGTGAGGCATTAAGGGGAATGGATAAGAACTTAGAAGTCAAGGATGACAGAACCCGTTATCTCAATAACCGAATCTGGACACCGAAGTTCAGTGGGATCCGAGACGTGGTCATGAATGAAGCACACAAGACTGGATACTCCATCCATCCAGGGTCAGACAAGATGTATCTAGACCTCAAAAAGTTATACTGGTGGCCGAATATGAAAGCCGAGATCGCTACATATATGGGTAAGTGTCTGACTTGCGCCAAGGTCAAGGTGGAATACCAGAAACCCTCAGGACTACTACAACAGCCTGATATACCGGAATGTAAGTGGGAACGGATAACCATGGACTTCATAACCAAGCTGCCTAAGACTTCGGGCGGGTTTGACACTATATGGGTAATCGTAGACAGATTGACCAAGTCTGCGCACTTCCTACCAATAAAGGAAACCGACAAGATGGAGAAGTTAACCAGGATATACCTCAAGGAGATTGTGCGACTGCATGGTGTACCAATATCTATTATCTCAGACAGAGATAGTAGGTTCACTTCGAGATTTTGGCAGTCCCTGCAGAGATCCTTGGGTACTAGGCTAGACATGAGTACGACCTACCATCCATAAACCGACGGGCAGAGCGAGCGCACTATACAAACCTTAGAAGACATGTTGAGAGCATGTGTGATAGACTTTGGTAAAGCGTGGGATACCTATTTGCCGCTGATTGAATTCTCCTACAATAACACCTATCACACCAGCATTAAAGTCGCTCCATTCGATGCTCTTTACGGTCGCAAGTGCAGATCACCCCTATGTTGGGCTGAAGTGGGGGATACTCAGATAGCTAGGGGAAAATTCCTAATAGTACCCTCACTGGTCCTGAAATCATAAGGGAGACCACAGAAAAGATTGTTCAAATCCGAGAAAGGCTGAAGGCCTCCCGAGATCGGCAAAAGAGTTACGCTGATAAGCGACGCAAACCTTTGGAATTCCAGGTTGGTGATCGTGTGTTACTAAAAGTTTCCCCTTGGAAAGGAATGATACGTTTCGGCAAACGTGGGAAACTAAACCCGAGGTACATTGGACCGTTCGAAATCCTCGCCAGGATTGGTCCTGTGGCGTACAAACTTCGATTACCTCAAGAACTCAATAAGATGCATCCCACCTTTCACGTATCGAACCTGAAGAAGTGTCTGTCCGACGAGACGCTTGTAATACCTCTCGATGAGATCGAAGTTGACGAAAATCTCCACTTCGTACAGGATCCAGTAGAGATTATGGATCGGGAGGTCAAAAGAACGAAACAAAGTCGTATTCCCATCGTGAAGGTTCGATGGAACGCTAAACGAGGACCTGAGTTCACCTGGGAGCGCGAAGACCAAATGAAACGAAAGTACCCGCACCTTTTCCTAAACCCTTAAAGTCCTGGGCAAGCGTAAATTTCGGGACGAAATTCCCTCTAACGGGGGGATGATGTGACAATAGTCAAATTCGGGTCAAGTCTAAGCCGGACAAGGTCAACGAGTCAAACCGGTCAACTCAATTAGACCTTGTATGATAGGGTTTATATTGTGTAATTACTGTATAACTCACTATCTTAATGAGAAAACATCACTTGGAAAGTTCGTGTGTTTAAATTTCTTGAACCTTAGTGCTAAACAATGAACAAGAACAATAAATCAATGTTGCATACTCATAGGGAGTGTGTAAGATCCTAAAACATGGCACAACGGGGTCTAAGGACCTTGCATTGTGAAGCCGGACACTCTCATTCATCACACACGAAAACGCTCTCAATCGCTTTCACTCTATCTCTTCTTATGTGAAATCTCTCCCAAATCTCTCTAAGTATGTGGAATCTTTCTCAAATATCTCTCTGTATGTGAAATCTCTCCAAGTATGTCAAATCTCTCCCAAATCTCTCTAAGTATGTGAAATCTCTCCCAAATATCTCTTTGTATGTGAAATCTCTCCAAGTATGTCAAATCTCTCCCAAATCTCTCTAAGTATGTGGAATCTCTCCCAAATATCTCTTTGTATGTGAAATCTCTCCAAGTATGTCAAATCTCTCCCAAATCTCTCTAAGTGTGTGGAATCTCTCTCAAATATCTCTCTGTATGTGAAATCTCTCCAAGTATGTCAAATCTCTCCCAAATCTCTCTAAGTATGTGAAATCTCTCCCAAATATCTCTTTGTATGTCAAATCTCTCCAAGTATGTCAAATCTCTCCCAAATCTCTCTAAGTATGTGAAATCTCTCCCAAATATCTCTTTGTATGTGAAATCCCTCCAAGTATGTCAAATCTCTCCCAAATCTCTCTAAGTATGTGAAATCTCTCCCAAATATCTCTCTGTATGTGAAATCTCTCCAAGTATGTCAAATCTCTCGCAAATCTCTCTAAGTATGTGAAATCTCTCCCAAATATCTCTCTGTATGTGAAATCTCTCCAAGTATGTCAAATCTCTCCCAAATCTCTCTGAGAACGAGGAATCTCTCTCAAATCCCTCTCGAAATCTCTCCCAACTTTCTATAATCACTCGGGGCATCCCGACCCTCGAATTTGGCGAAAACAGCCCAAAAATGGAAGTCTACGCGAAAAACGGACTTAAGGAACCGAAACCTCCCTTAGGAACCGAACCCTCCGAACCGAAGGTACTGTTCATGAACCGAACCGAAGTTGCTGACTTATGAACCGAACCGAGAGTACTGTTCATCCTAGCCGAACCTCGCATAGAAGGAAGAACCGAACCCGAAGGTACTGTTCATTACTGTTCACAACAGTTCCTTCGGTTCTGGCCTTACTTCGGACCGAACCCTCGCCTTCGCTTCGGACTACTTCTCGGACCGAGCCTTCGTTTCGCTTCTCGCCTCCGGATTTAGCCTCTCGCTTCCGAGACCAGCACCACTCCTGACCGAACCTCGGCCTAGGGACCAAACTTCGGCCTAGGACCGAGAGGTCTCGCTGGGAAGCTCTTTTCTCCCGGTTTTCAATTGAATTCGCGTTTTAAGCCCGTTTTTAATTATTTTAACATAGGATTTTCACTCAAAACTTTATTTTAAAATATAAGACCCCTAAATTAATGATTTAATCACATTTTAAGGATAAAACCTTATCCAAAAAGGAGTTGGTAAAGTACAAAAGTAGAGTGTTGACCTTACTTTAGTTTATGACGCAAGCAACCCCATACCCACTCCATGACAACCCACACTCCTCCTCACCATACCTTGTACCTTTTACCCCCTCTCACAAGTCATCCCCACGATCTAAGGGCTGATCATACAACCTCTCTCCTCATTTTCTTCAAACACTCTCATTTCACCAAAGATTGAACTCCAACGTTTTCTCTCCAGCTTTTCTCTCTAACTCACGATCTCAAGGCTGATCATTAAGTGTTCTTCCACTCTTGGTAAGTGTAATCCATCCTCCTTGTGATTCTTACACTTCATTCTACTCAAATCATTGATAGCTTATACAAACTCCATAACTATCATGCTAGATTCTCGAAAATCTTCAAAACATTTCCAAGTGTCCTTGAGCTAAACACCTCCATTCTTCAACAATCATCTACTGAAAACACCTAAGGTGAGTTCATACCCCCATATTTTCATGTTTTCTCAAGTTTTTAGGGGGGGAATACAAGTTAAAACACCAAAAACATAACTACACTTTTCTAACAGCCTTCATCAGAAAAGTTCAACTCCAATCACGGACTGTTTCGGACCACTTAAACATTTTAGTTTTCAAAACTGTTTTAGGTGTAAGTAGTTCCAGTTCTTAGCTTTAAAATGACTACTTGCACATCTCCATACGATTTTTCTACAATTTATGGTGATTTTTACAAAACTGCCTATCATTTCAAGCACCAATCCGGACCAGCCTGTGATTATGGACTTTTTCACCCAAGTTAGAGGTCATTAAAAATCATGATAAAAATTATGAGTAAACTAGACACATTTTGGGAACTCTCAGAATTTACGGATTTAGTTTTCAACTCCGTATGATTTATCTATGAATTTTCAAAAACAGTGTAGAAAGGTTGAAAATTTGTTAACAGCTTATAACTTTCATAACACTTTGTATTATGTTGAGCAAAGTGTATAACGATAAGTTCCAAATATTGATTGTGTTTCCATGTTAGTTTATCATCATAAACTGAAATATAGTCATTCATAATAAGATTATTCATTTATTTAGAGCACGTATATAAAGCTATAATGAGCATAGTTTATGGATTCATAGCATTAAAGCATTCATAAAAGAATTCTTATACATTACAAACGTTTTGGATAAACTATAATAGGTATAGTTTATGTATCATTTACTTCTCAAACTTATTTACCAAAGGTTTTCCGTTTAGTTCACGTAAATCTGTTAATGAATAAATTTGTGAGTCATTCCCTTCGGGTTACTTCCAAAGTAACAAATTCAAAAAGTCCTGTAAATTGTAACCAGAGTCTCTTGTAGGGAGAACGTGATAGTTGTGTATAGATCTATATTGGGTTTGACAAACCCACACCAGAGCTGCTCGCTACAGCTAGACCGGCAGGTCTGTGGTGACAAGTGTCATTTAACGGCGACGCCTGAAGAACGTCGCATTACGAGGCCGTCTATGTCAAGTATGGTTATAATAGCTCACATGTGGTTTTAACAATCATAAGATTTACGGGTTCTAACTTTAAATTAGCGAGTTATGTCCATTTAGCTCACTGAAATTACTTTAAGTATGGAAAAATACTTATACGCCTTCATATCAAAAAGGGTTTTATGTCGATTTAGAATCACTTTTTACATCAACGATTACATACTTTATTGTATACTTTCGGTCCTGGTATTTAGGACTACATAACTTTGTAAGAAAATATCGGATTTTCTGGAACAATTATACAATTACATGTCAAGCTTTTCATAATTATATACAAAAACTTATGAACTCACCAACCATTGTGTTGACACTTTTTCAAACTACTTGTATTCTCAGGAAATCGCTAAACAGGTAACAAAGTACTTTTAAGGATGGGACGTTGAGGCGTCAGACTTATCATATTTTGTCAACATATTGTAATTGATTTTGAAACATGTAATTCACACATTGATGTAACTCTTTCAATTATATATATGTTGGTTGTGTTTACTTTTATCACTATTGCCATTGTTGTTATGATACTACACATGAAGTCCTCCACCCCCGGACGTTTCCGCCATCCTTGGTTCGGGGGTGTGACAGATTGGTATCAGAGCACGGTTTATAGTGAATTAAGTATATCAAACAACATAGGATATACAAACTATAAACACATTTGGGACTAAGAGTCTCTGATTTTAAAACATTCTAACCGGTTATACTTTTTGAAAACGAATAAGTTCTTGTTTAAAAGTATACCTACATGCATCGCATACTCGCGTAGTGTCATAACTAGAAGAACATAAACTAAAAGAAGAGGAGTTGAACGCTACGAGTATGCCTTGGTATGAGTAATCCGTTTTGGGAAGGATATAGCCTGATCAACTATATTAGTCTGGAAAGTGACTTACTCATATCGGGGGATAGTCGTAGGAGGACAACAAGTCTAATAACCTAACTTCACCCTACAAAGAGTGTTATAAGAACCAAATCTAAAC
This sequence comes from Lactuca sativa, assembly GCF_002870075.4. Lineage (NCBI taxonomy): Eukaryota > Viridiplantae > Streptophyta > Magnoliopsida > Asterales > Asteraceae > Lactuca > Lactuca sativa. The sequence goes on along the minus strand of NC_056627.2, from coordinate 110,457,301 downwards.
ATTTAAAGTACTATAGGAGTATTTGTATGTTGCTATATCGCAATATTATTAATATCTACCGCTATCCGCTTCTTACCCCTCTATTCTCGCGCAGACGACATGGCAGGATTTCACCTACCAGGAGACCCATACTTTCCCAACCAGGGAAATGCCGCCTGGATTGAGGAAGAGCCTAAAGAGCTGATTGAAGAGGACCCCGAAGAGGATCCCGAAGAAGAACCCGAAGAAGAAGAAGAGGAGATAGACGAAGAAGAAGAAGAAGAAGAGGAAGACGATGAGGAGGACATGGATGAGGATGAAGGTGAAGAAGAGCCAGAGGAGGAAGTCTTCAACCCTCCTTACACTGCGAGGGTACCTGCAAACCGCTGGGGGCACAACGGGCCCGAGCCCCGTTGGGCAACCATGATCGAGAGGTGGAGTCGGCAACAGCGCCAGAGGTCACCTTATGGCGACCAACGAGGTTACTATGACCTCAGTCACGGGGGACCGGCTGACAAAGCTCTCCCCGTTATGACCCAGCACATCACGAACTTGGGGAACCAGAGTAGGGAAATGGCAGACCAGATTTGAAATCTCAGCGCTATTACGGCAGCCACCGATGCACGCACCCGGGATTTGGAGAGGGACTTCTATCCATTGGACCGACTCATCGAGGACCTTACCGCTGCTCAAGCGGAGGTAAGGGAGTACCAGGTGAGGCACGCAGCTCTCGAGGAGAGAGTGATCGCGGCCGAGCGCCGGATTGCGGAGCTTCAGGGAGCCTCGACCTCATCCCAAGGCCACCATGGATCAGATGCTTCACGCCTCGAGTAGTGTTCGCGCTACTTATATTTTGTTATAAATCTAGGATTTCGAGTATGCGTTGGTGCTACTCTTTATTGCGAATAGGTTAACCTCGCGACTAAGTGATCACACTAGTCAAAGGGGCTTTTGTACTGCCAAAACTTTATCTTTTATTATGATGTAATGTAGACCCTTATGAGGTCAAATTCCTCAAAACAATATGTACTAACAAATTATCAATGAATGTGGCGTGTATTTACTTCCTTTGATGCTGACACAAACCAAGCACTTGACTCTGCTCGAGTCAACACCATTTAATTCATAAGTTTAATTGCATAAACTTGGCGATTAATTTCCTTCTAAATTAATAAACTCGGACAAAATACAATTGAGATGAAACAAGTAACGCTCGACTCGCTATCACCATCGAAGTCTTACCATCAAGTCTTTCTTTTTATTTTCTTATGTCAGAACCATGCCGCCAAGAAAAAGACCAAGACCTTCCGGAAATTCAGCACCACCCACTCCGCCGCCACCTCCGGAGTTTGATCCTGTGATGTTTCAGGCTGCAGTAACAGCAGCCGTGGCGGCAGCAATGTCGCAAATGGGTACCAATGGTCCGGCGGTTCCGGATCCGGGAATACTAACTCGAATCAGGGGGACAGCACGGGGCGCACTAAGGAGTGTTCGTACAAAGACTTCACTAATGGCAAACCCGATCCTTTCGACGGAAGCGGGGGCGTCATAGCGCTGATGCAATGGTTCGAAAGGACCGAAGCAGTCTTCGAGATCTGTGCTTGTCCCGAAGCAAGCAAAGTCAAGTATGCGGCATTCACTTTCACAAGAAAAGCTCTTACTTGGTGGAATGGCCGAGTTAAGTCACTTACTCCTGCAGTGGCTAACTCCATAGGCTGGGAAAACTTAAAAGCGTTGATGTTAAAGGAGTATTGCCCGAGGGGAGAAATACAAAAACTCGAAGAGGAACTCTAGAATCTCAAGATGTCAGGGATGGATCTCGAAGCTTATACCGCCCGATTCAATGACCTAGCACTCCTCTGTCCTGCAATGGTTACTCCGGAGGAGAAGAAGGTGGAACGATACCTTTGGGGGCTATCATCCCAGATTCATGACAGTGTTCTGGCCTCGAAACCTACTACCTTTGAAAGTGCCAAGGAATTGGCACAATAACTTATCGATCATAGGGCCAGCCGTGGCACCATGGTCGCCACCACCAACCAAACGAAAGGAGGGAACAACAAGAGGAAGTTCTGGAACATTAAAAAGAAACAACCGGTGCAGGACCCCACAAAGAAGCGACAGACAATTGCTGTCCGTGCAGCCACTATTGCTCCTGCTCCAGCGCCACCAAGGCAATACGCAGGAACTCTTCCCAAGTGCAACAAGTGCAACTTCCACCATACCGGTGCTTGTCGGGAAATGCACTGCAGAAATTGCAACCGGAAGGGGCACACTACCCAATTTTGTAAAGTGCCAGCCCAATCCGTCCCTCAAGACGCCCCAGCCGCTAACACCGGAGCAAGTCAAACCTGTTACGGATGTGGAGAGGCAGGGCACTTCAAAAGAAACTGCCCAAAAGCACGAAGCCCCAATGCTGGAGGTGTGGGGAAAGTCCTGACGATGGGACACGGAGAAGCGGTCAAGGATCCCTCGGTGGTTTCTGGTATGTTTCTCCTCAATAACATATATGCATGCGTACTATTTGATAGTGGAGCAGAGAGGAGTTTTGTGAGCCATGAATTCAAACAATTACTAAAACAAACCCCTCATTTATTAAAAGATACATACGTAGTAGAAATGGCTAATGGGAAAGAAGAGCACACTAATGATATATACTCAGGGTGTACCCTCACTCTAGACAACCATTCGTTTAAAGTAGACCTGATGCCGGTCACAATAAAATGCTTTGACATAATCATCGGTATGGATTGGTTAAGTTCACATCGTGCCGACATTCTATGTTACGAAAGGGTCGTTCGCCTTAATCTGCCGAATGGTGAAACCCTCTTCATCTATGGCGACAAACCCAGTTCAAATTTGCAAGTCATCTCTTACGTCAAGGCCCAAAAGTACCTCCGAAAGGAGTACCACGCATTTCTAGCCCACATAGTAGATACGAAACGAGAGGTGAAGGATATCAACGACATTCCCGAGGTGTGCAACTATCCCGATGTATTCCCCGAAGATCTTCCAGGTGTACCCTTCGCACGACAAGTTGAATTCTGGATCGACTTAATCCCAGGAGCTACCCCCGTCGCCAAGGCTCCATACCGTTTAGCACCGGCAGAAATGCAAGAACTTTCCAGCCAGTTAAATGAACTGTTGAGCAAAGGATTTATCAGGCCAAGCTTCTCACCCTGGGGAGCACCGGTCCTGTTTGTAAAGAAGAAGGACGGATCTTTTCGCATGTGCATAGACTACCGGGAGCTAAACAAACTCACTATCAAGAACCGATATCCCTTACCCCGAATCGATGACCTCTTTGACCAACTCCAAGGAGCAAGCTACTTTTCAAAAATCGACCTGAGGTCGGGTTATCATCAACTGCGAGTACAAGAAGAGGATATTCCCAAGACTGCGTTCAGAACTCGCTACGGGCACTATGAGTTCGTGGTAATGCCCTTCGGATTAACGAACGCACCGACAATATTTATGGACTTGATGAATCAGGTGTGTCGACCTACTTAGACAAATTCGTGATTGTGTTCATCGACGATATTTTAATCTACTCCCGAAGCGAGGAAGAGCACCGTCAACACCTCCGGCTAATCTTGGAAACACTGAGGGCTGAGAAGCTTTACGCCAAATTCTCTAAATGCGAATTCTGGATTAGAGAAGTGAATTTTCTTGGCCATGTGGTTAGCGAGAAGGGGATACACGTGGATCCCGCAAAAATCAAAGCTATCAAAAACTGGTCAGCACCTACAACACCGACAGAAATTCGACAATTTTTAGGGCTCGCCGGCTACTACCGAAGATTCATACAAAACTTCTCGAAGATCGCCAAACCACTCACCACCCTGACTCAAAAAGGTGTGGTATTTAAGTGGGGAGATAAACAAGAAGCCGCTTTCCAGACATTAAAACAAGCCCTATGCAGCGCACCAGTTTTGTCTCTTCCAGAAGGAACTGATGACTTCGTGGTATATTGCGATGCTTCAAATCAAGGCCTCGGATGCGTGCTCATGCAGAGAGGAAAAGTCATCGCCTACGCGTCAAGACAGCTTAAAACACACGAAGTTAATTACACTACCCATGACCTTGAATTGGGAGCGGTAGTGTTCGCTTTAAAGATCTGGAGGCACTACCTCTACGGCACAAAATGTACCATCTTCACCGATCACAAAAGTCTTCAGCATATCCTCAATCAGAAAGAGTTCAACATGCGGCAACAGAGATGGGTTGAACTGCTAAACGACTACGAGTGCGAAATTCGCTACCACCCGGGCAAGGCCAATGTAGTGGCTGATGCCCTAAGCAGGAAGGAATATTCGGGCCGCCGAGTAAGATCCTTAACCATGACCATCCATTCCCACCTGGCCACGCAAATCAGGGAAGCTCAACTAGAAGCCTTGAAACCAGAGAATGTGGCAGGTGAGGCATTAAGGGGAATGGATAAGAACTTAGAAGTCAAGGATGACAGAACCCGTTATCTCAATAACCAAATCTGGACACCGAAGTTCAGTGGGATCCGAGACGTGGTCATGAATGAAGCACACAAGACTGGATACTCCATCCATCCAGGGTCAGACAAGATGTATCTAGACCTCAAAAAGTTATACTGGTGGCCGAATATGAAAGCCGAGATCGCTACATATGTGGGCAAGTGTCTGACTTGCGCCAAGGTCAAGGTGGAATACCAGAAACCCTCAGGACTACTACAACAGCCTGATATACCGGAATGGAAGTGGGAACGGATAACCATGGACTTCATAACCAAGCTGCCTAAGACTTCGGGCGGGTTTGACACTATATGGGTAATCGTAGACAGATTGACCAAGTCTGCGCACTTCCTACCAATAAAGGAAACCGACAAGATGGAGAAGTTAACCAGGATATACCTCAAGGAGATTGTGCGACTGCATGGTGTACCAATATCTATTATCTCAGACAGAGATAGTAGGTTCACTTCGAGATTTTGGCAGTCCCTGCAGAAATCCTTGGGTACTAGGCTAGACATGAGTACGACCTACCATCCACAAACCGACGGGCAGAGCGAGCGCACTATACAAACCTTAGAAGACATGTTGAGAGCATGTGTGATAGACTTTGGTAAAGCGTGGGATACCCATTTGCCGCTGATTGAATTCTCCTACAATAACAGCTATCACACCAGCATTAAAGTCGCTCCATTCGAAGCTCTTTACGGTCGCAAGTGCATATCACCCCTATGTTGGGCTGAAGTGGGGGATACTCAGATAGCTAGGGGGCAAATTCCTAATAGCACCCTCACTGGTCCTGAAATCATAAGGGAGACCACAGAAAAGATTGTTCAAATCCGAGAAAGGCTGAAGGCCTCCCGAGATCGGCAAAAGAGTTACGCGGATAAGCGACGCAAACCTTTGGAATTCCAGGTTGGTGATTGTGTGTTACTAAAAGTTTCCCCTTGGAAAGGAATGATACGTTTCGGCAAACGTGGGAAACTAAACCTGAGGTACATTGGACCGTTCGAAATCCTCGCCAGGATTGGTCCTGTGGCGTAGAAACTTCGATTACCTCAAGAACTCGATAAGGTGCATCCCACCTTTCACGTATCGAACCTGAAGAAGTGTCTGTCCGACGAGACACTTGTAATACCTCTCGATGAGATCGAAGTTGACGAAAATCTCCACTTCGTAAAGGATCCAGTAGAGATTATGGATCGGGAGGTCAAAAGAACGAAACAAAGTCGTATTCCCATCGTGAAGGTTCGATGGAACGCTAAACGAGGACCTGAGTTCACCTGGGAGCGCGAAGACCAAATGAAACAAAAGTACCCGCACCTTTTCCTAAACCCTTAAAGTCCTGGGCAAGCGTAAATTTCGGGACGAAATTCCCTCTAACGGGGGGATGATGTGACAATAGTCAAATTCGGGTCAAGTCTAAGCCGGACAAGGTCAACGAGTCAAACCGGTCAACTCAATTAGACCTTGTATGATAGGGTTTATATTGTGTAATTACTATATAACTCACTATCTTAATGAGAAAACATCACTTGGAAAGTTCGTGTGTTTAAATTTCTTTAACCTTAGTGCTAAACAATGAACAAGAACAATAAATCAATGTTTCATACTCATAGGGAGTGTGTAAGATCCTAAAACATGGCACAACGGGGTCTAAGGACCTTGCATTGCGAAGCCGGACACTCTCATTCATCACACACGAAAACGCTCTCAATCGCTTTCACTCTATCTCTTCTTATGTGAAATCTCTCCCAAATCTCTCTAAGTATGTGGAATCTTTCTCAAATATCTCTCTGTATGTGAAATCTCTCCAAGTATGTCAAATCTCTCCCAAATCTCTCTAAGTATGTGAAATCTCTCCCAAATATCTCTTTGTATGTGAAATCTCTCCAAGTATGTCAAATCTCTCCCAAATCTCTCTAAGTATGTGGAATCTCTCCCAAATATCTCTTTGTATGTGAAATCTCTCCAAGTATGTCAAATCTCTCCCAAATCTCTCTAAGTATGTGGAATCTCTCTCAAATATCTCTCTGTATGTGAAATCTCTCCAAGTATGTCAAATCTCTCCCAAATCTCTCTAAGTATGTGAAATCTCTCCCAAATATCTCTTTGTATGTCAAATCTCTCCAAGTATGTCAAATCTCTCCCAAATCTCTCTAAGTATGTGAAATCTCTCCCAAATATCTCTTTGTATGTGAAATCCCTCCAAGTATGTCAAATCTCTCCCAAATCTCTCTAAGTATGTGAAATCTCTCCCAAATATCTCTCTGTATGTGAAATCTCTCCAAGTATGTCAAATCTCTCGCAAATCTCTCTAAGTATGTGAAATCTCTCCCAAATATCTCTCTGTATGTGAAATCTCTCCAAGTATGTCAAATCTCTCCCAAATCTCTCTGAGAACGAGGAATCTCTCTCAAATCCCTCTCGAAATCTCTCCCAACTTTCTATAATCACTCGGGGCATCCCGACCCTCGAATTTGGCGAAAACAGCCCAAAAATGGAAGTCTACGCGAAAAACGGACTTAAGGAACCGAAACCTCCCTTAGGAACCGAACCCTCCGAACCGAAGGTACTGTTCATGAACCGAACCGAAGTTGCTGACTTATGAACCGAACCGAGAGTACTGTTCATCCTAGCCGAACCTCGCATAGAAGGAAGAACCGAACCCGAAGGTACTGTTCATTACTGTTCACAACAGTTCCTTCGGTTCTGGCCTTACTTCGGACCGAACCCTCGCCTTCGCTTCGGACTACTTCTCGGACCGAGCCTTCGTTTCGCTTCTCGCCTCCGGATTCAGCCTCTCGCTTCCGAGACCAGCACCACTCCTGACCGAACCTCGGCCTAGGGACCGAACTTCGGCCTAGGACCGAGAGGTCTCGCTGGGAAGCTCTTTTCTCCCGGTTTTCAATTGAATTCGCGTTTTAAGCCCGTTTTTAATTATTTTAACATAGGATTTTCACTCAAAACTTTATTTTAAAATATAAGACCCCTAAATTAATGATTTAATCACATTTTAAGGATAAAACCTTATCCAAAAAGGAGTTGGTAAAGTACAAAAGTAGAGTGTTGACCTTACTTTAGTTTATGACGCAAGCAACCCCATACCCACTCCATGACAACCCACACTCCTCCTCACCATACCTTGTACCTTTTACCCCCTCTCACAAGTCATCCCCACGATCTAAGGGCTGATCATACAACCTCTCTCCTCATTTTCTTCAAACACTCTCATTTCACCAAAGATTGAACTCCAACGTTTTCTCTCCAGCTTTTCTCTCTAACTCACGATCTCAAGGCTGATCATTAAGTGTTCTTCCACTCTTGGTAAGTGTAATCCATCCTCCTTGTGATTCTTACACTTCATTCTACTCAAATCATTGATAGCTTATACAAACTCCATAACTATCATGCTAGATTCTCGAAAATCTTCAAGACATTTCCAAGTGTCCTTGAGCTAAACACCTCCATTCTTCAACAATCATCTACTGAAAACACCTAAGGTGAGTTCATACCCCCATATTTTCATGTTTTCTCAAGTTTTTAGGGGGGGAATACAAGTTAAAACACCAAGAACATAACTACACTTTTCTAACAGCCTTCATCAGAAAAGTTCAACTCCAATCACGGACTGTTTCGGACCACTTAAACATTTTAGTTTTCAAAACTGTTTTAGGTGTAAGTAGTTCCAGTTCTTAGCTTTAAAATGACTACTTGCACATCTCCATACGATTTTTCTACAATTTATGGTGATTTTTACAAAACTGCCTATCATTTCAAGCACCAATCCGGACCAGCCTGTGATTATGGACTTTTTCACCCAAGTTAGAGGTCATTAAAAATCATGATAAAAATTATGAGTAAACTAGACACATTTTGGGAACTCTCAGAATTTACGGATTTAGTTTTCAACTCCGTATGATTTATCTATGAATTTTCAAAAACAGTGTAGAAAGGTTGAAAATTTGTTAACAGCTTATAACTTTCATAACACTTTGTATTATGTTGAGCAAAGTGTATAACGATAAGTTCCAAATATTGATTGTGTTTCCATGTTAGTTTATCATCATAAACTGAAATATAGTCATTCATAATAAGATTATTCATTTATTTAGAGCACGTATATAAAGCTATAATGAGCATAGTTTATGGATTCATAGCATTAAAGCATTCATAAAAGAATTCTTATACATTAAAAACGTTTTGGATAAACTATAATAGGTATAGTTTATGTATCATTTACTTCTCAAACTTATTTACCAAAGGTTTTCCGTTTAGTTCACGTAAATCTGTTAATCAATAAATTTGTGAGTCATTCCCTTCGGGTTACTTCCAAAGTAACAAATTCAAAAAGTCCTGTAAATTGTAACCAGAGTCTCTTGTAGGGAGAACGTGATAGTTGTGTATAGATCTATATTGGGTTTGACAAACCCACACCAGAGCTGCTCGCTACAGCTAGACCGGCAGGTCTGTGGTGACAAGTGTCATTTAACGGCGACGCCTGAAGAACGTCGCATTACGAGGCCGTCTATGTCAAGTATGGTTATAATAGCTCACATGTGGTATTAACAATCATAAGATTTACGGGTTCTAACTTTAAATTAGCGAGTTATGTCCATTTAGCTCACTGAAATTACTTTAAGTATGGAAAAATACTTATACGCCTTCATATCAAAAAGGGTTTTATGTCGATTTAGAATCACTTTTTACATCAACGATTACATACTTTATTGTATACTTTCGGTCCTGGTATTTAGGACTACATAACTTTGTAAGAAAATATCGGATTTTCTGGAACAATTATACAATTACATGTCAAGCTTTTCATAATTATATACAAAAACTTATGAACTCACCAACCATTGTGTTGACACTTTTTCAAACTACTTGTATTCTCAGGTAAATCTGAATTTCCGGGTCCTGGCCAAGTGGCCTCTTCAGTTTAGGGGAGTTATATTATCATGGCTTCCGCTAATTTTGTGGCGATCGGAGCCCCGGAGGTTCTTCCTCAAACTTTGAGGGATGATTTGTATATGCCCCTTGTTGGTTTTGAAATAGATGTACCTTCCCATGCACTGTTTGCAATGGAAGGGATTATACATTTTGTCAAGCATTTGTCATGGAAGTGCTCTCTTCCTTTTTAGTTTGTTTGTACGTGCGTGGTGTACATTTTGATTTTTCCTGTAATAAATTCAAGTGATTTGTTTTTTGTATAGTTTCCCTTATTCTAGGTTTTACGTCATATTTGCTACGGTGCCACAAACGACGCATAGCTGCTACTACTGAGATGTGCTTTATTGATTCGTGTCTTTTGTCGGGCTTAATGTGTTAAGCCGCGAGATGTTAGCCACTACTGAGGCATGTACTATATGGTCTAGCGGCCAATACATTGGCCGTGATTGTCACCTCGAGGCCTTATACTGTTGTATTATTAGGGGAAGGGTTATGAACCTTTTAGAACCCCTTTTTTTCTTGTGCCTTTAATTGGAATGTGTACATTCTCAACTCTGAGAAGTTATTCTTGGATAAGGTGTCTAAGTCCATAACTATTTCTGGTATATATTGGACCCGACCCGGCATGGTCCATTTGGGTTGCATGGCACCATGCAATTCGATAGACTAAATGAGAGAAATAACACTTATGGTTATTAATATATTATAAGTTTTAATATATTAATAATATTATTTAATTAGTTTGATTAAGAATTAATTTTAGAATTAATTAAGTGATCAAAAGATAACTAATTAAATATATGGGTTGATTATGTAAATCATCCATAACTTATATAGTGGGCTAAGAGGCTCCATGGATAATCAAGTTGGGTTAAACCCATTGGATGCTCCATGGAGGCTCCATGGGAGTTACAAACCCATGGGTCATGGAAATGAAGAGTCATGACACATTAGGGTTTACATTGTGTAACCCTAGATGTGTCAACACTATATAAAGCTCATGTGTTCTCCTAAAATCGGCACTACTAGTGAAACAAGAGGGCTTGGCCGATTTTAGTGTGTTATACTTTCTCTCCAAGTTTACTCCATAGCATTTGGTGTTGTGTGAAGCATTTGAGGTATCACACTTGGGGTGCTAGGCTCACAAGGTTTCAAGGAACATTTACTACAACAAGGTATGTAGCTCTATCTATTATTTAAGTTAAAATTGTACCACATGTATGCTAGATAGGTTCATAACCTTGGAAATCAACTTTGCATTATAATTAGACAAACATAGATCCACGGTTATTAGGGTTGCATGTACACTTAGGAAGTGTTAGAATGCTCAAAACCCATTAGTGGTATCAGAGACTAGGCTTGTTTGTTTGTTATTTGTGCTAAAAAGTTGAAAAAAGTCGAAAAACTTGTTGTCTTCCTGATGAACTCGCCGAGTCCATGGGGGGACTCGCCGAGTTCATGTGTATCTTCAACCTACTCGCCGAGTAGGTTCATGCACTCGGCGAGTAGGAGCGATAGAGTGCAGATTTTCGACCTTTGCTGCTGGAAATGGACTAGAAACATTACCCTAAACTGTTTTGGTGTTATAAAACTTGTTTTAGATGGTGTAGTGTTTGTTCTAAGCTATTTACAAAGGCAAATATCAATTTTTCATGATTATATGTGTTCATATGTTCTTGAAACTTTGATATGAATATTCATGTTCTTGATCTTATGAATTTAGATGATTATAGGAATTACTTGTAACCTACTTGGTAGTATAATTCTTGATCATAATGTGTTTTAATGGAGTCCATAACTTCTCCTCAAGTTATGGAAAACCAAGAGTCACACTTGAATTAAAACCATTAAAAGAACACAAGAGTTAGAAAAATGAAGAGTCTTCATTTGTATTACTCTATTTAACTCATAAGTTACAAGAAATGAAAAGTTTTTAAAGTTTACAAAACTTGCCCTCAAGTTTTGGAACAAGTAAAATGTTGATTAAAACTTTAGTTCCAACCCTTAGTTTTTTAGAAGTTAAAATTCTACCCTTATACTTATAATATTATAAAGTTATTAATAATATATATATATATATATATATATATATATATATATATATATATATATATATATATATAAGATTAAAGTCGTTTTACCGCTAGTACGCCTCATTCATGAAGCCGGTCTATAAGGTGGGTATAAGGTTGTTGCCTATAAAATGGCAACTTAATGGGTGTCCACTCTCACCCACCGCTTGCTTGACCAGTGGAGGGTCGTTAGCCGAATGGGTAAAACAAGGACTTTTAAATTATCATTAAAAGTATAATGATTATTATAAAGTAAGTAAATGTTTTATAAATTCCCAATCTTACTTACTTTAGGAAATGTGAATAAGGTGCTAATCCATGAAATTACACTTTGCACCTTGTTTAAGTCGTTGGTGGAGCGTGTGTGGTTTACCGGCACACTAACTTGGACTTAACAAGGAAGGCAAAGGGTGACTTAAGGTTTTTTTTATGAGGTCGGAAGGAGCGCGTGTGGTTTACCGGCAGTACGATTAAGTGAAAAACATTAAGGGTACCAAGTAATTTGCATGGTTACTTCACACCTTGTTTTGTGATCCTCGGTATCTCAGTCACAAAACATGAAGGGCACACTCGAGATTGAAACATGCCATTGAAAAGTTCAATGAATCTCAAGGAATCTAGGAATTTCTAATAGCCAAATAAAACCTAATAATTTATATTTTGTTTTCATGGTGGAAATTGGTGAATCGTCATTCACCTACCTTTCAAATATGTTATAACTTGGATTACGACATCCCTCTTCTAGGTTATAATATATTGTGATTGGATCCTAGACTTAATTCTACATTTGGGTGTTTTATTAAGGACTATCCCAATATCTAAACTAAACCTTTTCCTTCTTTTCAGATGTCTTCCAACAATGCTACTCCTGGCTCAAACCCTATTGGCTCCTTCTCTCTCATGAATCTTTGTGGGAGAGTCATCTTTGATGGATCCAACTTTACTGATTAGATCAGAACCATTAGGATGGTCACTCGTTACGAGAACAAGGAATATGTTCTTGACAAGGAGCTCAAGGTGCCTGAGCCAACAGCTACTCCTGAAGAGTTTGCTGAATATGAGGCACATGAAAGAGGTGCTACCAAAGTGGCATGTATCATGATGGCCACCATGAAAGCCGAGCTCCAAAAGTCCTATGAGGACTACTATCCTTTTGAGATGCACTAGGATTTGATGGACCGCTACCACCAAAGTGCTCGTCAAGAGCGATATGAAATCATCTGCTCTATGATCACAACCCGAATGAAAGATGGCGAACCCATCACAAGCCACATGCAGAAAATGCAAAGGTATGTGGATCGATTGATGAAGTTGAATGTGAACTTCCCTGAGGAGTTAGCAATAGATCAATTCCGCATGACATACTACATGAATAAAGAGGAAGTTACACTTAGCAAACTTTAGGGACTCCTAAAGACCGCAGAATCAGGTCTTACAGGTAAGTCGGTTGTGACCACTCCTGCTACTACTCCAAACTCAGCACCTGTCCTAGCAATCGGGAAAGGTAGAGGGAAGAAAAGAAAGAACCCTTCGAAGGGTACCAAGGGTAAGACCCTTGATGGCTCCTCTTCTAGCGGAACCAAGAAAGGTTTCGTTACACCTTCTTCTGATCCCAAAGAGGCTGAATGCTTCTACTGCCACGAAAAGGCGCACTGGAAGCGTAACTGCCCAAAGTAGCAGCAAGATTTGAAGGATGGGAAAGTTAAACCCAACCATGCAGGTATTTACACTATCTCATCTAATAATTCACTATATTCTAACTCTTGGGTCCTTGATACCAGTTGCAGTATTCATATTTGTTCTGAAATACAGGGACTAAGAAGAAGTGAGAATGTGGAGCATGGAAAGATAAACTTAATCATGGAGAATAGGAAAGTTTCACCTGTCACCAAGATTGGAGTTTATACTTTAATGCTTAGTAGTGGATTTACTTTAGATTTGAATAAATGTTGTTACTCGCCAGAAATGGCCTGAAATATTATTTCCCTTCATTCTTTGTATAAACAAGTTTTTACCTTTTCTTTTGATAATGAAACTGGTGGAATAAATGCTTTCTTTAATAATGTGTTTTATTTTAAAGCAATACCTTGTGATGGTGTGTATGAAGTTGTGTCTGTTGTAGATAACTTAGGAAATAATGTATTGTGTATTGATTATTCTAATAGTAATAACTTGGATAAAGCATCATTATGTGTCACACCCTAAAACCAAGAATGGCGGAAACGTTCTGGGGCGGAGGACGTCATGTACAGTATCACAACAATGAAAATTAGTAAACAAGCAACACCATCATCCATTGCATTAATAATATAATTATTATACATGTGTTCTGTCAAATTTTGATAAACACTAAAGCATAAATCAAAATGAAAGATGAGTCTTGAACAAGCTCCATCTTCCTTTCTCCTTGCATCGGTACCTGTCTATGATGACCTGAGGATACAAGTAATTTTGAAAGCGAGTATCAGCTTTGAAGCTGGTGAGATCATAAGTATTTAGTGTCTTGATTTGTATGTAAGAATTTGTAAGTAAATGAATTGTAAGTATTGAAAATGTATGTAAATCATAAGTATTGAAAATGTATATGAACTGTAAATGTAAAATGTTTGTAAAACATCTGTAAACGTTTGAAAAACCCTAGAAATCCCTATGATTCCTATTAGTAACAAAAGGAGTCATCTACCAAGACTTAACTGATCTCAATGTAGTCTTCTATCAAGACTTAACTATTCTAAATGTAGTCTTCTATCAAGACCTAACTGTATTAGTATTACCCTTTGGAACAAGGGCAACTAACAATGTTAACTGAAGACATCCGTAGATGTACATTTACCTCTGTTGCTAACAGCTGGGTATAGGAATAGTTAGTCCCCAAAAGTATACCTATAATGGCATTAAGCGTTGAAATTCGTGGATGTGCTTTTACCTCTGTAGCTAACAGAGATTCTAGGAATGGTCAATCCCGCAACGTATCCTTTGGTACTAGGATATTAAATCCAATCTATCTCGTCGATTATGTGATTGAATCACAAGGTAAAGATAAGAATGAGGATTTTATAACAGAGTCTATACATATAATATGTAATAGAACTCATCCTATAATATCTATGTAAAAGTACTCATATAAGTGTGATCATGTAATTGTACTTATGTAAGTGTGATCATGTAATTGTATAGTAGTGTACTAAAATGTTCCACGTGTGCTAGCTGTAATGTGTGTTCTCTCTATCTAGCAAGTATAGTAATGTAATGTAATGTTATAGTCGTCATGTACGTGCTCTCTACCTAGCAAGTATAGTAATGTAATGTAATGTTATAGCTGTCAGGTACATGCTCTCTACCTAGCAAGTATAGTAATGTACAATAATGATCTAGAAAGTATTGACTCATGAATGAACTGACTCATTGTATGATATTGCATTCTAGTAATAGTTATAGTATCTTCCTAAACTACCCATATGGTAGTTTACTAGTAATCTAACTGGTACGTATGGACATGTATGTATACCCTTGCTACCCAAGGGCATGGGATGAACTGGAAGGACCTTTTATGACTATATATGTACACATGATATATAACTAATATTTAAACGACTTTCGGACGAGTACCCGATATCCCAGCAGACCACATCTCAAGCGCGAAAAGGACATAGGGTGGATAGCCTTCCTAAGTCTTTTAAACATTTCTTAAATAACTATACATATAGAGGCATGCAATTTATAATATAAAAGCATAAATAAGTTTTGTAAAACATTTGAACATAAATATTATCTTCAGAAAAGATCAACTTGATGTCAATCTATAAAACAGTTTGAAGGCATAAGTTTGATAAAACAACTTAAGTATAAGAAAACATTTGTTGGAAACACAATTGTAAATAAGTTTGAAATGTAATATACAGAGTAAAATGTACAGTGTAATAAGGAGTTTAAAACATATAAAATGTTTATAAAAATCATTTGAAGGAACTGTTTGGTAAAACGGCTAATGAGCAGCCAAATCATTTGAATGTTGTATATTAATCACATGTGATTGATGTAATAACTAGCATAATTCTACTAATTAATCACATGTGATTGATATAATAAGTAGCATGATTCTACTTGTATCCCCCCATAAAACATTTAAAAATAGTTTAAAACATTAGTTACGGGGTGTGAACTCACCTGCAGTAAGTGACTGGAATTGAACGGACTGTTATCGTAAGGAAGGATCGGACAAGTGCTTGGTGTCAAGTGAAGACTTTAGATACACACAATGATCCTAATTAAATATGAAGACATATGTATATAAATAATTAGTGATTAAAACACTAATTATACAAGTATAAACATTTCAACGCGAGGAAAACACTTTTGGTCAAGTGTTAGGAGGCTAATGGGTTGCAACAAAGGAGTGTAATACCTCAAATGGGAGTTTAAGGTCTAATGACCATATTCTTTGGAGTTTACGGCCGAGGGAATAACCTCCTGGCCGTAAACTCTACATTGGGTCATTAATTGAGGCTTAAGATTGTTACAACTCAAGTGGTAATTGGTACCAAGGTTTAAACAAGTGTTTGGGTGTCATATTAACTCCTTTAAGGAGTTTACGGCCTTGGGACCATATTCCCTTGGAGTTTACGGCCGTAAACTGCCTTGGGAGGGTGTTTATGGTGTTTTCAAGTATCAAACATTTCAAGGTAATGAGCTATGTTGGGTTCTAGGCATAAGGAAGGAGTTAGGGTGTCATTTGACCCCTTTATAGGTGTTTACGGCCCAAGAACATGACTTGGCCGTAAACTCCTCAATACTAGTGATTCCTTATGTTTTGTAGGCTTTAAAAACTTTAGGGTACTTGTCCTTATTTAAGCCTAAGCCATAGAAGTGTTTCAAAGCATTTTGGCACTTAAACATGGAGTTCACGGCCTAAGAAGCTCCTTGGCCGTGAACTCACTTCTAGCCATGATTCCTAATTGTTTTGTGGTCTAAAGCATGAAATGGAGGCTTCTAGTTCGAGTTCTAAAGCTTTGAGGGTCATTGGAACCCTTTAGGACCTTAAAATGGAGTTTACTCCCCAA
Source organism: Lactuca sativa (assembly GCF_002870075.4). Classification (NCBI taxonomy): domain Eukaryota; kingdom Viridiplantae; phylum Streptophyta; class Magnoliopsida; order Asterales; family Asteraceae; genus Lactuca; species Lactuca sativa. The sequence continues at coordinate 110,440,756 of NC_056627.2, read as the reverse complement.
GTGTTCTTGGGCGGTAAACTCCCAAATATTGGGGTTTTAATCCGATTTTGATGTTTTCTAGTCATATACACACTAGCATACAAGTCTAAGGTAGTTACAAATCACGGGGAAAGGACTAAGTAGCATTTAAGCCACATATTGGAGTTTACTCCCCAAGAACGTTCTTGGGCGGTAAACTCTCGAGTCTAGTTGTTTTGTTATGAAATTGATGTTTCTAAACACAATCTAAGCTATATAACATAACTAGATCGAAGTACTCAAAAATTTGGGATAAAAACCCGAAGATCCGTGAGAGCGAATTTTGACTTTTCTCTAAATGGAATTCAACAAATGAACCAATTTGGTTCAGAATTCTATTTATAGTCCAGAGATATTTTTGGCAGAAAATATTTTTATTCCTGGAATGAACTCTAATGTCCTAGAGTATTGGAATAATAGTGTTGGACAAAACCCTAGTGAATCCACTCTCCTAATATCTCCTTAGGTGTAAAAATCCTGAAAACTGCCAAACTTATACTCGAAATCTGAGTTTTCACTGTAACTGTTCTACTTCTATTGGCTTGATATGGTTTGTTCAGAATGGAAATTTAGGGTTGTCACATCATCCCCCTGTTGAAGGGAATTTCGTCCCGAAATTAGAATTTAGGCAAGGAAGTATGCACGAATGATCGAGTCGTGAGGAGGAAACTTCCTAATCGATTGGTTCTAACGCACCTAAGTGAAATCGGGTTCTCGGTTGGCATTCCAACGAACCTTCACTAACTAGCGACGACGTTGCTTCGTCCTCTTGACCTCTCGGTCGAGGGTCACTACGGTTGTAATACGAAGGCGAGGATCTCGACGAGTGGACTTACAAGAGTCCTAATGGAAATGTATGGTTTCACGATCGATACACGAAGAGTAGGATGTATGTTACTAAGTTCACGGAGTAGGTCTAGTTTGTGCGAGGCACAGGACCGATTCTGATAAGAATCCCGGAGGTCCTAACTATATTGGATTTAGCTTTCCACGCGATACGAAACGTATTAAGCCATTCCCAGAGTGAGTTAACCTAAAGAGCTTGGTCACTCACTTGGAATTCCAAAGGTTTCTTTTTCTTGATTAACTTCCCAGTCAGGGGCCACCCCTTGTTGGGTCAGAGTCGTACGGGTTTCTGTAGTTTGCGAGGAGTTCTGAATGAACTAAGACGGTAGGTCGGTAAGACCTAGAATTTGGCGAATGACTGTCGGCGTCTCTGATGTCAACAAATGCTCAACGGCTTTGACAAATTGAAGGAGTACTCAAAAGCCAAGGAGACAGTGGGAGGCTAATTGACCTTGATGAACTTCAAGAGTCAAGTGGTGAAGGATCCTCAAACCCTAGCAGTCAACTTGTGGAGGAACCTCCTGTTGATCTGTGACAACCCGAAATTCCTGTTCTAAATCAAACCATTGCAATCCAATAGTAGTAGAGCAGTTACAGTGAAAATTCAAACTTTTGGAATAAGTTTGGCAGTTTTAGGGTTTTACACCTAAGGAGTTATTAGGAGAGTGGGTGCTCTAGGATTTTGTGCAACACTATAATTCCATTACTCTAGGTCATTAGAATCCATTCTGAGAATAGAAATATTTTCTGCCAAAAATCTCTGGACTATAAATAGAATTCTCAACCGAATTGGTTCATTATTTGATTTCCATTTAGAGAAAAGCCAAATACTCTCTCACGGATCTTCGGGTTTTCATCCCCGATTGTGAGTCTACTTCCCTAAATGTGTTTTAATATTTGTTATATGCTTTATAACATTGTTTTCATGTCCAAATCACAAGATCCGGGAGTTTACCGCCCAAGAACGTTCTTGGGGAGTAAACTCCAAAATCAAGCCTAAAGGCCACCTAGTCCCATTTTAATGTCAGGCATCTAACTAAGGGCTTAGGGTATGATCATTAGAGGCTAGAAACAAAATCAAAACCATGTAGTTTGAGGAGTTTACGGCCAAGGAACCACCCCTTGGGCCGTAAGCTCCAAGTAAAGGGCACAAATGAGTGCCTAGTGATCCTTTAGCCTTATAACAAGAACCTAGAAGCCTTAAGCAAGTGTTTTAGACCCACAAAACAATTAGAAACCCACTTTGGAAGGGAGTTTACAGCCAAGATGCTCCTTAGGCCGTAAACTCCAAGAATTAGTGCCAAAAACCACTTCAAACTCATCCTAAGGCTTAGTTTTCATTTTTGGCATGTACCTTAATGTGTTTAGGACCTAAATAACACATGAAAAGCTAAAAGTGTTGGAGAGTTTACGGCCAAGAGTATTTCTTGGGCCGTAAACTCCTTAAATGGGGTCAAAGGACACCCTAGACACTTCCATAGGCCAAGAAACTTTTAGGGCAAGTACTTAGAGGAGATATGGACTAGTTAAAATTCTTAGGACCTCATGTGTGAGGGAGTTTACAGCCCAAAGAGTTCTATGGCCGTAAACTCCATCAAATGGTCCCATTTAGTGCCTTAAACCTCCCTTAATCCAAGTATTGAAGCCTAGACTTGTTCCTAGAATTGTTAGACACTTGAAAAGACAATAAGAACCCTCCCAAGGGAGTTTACGGCCGTAAACTCCAAGGGAAAAGGGTCTTTGGGCCGTAAACTCCCCTTAGGAGTCAATATGGTACCTTAAACTCTTGTCTAGCCTTGAAGCAATTCCCCTCTAAAGTTGTAGTACTTCTAAACTCCATTTCATGGCTTGATTGAGAGTTTATGGCCAAGAGCTTACTCCCCTGGGCCGTAAACTCTAATGATTATGGTCTTTTAACCTTAAACTTCCATTAGAGGCATTGCACTCCTTTATTGCAACCCATTTGCCTCCTAGCACTTGACCAAAAGTGTTGTCCTCGCGCTTAAATGTTTATGCTTGCATAATTAGTGATTTAATCTCTAATTATTTATATACATATGTCTTCATATGTAATTAGGATCATTGTGTGTGTCTAAGTCATCACTTGACACCAAGCATTTGTCCGATCCTTCCATACGATAACAACCGTTCACCTCCAGTCACATACTGCAGGTGAGTTCATACCCCTTAACTAATGTTTTAAACTGTTTTAAATGTTTTATGGGGGGGATACAAGTAGAATCATGCTACTTTCTATGTCAATCACATGTGATTAGTAAGTAGGATTATATTACTTATTACATCAATAACATGTGATTAATATACAGCATTCAAAAGATTTGGCTACTCATTAGCCGTTTTACCAAATAGTTTCCTTCAAATGATTTTTATAAACATTTTATATGTTTTAAACTACTTCTTACACTGTACTTCTTACTCTGATTATCAGACTTCAAACTTATTTACAACTGTGTTTCAAACAAATGTTCTTTATACTCAAAACTGTTTTATTATACTTATACCTTCAAATTGTTTTATGGATTGACATCAAGTCGATCTTCCCTTAAAATAATATTTCCGTTTCAAATGTTTACAAAACTTACTTATGCTTTTATCTTATTATAAATTGCATGTCTCTATATGTATAGTTATATAAGAAACGTTTAAAAGACTTAGGAAGACTATCCACCCTATTTCCTTTTCGCGCCTTGAGATGTGGTCTGGTGGGACATTGGGTATTCGTCCGAGGGTCGTTTAAAGATTTGTTATATATCATGTGTACATATATAGTCATAAAAGGTCTTTCTAGTTCATCCTATGCCCTTGAGTAGCAAGGGTATACATCCACGTCCATACGTACCACGTAGATTACTAGTAAGCTACCATAGGGGTAGTTCAGGAAGATACTAGAACCATTACTAGAACGTGATATCATACAATGAGTCAGTTCATTCATGAGTCAATACTTTCTAGAACATTACTATACATTACATGTACAGTTATACTAGGACGAGAACATATACATCTATACTAGAACGTTTACAATTACTATACTTGCTAGATAGGGAGAACACACATTCTAGCTAGCACACGTAGAACTTTACCGTACTCTACTATAATATTTACATTATTATACTTATAGGAGTACTTGTGCATAGATATATCAGTAGGAGTCCTATTACATTTTATATGTATCGACTTTGTTATCAAATCCGTGTTCTTACCTTTACCTTGTGATAAAATCACATAATCGACGAGATAGAATGGATTATTATCCTAGTACCAAAGGATACGTATTGAGGGATTGACCATTCCTAGAATCTCTGTTAGCTATAGAGGTAAAAGTACATCCACGGATGTCAAACGGTTGGTACCATTACAGGTGCACAATTAAGGGATTGACTATTCCTATACCCAGCTGTTAGCAACAGAGGTAAGAGTACATCTACGGATGGCTTAAAGTTATCAATGATAGGTACCCTAGTACCAAAGGGTAATATTCAGTTTAGTTATATTATTACCTTTATTTTGTGACTCTTTCACATAACCAAGGAGGTGAATTATATTTAGGTATCCTAGTACTAAAGGATACAATTTCTTATAATGATAATAATAGTAACACAGTTGGGTCTTGGTAGAAGACTACATTCAGAACAGTTGGGTCTTGGTAGAAGACTACATTCAGAACAGTTGGGTCTTGGTAGAAGACTACATTCAGAACAGTTGGGTCTTGGTAGAAGACTACATTCAGAACAGTTGGGTCTTGGTAGAAGCCTACATTCAGAACAGTTAGGTCTTGGTAGAAGACTACACACAGAACAGTTAAGTCTTGGTAGAAGACTCCTTTTTGTTACTAATAAGAATCATAGGGATTTCTAGGGATTTTCAAACAATTACAGTTGAGCTACAAACATTTTCATACTTATACTAGCTTTCTTTCAAAGTAATGTCATGTCTTAGCAATTATAAGTTTTCACAAATTAAGACACATTAATACTTATGATCTCACCAGCTTTATAGCTGATACTCGCTTTCAAAATTACTTGTATCCTCAGGTCATCATAGACAGGTACCGATGCAAGGAGAAAGGAAGATGAAGCTTGTTCAAGACTTATCTTTCATTTTGATTTATGCTCTAGTGTTTATCAAAATTTGACAGAATACAATTGTATAATAATTATTTTATTAATGCAATGGATGATGTTGTTGCTTGTTTACTACTTTACAATGGTATTGATACTATACATGACGTCCTCTGCCCCAGAACGTTTCCGCCGTTCTTGGTTTTGGGGTGTGACAGATTGGTATCAGAGCATTGTTTATAGTGAATTAAATATATCAACCCATAAAAGATATACTAACTATAAATACTTAAGGGATTAAAAATACTCTGACCAAGAGTTTATACTTTAAATAGTAAAATATTTAATAAAGTATACGTGCTGCATCCATACTAAAATCAATGTCATTAGGACAGTACAAAAGAATTACGGTTGTTGGGCAACACAAGTGGGCTTAGAGACATATGGTCAAAACTGGGAAGATATAGCCTGATCACCTATATTATCCGAGGGTTGACTAGCATGTGCCTAAGTTTAAGTGTGTGGTTGCAACAATGCTAAAATCTTACCAACCCTACCACAATGAGAACAATAGAACATAACAATAAATTTAAAATACTATAGGAGTATTTGGTGTTACTATAAGTACTTTATACTTGAGAATTAAAATGGGATCTTCATTACTAGATTGAATAGTTGCTAAGTGGATACACTAAGGCTACATGTAATTAGGATGTTATAGACTCAGAATCTGTGATAATTTTGCCTTACCCCTATTCTGTGTGAATAAGGAATTAAGGTCACTTATTCGAAGGTCTATCCTGTTTAGATTACACATAGCTGGTATGCACTTCACAAATAGCGATGTAACTAATGAAGGTTTCCTAAATAATTATCTAGATAGTTCATCTAATAATTATCTTCTTACCCTAAATTCTCGCATAGAAATCATAACTGGACTCCATCCCCTTGACAACTAGTATCTTCCGAATGAAGTCATAGCTGGTTGGTTTGGAGAAGAACCAGAGAATGATCATCCTATTCCCTGGATGATCACCGTGATGAAGACCTTTCGTATGATACTAACCTCGAGCCAAAGGTTGAGAACCTACCCCGAGCAGCTCCCGTTTCGATTCCTAACCCTCTTCCGGTTTTTCATGGCCCGACCCTGAGTGAGTGAAATGCTTGGAAACATGGAGACAAGGACAAGACCAACCTATGCCAATTAATAGCGACCGAAGCTTTTACGACTTGAGCAATGAGGGCTTAGCAGATATAGTCTTGCCAATCTTGGCCCGCAGAGTGGCCTGAATTGAGATTCAAGGCAGGACAGCCTTACGTCAGATTTCGGACGTAGTCGCCTAGGCTAGAATACATACCCTCCACACCATTCATCTAGCATATACTCACGAGAGATCAGAGAGAAACCACGAAACCCTGCTGCAAGCACTGGCTGAATCACGAGCCGAAGTCTTAGAGCTCCGAGTACGCCAGATGGTGTACGAAAGACACCTACTTGACGTGGAACGTAAATTGGTTGAACTGAGAGTTCACCAGAGGGATGACCGTCGCCAGTAGTAGACGCTCTACTTTATTTCCCTTATAAAAAGAAATCGTGTTTTTCTGTCTATGCCCGATGTGGTATTTTCTATGAAATTATCTTGTTCCGTAAGTACTTTAGTTAGGTCTTTATGCTGTCAGGAACTATCTTCTGCGGATATGATGTAAGACCTTTACAAGGTCATTTTCCTGAATCTTTACATCGTGAATATCAAAGATATTGACAACCGGCTAACTTCTGTGTCATTCTTCATCCGAGTACATTTATCTTACTTTCATTGGAGTCTATCCGAATCATACTTTGGTCAAGTCATTGGACTATGGTGATTGATTCCAAGAGACACTTCCAAGTCTCTTTCTGTGGTTGGATCTTGTTATTCACCAACCCACGATACCTCAGCTCGAACGACAAACGTCTTGAGACCATTCTAAGAACATACTACCCTACAGTACCAGGACTGCATCGTAAGGATGTAGGTCAAAACTTAGCGAACATACATTCATTCTTTACCGGGACTGCATCATAAGGATGTAGGTCAAACTTTCGAGATCATACACTTACTCTTTTCATGAACACTCTAAGTACATCAGGGTCAACCAGAATCGCTCACGAATCTTTACTCTTTCGTGTTACAGAATCATGTCGCCAAAGAAAAACGAGCAACCCATCAACCAAGCACCAACCCTCCAGATCGATGCAGCTACCGTTCAAGCTGCAGTCTCGGCTGCTGTGTCAGCTTTTCTGACCCACCTTAACGCTAACAATGCGAGTGTTAGCGGGATTGTTAACAACAATTCCAATCCGGGTAACAATCCAATACCGCAACGAGCGGCAAACTACCACGACACCCCGATTTCCAAGACGAAGAGTAACAAACGGAAGTTTTGGGATAGAATGAAGGACAAATCGCGTAAAGGGACGAACAAGAAACAACCACGGGTAACGACCTTCACAACTACGGCATCTGTACCTCCTACTACCATCCCTTCGGAAACACCCGTTGTCCCTAACCCAGCCCGACAGTATGCTGGAAATCTCCTTAATTGCATCATATGTAATTATCACCACCTTGGACCGTGTAGGGGGAAGCAGTGCGCAAACTGCAACAAAAAGAGGCACACCAAACGTTACCGCAAGAGCCTATCAGGGTCGATCAACAACTCACCCAACGCCGAGGGGAAACAGACTTGTCATAACTGTGGTGAGTTTGGGCACTATAAAAGAGACTGCCCGAAGAAGGAAAACAAGGAAAGAACCCGTGTTCCCATAACTCCTACCCGACACTTCGTTTCCTCCACCAATGTGGGTGCTGTCCATATATGTCACCAATGCGGTGAAATTGGACACCTCCAGAAGGATTGCCCGATAACGCAGAACTCTGGCGCAGACGGGAAGATTCTCAGGATCACAGCTGCAGGAGAGCCTGCTCAGGAACCACGTTAATGTATTTAAGGCATTTCGTTGCAATAGACTTATAAACTATCTAGGACCAGTGCAACTAGAGTCTTACCTTTTGCGAGATCCTGTCTGTATAGGAATTCTCGTGCTGCGTATACTTATCTTTTGTAGTATATCTTATTCGCAGCAATAGTCTTGTGGTAAATCTAAAGTACTGTAACTCTTGTTCATGGTTGCACGGTTGTGTTTTGTCTGTAAACATTTTATGTTTAATTCTAATGTCTTTAAAGTTTCTGTATGATTCCGACATTATCATAAAATCAGATTCCATTTAATCGACGCGAAAACAACTTCATGCGTACGTCCCTATCTTCTAGATCACCTTTCAAGCGAAGACGTTATATCAGAACCTCAAAGTACTCATTCCAGGAGTACCTCTTAGATAATTTCTTTCCAAGGAAATCCCCGAAGTACCACTCGTGCAGTACGTCAAGTTCAATCCAGGGATTCATGCGAATGATCTATCACTGAGGAAGGTATACATAAGAGTGTTATATAATCAAGGTTCTACAGGTTTAGAATTGATGATTCCGCCTTAACTCTCTTCCTCTTTGGGATGTGAGGGTAAGGAAGAATCAGTTATTCGACTATCTTTTCAATCTTAATTATATACAACTCGTATACACGAAATTGTGATCATGAAGCCCTGTATGAATTCTAAAATGGACTTCAGGACGGAGAAACTGCCTAAGTATACGAGTAATCACATCGTCATGTGAATAAACTTAGAACCCAGTACGACTCCCGAAAACATATCACCCTATAGTTTAAACACCCACGGAGATGCCAGATCAGTGCAGACAACTAAGCGAACCACACAGAAATAGAATTAGAAGACTAGGTTTCTCGCCCTCGAGAACCCCGGTCAGATCCTTCCAGAGATTGATGGATTGCATCGTGTGTGCCTCGGATATCGAGGAATCCGTCAAGATTTTCATAAAAATCGTTATCTCTGCCTCACATAGACAAAATGGTTGAGCAAACATAAGGAAAGAAACCACTTCCAAGAATGGACTTGAGATCCGAATATCACCAGTTCGATGTGTTAGGGAAGGATGTCTGTAAGACTATCTTCCGAAGTCGATGCGGACGCTTCGAGTCCGTAGTGATACCTTTCGGATAGGACCAGTACACCCATGGTTTTCATGAGATAAATGATTAGGGTTATGTCTTTCTTACTAGGATCGATTCGTCAGTTCCCCAAGAAATGACTTATTTATCTACCCTCGTAGTAAGAAGAAAGCCCATGGAAACATTCCTTCATAAGAACTTTTAGCAAAGTTCTATAGGCTCGAGTTTCAAAATTGAAGAGTCAAATTTCTAGAACCCACTGTTAGTAATGTGAGAAATTTTGAGCACTCCTTCAATTTGACAGAACCGTTGAGCATTTATCAATACCAGAGACGCCGACAATTTTTCGTCAAATTCTAGGTCTTACCGACCTACCGCCTTAGTTCATTCAGAACTCCTCACAAGCTTCAGAAACTCGTACGACTTTGACCCAGCGAGGGATGGCCTTTGACTGGGAAATTACGCAAGAAAAGGAACCTTTGAGTTTCCGAGTGAGTGACCAAGTTCTTTAGGATAACTCACTCTGGGAATGGCTTAATACGCTTCGTAAAGCGTGAAAAGCTAAATCCCAATTTGACAGGACCTCCGGGATTCTTATCAGAATCTGTCCTGTGCCTCGCACAAACTAGACCTACTCCGCGAACTTAGTAGCGTACTTTCTACTCTTCGCATCTCGATCGTGAAACCATACCTTTCCGTTAGGACTCTTGCAAGTCCACTCGTTGAGATCCTCGCCTTCGTATTAGAACCGTAGTGACCCTCGACCGAGAGGTCAAACGGACGAAGCAACGCCGTCGCCAGTTAGTGAAGGTTCGTTGGGATACCAACCGAGAGCCCGATTTCACTTAAGTGCGCTAGAACCAATCGATTAAGAAGTTTCCTTCTCACGTCTCGATTATTCGTGCATACTTCCTTGCCCAAATTCTAATTTCGGGACGAAATTCCCTTTAACAGGGGGATGATGTGACAACCTGAAATTCATGTTCTAAATCAAACCATTGCAATCCAATAGTAGTAGAGCAGTTACAGTGAAAATTCAAACTTTTGGAATAAGTTTGGCAGTTTTAGGGTTTTACACCTAAGGAGTTATTAGGAGAGTGGGTGCTCTAGGATTTTGTGCAACACTGTAATTCCAGTACTCTAGGTCATTAGAATCCATTCCGAGAATAGAAATATTTTCTACCAAAAATCTCTGGACTATAAATAGAATTCTGAACCAAATTGGTTCATTATTTGATTTCCATTTAGAGAAAAGCCAAATACTCTCTCACGGATCTTCGGGTTTTCATCCCAGATTGTGAGTCTACTTCCCTAAATGTGTTTTAATACTTGTTATATGCTTTATAACATTGTTTTCATGTCCAAATCACAAGATCCGGGAGTTACCGCCCAAGAACGTTCTTGGGGAGTAAACTCCAAATCCAAGCCTAAAGGCCACCTAGTCCCATTTTAATGTTAGGCATCTAACTAAGGGCTTAGGGTATGATCATTAGAGGCTAGAAACAAAATCAAAACCATGTAGTTTGAGGAGTTTACGGCCAAGGAACCACCCCTTGGGCCGTAAGCTCCAAGTAAAGGGCACAAATGAGTGCCTAGTGATCCTTTAGCCTTAGAACAAGAACCTAGAAGCCTTAAGCAAGTGTTTTAGACCCACAAAACAATTAGAAACCCACTTTGGAAGGGAGTTTACGGCCAAGATGCTCCTTAGGCCGTAAACTCCAAGAATTAGTGCCAAAAACCACTTCAAACTCATCCTAAGGCTTAGTTTTCATTTTTGGCATGTACCTTAATGTGTTTAGGACCTAAATAACACATGAAAAGCTAAAAGTGTTGGAGAGTTTATGGCCAAGAGTATTTCTTGGGCCGTAAACTCCTTAAATGGGGTCAAAGAACACCCTAGACACTTCCATAGGCCAAGAAACTTTTAGGGCAAGTACTTAGAGGAGATATGGACTAGTTAAAATTCTTAGGACCTCATGTGTGAGGGAGTTTACGGCCCAAAGAGTTCTATGGCCGTAAACTCCATCAAATGGTCCCATTTAGTGCCTTAAACCTCCCTTAATCCAAGTATTGAAGCCTAGACTTGTTCCTAGAATTGTTAGACACTTGAAAAGACAATAAAAACCCTCCCAAGGGAGTTTACGGCCGTAAACTCCAAGGGAAAAGGGTCTTTGGGCCGTAAACTCCCCTTAGGAGTCAATAAGGTACCTTAAACTCTTGTCTAGCCTTGAAGCAATTCCCCTCTAAAGTTGTAGTACTTCTAAACTCCATTTCATGGCTTGATTGAGAGTTTACGGCCAGGAGCTTACTCCCCTGGGCCGTAAAATCTAATGATTATGGTCTTTTGACCTTAAACTTCCATTAGAGGCATTGCACTCCTTTATTGCAACCCATTTGCCTCCTAGCACTTGACCAAAAGTGTTGTCCTCGCGCTTAAATGTTTATGCTTGCATAATTAGTGATTTAATCTCTAATTATTTATATACATATGTCTTCATATGTAATTAGGATCATTGTGTGTGCTAAGTCATCACTTGACACCAAGCATTTGTCCGATCCTTCCATACGATAACAGCCGTTCACCTCCAGTCACATACTGCAGGTGAGTTCATACCCCTTAACTAATGTTTTAAACTGTTTTACATGTTTTATGGGGGGGGGGGGATACAAGTAGAATCATGCTACTTTCTATGTCAATCACATGTGATTAGTAAGTAGGATTATATTACTTATTACATCAATAACATGTGATTAATATACAGCATTCAAAAGATTTGGCTACTCATTGGCCGTTTTACCAAATAGTTTCCTTCAAATGATTTTTATAAACATTTTATATGTTTTAAACTACTTCTTACACTGTACTTCTTACTCTGTTTATCAGACTTCAAACTTATTTACAACTGTGTTTCAAACAAATGTTCTTTATACTCAAAACTGTTTTATTATACTTATACCTTCAAATTGTTTTATGGATTGACATCAAGTCGATCTTCCCTTAAAATAATATTTCCGTTTCAAATGTTTACAAAACTTACTTATGCTTTTATCTTATTATAAATTGCATGCCTCTATATGTATAGTTATATAAGAAATGTTTAAAAGACTTAGGAAGACTATCCACCCTATTTGCTTTTCGCGCCTTGAGATGTGGTCTGGTGGGACATTGGGTATTCGTCCGAGGGTCGTTTAAAGATTTGTTATATATCATGTGTACATATATAGTCATAAAAGGTCTTTCCAGTTCATCCTATGCCCTTGAGTAGCAAGGGTATACATCCACGTCCATACGTACCACGTAGATTACTAGTAAGCTACCATAGGGGTAGTTCAGGAAGATACTACAACCATTACTAGAACGCGATATCATACAATGAGTCAGTTCATTCATGAGTCAATACTTTCTAGAACATTACTACACATTACATGTACAATTATACTAGGACGAGAACATATACATCTATACTAGAACGTTTACAATTACTATACTTGCTAGATAGGGAGAACACACATTCTAGCTAGCACACATAGAACTTTACCGTACTCTACTATAATATTTACATTATTATACTTATAGGAGTACTTGTGCATAGATATATCAGTAGGAGTCCTATTACATTTTATATGTATCGACTCTGTTATCAAATCCGTGTTCTTACCCTTACCTTGTGATAAAATCACATAATCGACGAGATAGAATGGATTATTATCCTAGTACCAAAGGATACGTATTGAGGGATTGACCATTCCTAGAATCTCTGTTAGCTATAGAGGTAAAAGTACATCCACAGATGTCAAACGGTTGGTACCATTACAGGTGCACAATTAAGGGATTGACTATTCCTATACCCAGCTGTTAGCAACAGAGGTAAGAGTACATCTACGGATGGCTTAAAGTTATCAATGATAGTTACCCTAGTACCAAAGGGTAATATTCAGTTTAGTTATATTATTACCTTTATTTTGTGACTCATTCACATAACCAAGGAGGTGAATTATATTTAGGTATCCTAGTACTAAAGGATACAATTTCTTATAATGATAATAATAGTAACACAGTTGGGTCTTGGTAGAAGACTACATTCAGAACAGTTGGGTCTTGGTAGAAGACTACATTCAGAACAGTTGGGTCTTGGTAGAAGACTACATTCAGAACAGTTGGGTCTTGGTAGAAGACTACATTCAGAACAGTTGGGTCTTGGTAGAAGCCTACATTCAGAACAGTTAGGTCTTGGTAGAAGACTACACAGAGAATAGTTAAGTCTTGGTAGAAGACTCCTTTTTGTTACTAATAAGAATCATTGGGATTTCTAGGGATTTTCAAACAATTACAGTTGAGCTACAAACATTTTCATAATTACTTGTATCCTCAGGTCATCATAGACAGGTACCGATGCAAGGAGAAAGGAAGATGACGCTTGTTCAAGAATTATCTTTCATTTTGATTTATGCTCTAGTGTTTATCAAAATTTGACAGAATACAATTGTATAATAATTATTTTATTAATGCAATGGATGATGTTGTTGCTTGTTTACTACTTTACATTGTTGTTGATACTATACAGGACGTCCTCCGCCCCAGAACGTTTCCGCCGTTCTTGGTTTTGGGGTGTGACATGATCCAATTATACATCCAGTTGTACCTCTGAGGCGTTCCACAAGGGTTAGGAATGTACCTGAGCATTACTATGGTTTCCATATTACTGCGGAAGGTGAGACACTTATTAGTGACGAGACACTTGTAGGTCTGGATGAACCTAACAGCTATGCGGAAGCCATGGAAGGCCCTGAGTCTGCTAAATGGAAAGAGGCAATGGATAGCGAGATACAATCCATGTATGACAATCAGGCCTGAGACTTGGTTGAGAATGTACCAGGTCGTAAGACTGTAGGGTGCAAATGGATCTTCAAGAAGAAGACCGACATGGATGGTAATGTACACACTTATAAGGCTCGACTGGTGGCAAAGTGCTTCTCTCAAACTCCTGGAGTGGATTATGATGAGACCTTTTCTCCGGTAGCCAAGATTAAGTCTATTAGGGTATTGTTAGCCATAGTTGCATTTCATGACTATGAAATATGGAAAATGGATGTCAAAACCGCTTTCCTTAACGGAAAGTTGGCTGAGGATGTTTACGTGAATCAGCTAGAGGGTTTTGTCAGCACTGAGTACCCTAATAGAGTGTGTAAGCTTCAGAAATCCATCTATGGATTAAAGCAAGCACCTCGCCGATGGAATCTTTGCTTTGATGAGAAAGTCAAAGAGTTTGGCTTCTCTAGGGGTGAAGATGAATCTTGTGTATATGTCAAGGCTAGTGGGAGTATAGTTAGTTTTCTAGTCCTGTATGTGGATGACATACTACTCATCGGAAATGACATCCCAACTCTGCAGGAAGTTAAGTCCTGGCTTGGGAAGTGTTTTGATATGAAGGACCTAGGAGAAGCTGCCTATATTCTAGGGATAAGGATCTTGAGAAACCGGAGTAAAAGACTAATTGGACTTAGTCACAGTACCTACTTGGACAAGGTGCTGAAGAGATTCAGCATGCAAGATTCCAAGAAAGGTGAGGTACCCATCCAGAGTAACACTAGACTGAGTAAGACTCAGAGCCCGAGTACTGAGGATGAGATAGCAGAAATGAGTCGGATACCTTATGCTTCGGCAGTAGGCTCGATCATGTATCTTATGACCTGTACTCGTCCTAATGTAGCCTTTGCTTTAAGCATGGTTAGCAGGTATCAGGGGAATCCTGGTAAGGCTCACTGGACAGGGGTAAAGAACATTCTCAAGTACCTGCGGAGGACTAAGGAGTGGGTCCTTACCCTCGTTGGGAGTGATGACTTGAGATTTGTAGGGTACAGTGATGCTAGCTTCCAGACTGATAGGGATAATTTCCGCTCTCAGTCGGGCTGGGTCTTTAGCTTAAACGGAGGAGCAATCTCTTGGAAAAGTTCCAAGCAGGAGACAGTGGCTAATTCAACTTGCGAATCAGAGTATATAGCGGCAAGAGAAGCGGCAAAAGAGACTATGTGGCTAAAGAACTTCATTGGAGACCTTGGAGTTGTACCAGCTATATTGAAGCCTATAGAGATTTTCTGTGACAGTGAAAGTGCAGTTGCCTTACCAAAGGAACCAAGGGATCATGGGAGATCCAGACACATTGACAAAAAATATCATTTCATCAGACATCGTATAGAAGAAGGACTTCTCGTGGCAAAGAGGGTATCATCAGATGAGAACCTGGAAGATCCCCTCATGAAGGGACTGGGTAGGGTTAAGCATCTCCAGCATGCTAGGAGCATAGGGCTGAAGGATGATATTAGTCTTAGTAGTTAGATAATTGTGAAATATGTAAAATGTAATTGACATTTGTTGATGAATAAAAGTTGTGTTTATTTATGTGTAAAGTGTTACTATCTTTTGTCAATCGTTTACTATTATTTCTTTTGCATGTTTTGACTTCCAGAATATTTATGTTGTTCCACATATTATTCAAATTATCCACAGTCAGTCATATGTTGGAAGTAGATGTGAAGTAAGACTGTCATGAGTTGGTTGTAGAGGTCTAAGATGTTGGACATGGCCTCAACAGTCATGAGTGCTCATAAGTTCTAAGTATTGGATTCAACCCACGCTCGCTGGTATCACTTCATGGAATTTATCTCGAGTGATCGCGAGACGGTAATATCATATAAGTCTTCAAACCTAGAGATATGACTTGTTCAGTATGAGTTAGTTATACATTGACCGTGTGAAACCGCATTGGTAACTCGATGTTATAAAACATGCGTTTGTGTGTAATTTAACAAGTAGTAGAACAAGCATATGAGTCGAAGTTTATCTGTTCCTTCTTGGATTAAAAGCTGATATCTGGGCCCCTCGATGATTTTGTTTTGACCCACGTACCGGGCCCGGTCAGAACTATGTTCCGTGTATTTGTCCGGCTGATATCTAGAACAGAGGATTATATGATCCCTTATCTGAAATGGCGTACCATCATCTTCTCAATTCTGAGAAACCTTGAAAAGAGCTAAGATTGCCGATCGGTTCCTGAAGTCATACTTGCAGTTATAGTTATTAGACTTATCCAAGTGGGAGACTGTTGGATAAGGTGTCTAAGTCCATAGCTATTGCTGGTATGTACTTGACCCGACCCGGCATGGTCCATTTGGGTTGCATGGCACCATGCAATTGGATAGACTAAATGAGAGAAATATCACTTGTGGTTATTAATATATTATAGGTTTTAATATATTAATAATATTATTTAATTAGTTTGATCAAGAATTAATTTTAGAATTAATTAAGTGATCAAAAGATAACTAATTAAATATATGGGTTGATTATGTAAATCATTCATAACTTATATAGTGGGCTAAGAGGCTCCATGGATAATCAAGTCGGGTTAAACCCATTGGATGCTCCATGGGAGTTACAAACCCATGGGTCATGGAAATGAAGGGTCATGACACATTAGGGTTTACATGGTGTAACCCTAGATGTTTCAACTCTATATAAAGCTCATGTGTTCTCCCAAAATCGGCACTACTAGTGAAACAAGAGGGCTTGGCCAATTTTAGTGTGTTATACTTTCTCTCCAAGTTTACTCCATAGCATTTGGTGTTGTGTGAAGCATTTGAGGCATCACACTTGGGGTGCTAGGCTCACAAGGTTTCAAGGAACATTTACTACAACAAGGTATGTAGCTCTATCTATTATCCATGGAGCCTCATGTTCCAAAGCTTATTCCCCAGGCTGGGCGATTATCGAGCATTTTTTACTGTCGGATGATACAAATTCCCAGGAATGTAGTATCTATTCTCATTCCCCGGGTACGATGAGATTTCTTGTGGGAAAATTTGGGTTTCAAGTTGTTCGTGACCTTCGTTATGCTGTGCCGTAGGCTTATGCTGTGATGGTTGCGGCCGCCGACCATATTTTCCGTGTCGGGGTGACCAAAGTGCGGATGAGACCTTTGCGCAATACCATTGTATGCCCGAAGGAGGAACTCCAGGATGCAGAGGTTGAGCGTCGCATTCTCTATGAACAAAATTGTGTTGTGGCCCGCGAGAAAGCCATTCTAGAGGAGCATTTGCTCACTCTGGAGGACCGAACAAAGCTCCTCGAGGATCAAGTAAGCTTTCTGACCCGAGAAAAGAACATTCTTGTGAATAAATTGGCCCGGTGCCAACGTCAACTGGCTCGAGCATGTGTTGATGGTGCCATTGCTTGGGGTGATTTGCAATGGGTGCAAGAGAAATGAGTGGTTTGTGCGATCGACAGAGTCATTGAGAGCACTGAATTCACCAAAGAGGTCCAGGATGTTTGTGAGGCTTGTGAAGCGCTTGGGTTCGAGAAGGGGAGACAACTGAGTGAGTGATCCACGGCTTCCGGTAAATCTGAATTTCCGGGTCCTGGCCAAGTGGCCTCTTCAGTTTAGGGGAGTTATATTATCATGGCTTCCGCTAATTTTGTGGCGATCGGAGCCCCGGAGGTTCTTCCTCAAACTCTGAGGGATGATTTGTATATGCCCCTTGTTGGTTTTGAAATAGATGTACCTTCCCATGCACTGTTTGCAATGGAAGGGATTATACATTTTGTTAAGCATTTGTCATGGAAGTGCTCTCTTCCTTTTTAGTTTGTTTGTACGTGCGTGGTGTACATTTTGATTTTTCCTGTAATAAATTCAAGTGATTTGTTTTTTGTATAGTTTCCCTTATTCTAGGTTTTACGTCATATTTGCTACGGTGCCACAAACGACGCATAGCTGCTACTACTGAGATGTGCTTTATTGATTCGTGTCTTTTGTCGGGCTTAATGTGTTAAGCCGCGAGATGTTAGCCACTACTGAGGCATGTACTATATGGTCTAGCAGCCAATACATTGGCCGTGATTGTCACCTCGAGGCCTTATACTGTTGTATTATTAGGGGAAGGGTTATGAACCTTTTAGAACCCCTTTTTTTTCTTGTGCCTTTAATTGGAATTTGTACATTCTCAACTCTAAGAAGTTATTCTTGGATAAGGTGTCTAAGTCCATAACTATTTCTGGTATATATTGGACCCGACCCGGCATGGTCCATTTGGGTTGCATGGCACCATGCAATTCGATAGACTAAATGAGAGAAATAACACTTATGGTTACCAATATATTATAAGTTTTAATATATTAATAATATTATTTAATTAGTTTGATTAAGAGTTAATTTTAGAATTAATTAAGTGATCAAAAGATAACTAATTAAATATATGGGTTGATTATGTAAATCATCCATAACTTATATAGTGGGCTAAGAGGCTCCATGGATAATCAAGTTGGGTTAAACCCATTGGATGCTCCATGGAGGCTCCATGGGAGTTACAAACCCATGGGTCATGGAAATGAAGAGTCATGACACATTAGGGTTTACATGGTGTAACCCTAGATGTGTCAACACTATATAAAGCTCATGTGTTCTCCCAAAATCGGCACTACTAGTGAAACAAGAGGGCTTGGCCGATTTTAGTGTGTTATACTTTCTCTCCAAGTTTACTCCATAGCATTTGGTGTTGTGTGAAGCATTTGAGGCATCACACTTGGGGTGCTAGGCTCACAAGGTTTCAAGGAACATTTACTACAACAAGGTATGTAGCTCTATCTATTATTTAAGTTAAAATTGTACCCCATGTATGGTAGATAGGTTCATAACCTTGGAAATCAACTTTGCATGATAATTATACAAACACAGATCCAAGGTTATTAGGGTTGCATGTACACTTAGGAAGTGTTAGAATGCTCAAAACCCATCAGTTATCGGCACATTATAGGTAAAGGTTATGACTATTTTAAGACCTACGGTTGCGTTCTTGCATAGATTTTGCGCAAGTAGCGTAGTTGATCAGCCATTGTTGCTACTTGGAAAATATGCACAACCTCTTTGCTTTTTGCAATTTAAACAAAATTATGGAAGGCTCTTTCGAAATGCCAATTATAAAAGAAAGGACGCAAATAAATAGACACTTGGTATCTAAGATCCGGGACGCATGTCCGACTTTCACGTCAGCGCCGAGAGTATGGTTATCCTGTGCGGAGTTAGACCGTGCTCCCTATTGGGCGGTGATGTCGTTTACTTTTTTGAAATTTAAACAGAATTATGGAAAGCTCTTTCGAAATGCAATTTGTATTAATCTTTTTAAAATGAAAGAAAGGACATAAGTCGATAGACACTTGGTATCCAAGTGCGAGGGCGCATGCCCGACATTCACGTCAGTTCTTGGAGTAAGGTTATACTGTGCGGAGTTAGACCATGCTCCATGTTGGGCGGTGACGTCCTTTCTTCACGTGATGGAGATGGGCCTTCATGGGTCGAGGCTTCATATTGCTTCCCCTGCGGGGCCCGGTGTGGGGGAATAATGTGTCGCTTTACATGCTCTGGGTTATTGTCGCCTTCTTTTCTTTTTGACCCGACGAGCACTACAACCGTGGAAGGTGCCTCCCGTTGGCTAGGTGAGAGTTCCATCTCTACGGTTCTATACAACTACTCCCCAGGTAGCATGCTGAATTACCGGAGGAACTAATTTGCTTTCCGAAGGCCTTTGCTGGTGTTCTTCTTTGGGAATACTTGCGCGCCATAGGGAACGACATTTTTCTCCTATTGGTGCTGTTTCTTGTGCTTGCCTCCTTTGTTTTGAGGAAATTTGGTTCACGTTTGGCATCACACAAGGTTTGCTCTGGATCCGAAATTGCACTTGGGCGGGACTTGGCACGGGTGTCGATTATCGGCCAGACAGGTGCATTTGCCTGTGGGCAAGAGTTTCCTTGTTTTGTATTTCGCACCCCGTATTTTGGCTGAGCAATCCTTGGATTAGTGTTAGTTTCTTCCTGTGGAGGAGGGTTTGTGAGTCGACTAAACATGTCTCGCTGTCTCTTCCTTGATTCTTGGGTCGACACTCGTGGTTCAGCAAATTTCCAGCGAGAGGTCTCTGTCTTTTGGTGACTGTCATTTTGACATAATTGGGTTTCTTGCCTTGCTTCTTGTTGAGCATCACACCTGTTGGCTGGCTTAGTCGCTATTATTATGGATGATCCATCGCTTGTGCTGAATTTGATGATGTCGTGGATGGTAGATGGAATTGATGACAATTGGAAAAGCACAGGGCATCCTAAGAGAATGTTGTGTTCAGCCGGGCAGTTGACAACCGAGAAATCAAGCACCCTTGTTATCTTCTTTTCCCCATCATGGCTAACCAGAGTGAACGGGAGTCTGACAGTTCCCGTTGGCCAACTGTGCTGACCAGTGAAACCAACTAGTGGGCCATGGTACGGTGTTTGGAGGTACTCATTCCATTCGATGGGCAGTTGGCTAAAGCAGTGCTAATACATCACGTTACTCGACTTCCGTTGTCGATGTAAACTTGCTCAACATGGTGTCGACTAACGAAACTACTGATTTGCAATGGATCGTTGGGATCCCAATGCTCCGGTCTTGGGTCATTCATCGAGAATGCTATGTTGAGGACGTTTTGGTAGTATGGCCTTGCATCGGGATATCAACTTTGGTGATTGGTTCATGGGCGAGGCCTAGTGATGCTGAGTATCTCTGCCCTTTTTTCTCAGTCTCTTCCTCCATCCCTTTTGTTAGGACCTATTTTTTTTGGTTTGTGTTAGGCATATATATTATGTAGGCTTTGTTATTGTTTGTTAGGCCTTATTTTGTGTTTTCGGTTGGTTGGATCGAAATCAGCCTTGATTTTGGTCCCTTGGTGTTTTCGGTTTTGGGTTGAGTTGTACAATTGTGTTCCTTATTTAAGGAGACTCATATGACCGGTTTTAGGTCTAGCAGTGTTCGATCAAAGCATTGTGAAGGCTCCGTTGTACTAGATGATTTCTTGAGTATACAATCGTGTCCATTGGATTGATTTCGCTTCTTCTTCTTGATTTGCTTTACATTGATTCCACCTTTGTTTAGCTTATTCGATTGATCACTAGTTGGTTCACATTTTGGGACTTACGATTGGTATCAGAGCCTATCTAGTCTCAACCGTGTTCAAGAAGCTCAAATTTGGCTGTTTTATTTGATTTAAGCTTTTGATCGAAAACTGTTTTGAGTTTATTGTTAGAAATTATTCATTGTTGCTCTTGTGTTCTTGGTGTTCATTGAAGATTCAAAGCATCAAAATCAAAATTTATGTTTGAAATCTTCGTGTTCAGTGGATCTGGGTGTTTTCGGTAGGATATTTCAGTGGAGTGTCTCATATTTTTGGTAGGTGATTTCGGTGGGTGGTTTTGGTGGAGCGTCTACTGTTTCCGGCCTAAATCGACCATTTTCGGCAGAAATCATTTTTTGGCCAGAAATCACGTTTTCAACTGAAATCTGTTTTTTCCGTTCAACCTCATCTGTTGACTTGTGGAGTTTTCGGTGTGAAATTCTTTGACCTTTTTGGAAATTTTTACTTTTAATCAATTAAATAAAAATTAAAAAAAAAACAAAAAAAATGGAACCTCAACACAATGAATTACATCAAGAACTGGATTCAATTATGGGAACCACTACGAGAATTCAACGTCGTTTATCAACTGATGGGTGTCCTGAATGGAAGTATAGGATTAAAAAGTACATTAATATGAAAGACTTTAAGATATGGAGAAGCATCCTTGGAGGTCCGGTTAGAATTACCACAACACTAGAAGATGGTACAATAACTGACAAAGCTATGGAAAATTACACTGATGCGGACTTTGAGAAGATTGAGGAACAAGAAAAGGCACTTGCAACTTTGACTATGGCATTATCCCCTGGCATCGCTAAAGAATTCAGGGAATATGATTCTACAAAGGCTCTTTGGGAAGCCTTGATAGAGGTTTATAAGGGAAACAATGATGTGAAACAGAGCCGGCAAAATATGCTCCACCAAAGGTTCAATATGTTCAACCACCTTCATGGAGAGACTATTGAGGCTTAACTGCAACGTTTCATCACTCTTACTGCTAAAATTAGTCCTACAGGAATCTTAGTACCACGTTTGGAGATAAACAAGAACCTGTTAAACTCTCTTCCCAAATCGTGGGACATGCATGTTTCTGTCATTAAAAAGACCAAGCAGGATCTTAACAGACTCTCTCTTGCTGAGACTATGGCTATCATCAAGGCCTATGATTTGGATGATAAGCAACACGAGATAAATCATGTGAATCCATACTCTACTGAAAATTTGGGAATCTCGTCAAACAATGCATTTTCATCATTCACCGTTCCACAAACTCATGCCATTCGTCCTACTATGCCTTATCAACATTAAATCTCCTCAAAGGCTCCTGCTACAATATCAACTCCCAAAGAAGCTGAAGAAAACATGGAACTAGCTTCTGGTCTGGCGAGCTGTTACAATGCTTTCTTAGCTGGAGACTTACCTCCTCAAATCTCATTCATAGATCTTGATCAAATTCATCCAGAAGATGTGGAAGAGATGGATATCACCTGGCAAATTGCAATGGCAGAGTTTTGGGCTAAGCAGTTTGCTAAGAAAACTGGGAAGAACAATTGGAGTATGAATAGGAAGAAGAAGGTACGGTGTAACAAAGGCAAGCTTAGGTGTTTCAATTGTCACAAGCTAGGTCACTTTACTCGTGATTGACCAAAGACAGACAGAAGAGAGAATCCTGAGGATGCTGGTGACAGTTGTGAATAACAGAGGAGCGACCACTAATAATGAAACTGCAAACCTGACACTGGTGGCTCAGACTTTTGATTGAGAGGACCAGATTTAGGCGTTGAACATCACAAGGCCTAAGACTGCAAATTTGGCATAGATAAGGGAGCTCCCATATAAAGATGCTGAAGTGGAGATAATGCAGCTGTAGTTTGCTTTTATGGTCTCCACCACTCCTGAAACAAAAGAGGTCAAGAAAGTTTCTTGTTCTCAAAAGTGCATGGATAATGTTAAAATTCTTCATGATAAAATTGATTTTCTACGTAGAGACAATGAGGATCTTAGGTATGAAGCCTATAACCTTAGGAAGGGTCAAAAACCTCTAAAAGAACAACTAGAAGCCAAAACTGAGGACTTTAGACAGCTTCAGAAAGACTATAGCAACAAATGTGACAACTATGACCATTTTAAGAGATAGCTTGCCAGCTTGACACATTGAAGATTAGATTTGAAAATGCAGATTTTACCTTCAAAAAATTTGATGTGTCAAGCAAGACAGTTGAGACCATGATAGAAACACAGTTAAAATGGCAGGACAAGAAGAAAGTAGCTCTAGGGTATGATAATGTTCCTCCTCCTTCTAATCATAATTACACCTCCATACTTATGACTAAAGAAGAAATAGACAGAGAAGCACACCTTTAGTATGTCATACCTGCTGTGGTTGTGCCAGATAATAACTCTAGGGTGAACGATACTAATGTCTCAACTACATATGCAGATTCATCCTTAGTACAAGACATGCAGGAAGCTGGAGGAAGTGTTTTTGATAATGATTATGTTTTAAAAATTGATACTTTAGTTTTTGATAATTTTGCTTTGCAAACTGTTTTTGATGAATGTTCAAATATCGCTTATTTGAAAACTGATAATCCTACTACTTCTGATAAATGTGCTGATGTGTTTCAGAAATCTAATTCTAATGGACCTTGTTGAAAAATGTCTTTGTATGTGACCATCACTGAAATAAGATGAACTGTTTTTGTATTATCTAACAAATATTATCAGTTATTTCAGGTTGCATGAATGCGTGATCAAAACGGAAAATACGAAAACACGCAAATGACAGAAAACACATAGACGAGAAAATTTAGCTGTGCGACTAAACAGTTTCAACAATATATATATATATATATATATATATATATATATATATATATATATATATGTATTATATGTATGTATCATATATATGTTGTATGTTGAAAAGTCAAACAAATGGAAAATTCTACAAAGAAAGGTCAACAAGTCAAAGATGAAGAAGCAAAACCCCATCACACGTTTTTTTCTCTTAGATCTCTACTACAACTTGGACTTCCTAGCTCCTACTACAAGTTGCATGATCAGCCCTTCCTTTCAACAAAAAACTCAAGTGCTTAAGATATTTATTCATTCAAGTATATGTATACATGAGTTTTGTAGTGTTAAAAAATGAGTGTGAGTGTTCATTTTTCTTTGTAATTCCCAGGAACATAAAACTCTCTCAATCACCAAACAACAAACATCAAGAACATCAAGATCAACAAGTTAAATGAAGAACACTATCAAGCATCTTCATCATCTTCATCAAAGGTTCTTCATCAAACTTTAAGATCATCATCTTCACCACCATCACCACCTTATATAAACCTCCTTCCAACCTCCTTCCAACCTCAAAATACTCTCCAAGCACCCTAAAAAACCCTCCTTAAACCTCCTCCAAAAACCCTTTCAAATAACCACAACCATAACCACCTTGCTGTCTCTCGACATCAGAATCTTCAAGTAAAAAACGAAGAAAACTGGGCTCGTTACAAGCACAAAAAGACTAGGGAGATTTTCACCATCAATTATTCAGGACCTTACCTACATCTAGAAATTCTCGTGGATGATTTTGACCAAGGGAAACACCAAAGAGACGCGAGAGAGAATTGGCTATCCAGAGAGATTTACTCCGAAAATCTACATCCATCACCACCCAAAGCTCCTTCAACTTCACCATCTTTGCTGCCTTACACCACCAAAATTACAACCTTATTCCACCTCCTAACACCCTCCAAATACCCACTCCAACCTCATCAAATCTCCTCAAACACCCTATACCCGTATACAAATACATGACTCGTGTACTTTGCACTGTTTTGTAAACAACCCATTTTAGATGAAAATGAACTTTTTACTACTTATCAAATACCGGATTGATCTTTGAACAAATATCGACCAGTCGTTCCAAGAGTCCCAATATCGACCAGTACTTCCAAGAGAACAAATATCGACCAGTCGTTCCACGAGTCCAGTTCAGTCAATTTATTGACGAACCTACTTGATATATATTTATATACTTATATATATATATATATATACATATATATATATATATATATATATATATATATATATATATATATATTATTATAGCTTTATGTCATTCAAATACAGTCATTTACATTATTTATAGCTTTACGTCATTTAAATATAGTCATTTATATTATTATAGCTTTCAGTCATTTATAGCTTTCATATTTATACTTATTCCGCAATTATTATTATTCTTTATATATATATATATATATATATATATATATATATATATATATATATATATATATATATATATATTTACATCTTATTTCTTAAACTTATACATCTATCACACAGTGACTGGTAACCGAGCCTTTTGTCGTCGTGATCAGATTTTTATATTTCCAACAATCAGTATCTGAGCTGATACATAAACGGAATAATATTCAACATACCTGTAACTAGCAAATACATGCCACCTAAGCCGGCCAAACAGACTGAGCTATGTAATTGTGCTTGTGGAAATAATAAAGGACACAACAAGGACACTAAACCAAGAACGAGTGGTGTCAGCTTTTACATGAAGAAACAAACATGTTTCCATTGTGGAACTCCTGGACATATCGCAAGAAATTTTCCAGACCGCGCATATGTTCCATACTATGCCCAAGGTAGGCAGAATGAATCAGAGGAAGATCTCTTAAGAGAAAGTCCTCGATATCTCATTTAATTGATGGTGATTGGAACGTTAATAAAGACAGAAATCGGGTTGCTAAAATTAAAAAGAACAAATAGGTTTTAAACAAGAATCCAAAAGACACTTTAGTGAAATCGAAATTGGCTGAGCCAAGATCGATATCGCCAAAGTCATTGTCTGGAGCTTCATTTGATCATAGACGGATACCCAAACAACCAAAATCAAATAAAAATAATTCCAAATCGCCTGTTAAAATCCCTACTTGTGTTAGTAACAAAGTTGCTAAACGTAATTAGAAATGGGTGCCCAAAAATTCTTCAGTCCAATCATCTGAAAGTCTTTTAAATGCATCTTGTAATCTATCTGACGTGAAATGTGAACAAGTTAATTTTGTTGATTAGAAAACTAAACCCAGTGTTTCTATGGCCTGGGTTCCAAAATCTAATTAATCCCGCATATCGTGCATGAATAACTATGGAGGAATATCATCGGACCTTGGTATGCCGATAGTGGCTGTTCCAGGCACATGACAGGAGACATTTCCCAACTGCACGACGTTCAAAACTTTAATGTGGGTTATGTTTCTTTGCGGGAGGAAAAGGTGGAAAGATCAGACAAAAGGGAACTCTGACTAATGGTGTGCTCAACTTTGAGAATGCGAATTATGCTCCCGAGTTGAAACACAGTTTGCTGAGTGTATTTCAGATTTGCGATAAAGGCTATTTAACTCACTTTACGAACAAGGAATGTCTAATTCTGAAGCCTGGAATCATCATTCAAGAATAGTGGATTCTGGTGATGTCAAAAAGGACTTCATTACTTTCGAGAAGTATGTGGAATGTGCTCAAGGAAAACATCATCGCAAGCCACATAAGCCAAAACTAGTCAACTCAATCAACATCGTTCATCAGTTATTACATATGAATTTGTTTAGTCTGGTCAACGTTCTCAACATTAATAAGAATTCATACTGCTTGGTTGTCATTGATAATTACTCACGGTTTACCTAGGTTTTCTTCTTATCCAACAAGAGTGAGACCGATGACCTAATCAAGCAATTCATTGTGTTAATTTAGAATCAGACCAACAAAAAGGTGAAAGCAATTCGTAGTGACAATGGCACGGAGTCCACAAATGCTATTCTGGATCATTTTTGTTCTGATAAGGGTATTCCGCATCAAGGTGTTCATCTAGTATTTGGTAAATCGTACGGTATTTGGTATGGGCTAGTGGTAGATCGCAAGCGACATCAAGGCGATGGTAGTTATCATGCCTATTGTGCAAGGGAGGAAGGAATGGAAATCCTCGGGTTTTTCACGTGCAGTAAAGACTTAGCCGAAGCTAAGTAGGGGAGAAGCAATCATGTTATGGGAGTAGCAGCGGTTTTGGAACCGGGATAACTTTTGCTCTCCTATCGGGAAGGAAGACGACCCAGGTGGCTGTATGAATTGAGGAAAGTGTGAACTAGAAGTTCGAAAAACCTACCAATTGTGAGATCGCATTCTCAGGTTGCTCGATAACTGATTGCAGAAGAATCAGTTAGGAGTTTCAGATAGGACATGCGTACAGCTCGGTGGTACTAGGTTGTGTTGATATGCTCGACTATGGGTTAGTCGTAGCATCCACTGACAGCCAATCGGTGTGGAAAGGTGTGGTCAGACTATCGGATGGCCATAGCATTCACCAGTGGTAAGATAGTATGAGGAGTGTGGTAAGACTGCGGTGTGGCCCGTAGCATTAGTTTAGTAAGACTGCGGGGTAGCCCGTACCATTAGTTTAGTAAGACTGCGGTGTGACACATAGCATTAGTTTAGTAAGACTGCAGTGTGACCCGTGGCATTAGTTTAGTAAGACTGCGGTGTGGCACGTAGCATTAGTTTAGTAAGACTACAGGGTGGCCCGTAGCATTAGTCTAGTAAGACTGCGGTGTGGCCTGTAGCATTAGTTTAGTAAGACTGCGGTGTGGCTCGTAGCTTTAGTTTAGTAAGCCTGCGGTGTGGCCCGTAGCATTAGTTTAGTAAGACTGCGGTGTGGCCCGTAGTATTAGCTTAGTAAGACTGCAGTGTGGCTCGTAGCACTAGTTTAGTAAGACTACGGTGTGGCCCGTAGCACTAGTTTAGTAAGACTGCGGTGTGGCCCGTAGCACTAGTTTAGTAAGACTGCGGTGTCGCCCGTAGCACTGGTATAACAAGACTGCGGGGTGGCCCGTAGCTTTAGATGGCTGGCAGCGCTGAAGTGTTGCAAGACTATGTGGGTGGCCCGTAGCATTCGCTAGTTGGCAAAGAGAGCATAGTGAGACTACGAGGTGGCCCGTAGCATTCGTCGGTCCCTATTCGATAGTGCGAATGTATCAGGTGTCTGATTCATTGGCAGGGTTTTTCAGATAGTTAAGATCAGGGCAGGGCAGCCGCCCGGATGTGAGTGGGCCACGTGATGAATGGGTCCAGAAGACGGTAGGTCATTGGAGGTCAGGAGTGGCGTAAGACTGCGGGTAAGCCGTGGCTTTCATTAGTAGCTTGGTTCCCAGAGAGTGGGTGAGGGGCCCGTATCTCGGAGGTAGCATGGGGGTAACCGGTATTCCGGGTAACGATAGCTCAGTTGGGATCAGGGTGGCCTCGGTTCATCCGGTAGGCGGATGGGAGTCAACATGACTTCAGGCAGGATTGATGGTAAGGGATTCCGTGTGAAAAGCTGTGAACTGACCGGATGATGCTAAGCTGCTCATCGCGGGATCAAATGATCTCAGAGTAAAGGATTTGTCTTGGTGGCGCCGTCCTCGTCTGAGCCTTAGACGTAGCAGAGAAGGATCTGCTACCCGAAGGATTATCAGAATTCTCGTGATTGGGTGGAGCCTTTAGTATTGGGGCATTGCATGGGGACTTTTCTATGAGTATTGGTATGACGGTCGGCATTGGTAGTGGCTGGGATTGCGGTTTCAGCAGAGGATCGGTCCTCGGAGGAATTAGGGAAGGTTGTTGCTTATGGAAAGTACCTTAGAAGGGCCAGTGACAGTGTAAGGTAAAAGGGTAAACCCCCCTTGTGAATCAAGAGTAAGTGTAACAGGAGTGTCGGTATCATTACCGGTTGGATAAAAGTGTTGTACTCAAGGGTAGTAAGGAAACATATTATTCTGAAGATGACATCTTCAAGGTCTGGATCGGATGGGCGGAGTGTGTACCTAGCGGTAAAGTGGTGACCAGATGGTAAGGTAGTTGGCCGTGGCAAACTTTGAGGACAAAGTTTAGTTTAAGTGGGTGGGGGGGGGGGGGGGGGTTGTAACACCCAAAATTAGAAAGGAGAAGAAAGGAAAGAAAACCCTAAGTCAAAGGATCTAATCGTCGAGTCCAGGGAGGAACTTGACGAGTCGGAGCGGGATCCCGGGGATCGATTAAGTAACCGACTCAGCGAGTCGGCAAAGAGGAATCGACGAGTCCGGTCTGAAGAGGGAAACCCTAAATCCGGGACTTTGTGCACTATTTAAGCATCTCATTCTCTCCCATAGGGTACCTTAAAGCCTCTCTTATCCAAAATAAGAAACCCTAAGCCTCCATTGTTGCACATTCAAGCTTTCTTGCCATTTTGGGTGATTTGAAGGAAGAAGGAAGAAGGGAACCATTGGAGATTCAAGGATTGGCAGTAGATCCAGAGTTTGTGGGATTTTTCCAGAGCATTTGAAGGTAATGAGTCGCTACCTCCACTCTTTTGCATATAGATCAAGCTTTAACATGAGATTTGGGGCTTTTAGGGCAAGTTTAAGAACCATTTAGAGTTAGAAGCCCGAATTTGAAGTTGCTACTTCAGTTTTAAGTGTATCTTGGCCTAGAGAATCATAAAGCATCAGTCTATGTGTTGATTGTTAAGCCTATTTGTCTTAAACCCTAGTTTATACTGTTTTGAGGCTAGATCTCCTTAGCTACACGTAACGTTTGCCACTTTACGTGAGGAATAGGCTTTAGAAGAGTGGATCTACAGTTTGGAGTCCATGCATGGCTCAAAAGCCTCTGAATATATGAAGGACCAAATAGAATCGGCGAGTCCTTTGAGTAGACTCAGCGAGTAGTATAAAGATGGAGATGAACTCGACGAGTTGGATGAACAACTCAACGATTCTGTTGAAGATTGCCTTGGACTCGGCGATTCTGTTCTAGGGCTCGGCAAGTCTAGTCGCGAAACCCCAAACCCTTCGAATTAAGACTCGGATCAGTGAGTTGAGTGGGGACTTAGTGAGTTGGACAGGACAGGAATCGGAAATCGGTAGACTTGGCGAGTCTAGGGCTGACTCGGCGAGTCGAGTCACAAATGAAAGGATTCTGAGCGTATGAACTCGGCGAGTCAATAGGCAGACTCGGCGAGTAAGGTTGACCTGGATGGTTGATTTTGACCAGGACTTATCTGTCACACCCCAAAACCAAGAACGACGGAAACGTTCTGGGGCGGAGGACGTCATGTACAATATCACAACAATGAAAAGTAGTAAACAAGCAACAACATCATCCATTGCATTAATAATATAATTATTATACAAGTGTTCTGTCAAATTTTGATAAACACTAAAGCGTAAATCAAAATGAAAGATGAGTCTTGAACAAGCTCCATCTTCCTTTCTCCTTGCACCGGTACCTGTCTATGATGACCTGAGGATACAAGTAATTTTAAAAGCGAGTATCAGCTTTGAAGCTGGTGAGATCATAAGTATTTAGTGTCTTAATTTGTATGTAAGAATTTGTAAGTAAATGAGTT
Organism: Lactuca sativa; assembly: GCF_002870075.4. NCBI lineage: Eukaryota > Viridiplantae > Streptophyta > Magnoliopsida > Asterales > Asteraceae > Lactuca > Lactuca sativa. The sequence goes on along the minus strand of NC_056627.2, from coordinate 110,410,335 downwards.
GTAAGTATTGAAAATGTATGTAAATCGTAAGTATTGAAAATGTATATGAACTGTAAGTATGAAAATGTTTGTAAAACAACTGTAAACGTTTGAAAATCCCTAGAAATCCCTATGATTCCTACTATTATATACAGTGCGTCTTCTATCCAGACCTAACTGTTTTCAATGTTCGCTCCTTGTAAAAGTGTGTAATTTTCCAAAGTATAACTATCATTTATAAAATATAGTTTTTACATTAAATGTTTAAGTGAAAAGATCACTAAATATATATGTAAAGGGAAAATAAATGTAGTACTGTAGTGTTGTATTATAGGAACTACTGCTGTACTAACTACCTTAAACCGGATTTATATTAAGGCATCATGTGATTAATTGCACCATACTATCGACTGGTAACAACGACATACGAATGGTCGTAATAACGGAATGACGTTTGGCACCCGCAGACCTGCAGGTCCGGCTGTAGCTAGCAGCAAGGTGTAGGATAGTCAATCCAGTATAGATCTATATGCAAACTCACACTGTCCCTCCAAGAGAATTCTGGCTACAACTCGGGCCATGACATTTAAGGCATGCTCCGATATAGTGGATCACAATTATTAACGTATTCATGTATATGTAATGTAATGAACTGTTCTAGCTGTAATGTACGTGCTCTCTACCTAGCAAGTATAGTAATGTAATCGTTCTAGTATCGTTGTATATGTTCTCTTTCTAGTATAGTTGTATATGTTCTTCTCTAGTATAGTTGTGTCACACCCCCGAACCAGACGGCGAAAACGTCCGAGGGCTATTGTGACTCAATTGAATACCATCACAATGAATATATATGAAACATAACATTATACATCACCAAGCATTGAAACATTACAACTGGTAGCGTTTACATTCAGTACATTGATCCATAATATTACATGCCCAAAAGTAAATTGTTCGATACTAATTAAACCAACAGTAAGACGTTACTGAGTACATTTTTCCTTTTCGATTTACCTGTTACCTGAGAATACAAGTATTTTGAAAAACGTCAACATAAGAAATGTTGGTGAGTTCATAAGTAATGTTTGAAATAGAATGGTTTCTATTGTTTTGAAAATCACCAGAAAATCCGATATTTTCTAAAGAGAGCATAGTATAAAAAGTGTGAAGATCCGTAAGTATGCTTGTTTGTTTCTATAAATATAAAAGTACAATTTGTTAAACTCGGTATGCATTTCGTAGGTGTATTAATTGAAAACCCTAGGAAAACCCGATGTTTTCCTAATACTTTGAAATCAAGCGTTTTATATTTTGTTATATCGTTGCGACGTGTGTATTCGTTGAGTCCCGGTGACATTGGATTAATTATGGATTGTGAATTGTTATAAACACACATTAATGAAAATGACTAGTTTACAAGTATACAATTGATCCCTTTGGCGTCGTTCGCACTATTCACTTAATCCAATCACCTTGACTTCTCATAGCCCCACAACCGAGGAGGAAAAGAGGGTGCGAAGCCCCCGATATTTCCATAAGTCGTTCAAGGCTATTGTGAATGCGAAGGGCCCTTAGCCCGACTCGCATTGTTGAATTCTCGACTTCGCTAGCAGTACCAAAGGACCCTTGGGGCTCAACAGTACAAAAGCCATTGAAAGTCCTTTTACACGGAATTAGGTCATATAAGACCCAACTACATGTAAGCGAGTTTCCTTCGGACCTAAAGATCATGTCATTGGGCTAGCCAGGCCCAACAAGCACGATTTGAAACTTTCGGGCCCAAAGATGGTGTATCGACGTCTGGTGTATTCCCACGTGAGTATTGACTTCTTGAGATTTCCGCATGTGTATTGAAGTATCGTCGAGTGATTAATTTCGGATTCGTTATTGATTCGAGACCAAATCAGTTCGTTTGATAACGATTTTGGTGTTGAAGGTGTATTATATTTCGCCGATAGTCATGGTACTAGTATTTCATCATACATACTTACTGTTTAAAAACACTAGAAATTTTCTTTTTGCGGCCCCTTTCTTTTGGATAAATTACAATTCTGACCCTTTGTATAAAAGAATTTCCGTTTTAGTCCTTAAACCATTTTCCTTGACACTTTAGTATAAAAACTTGTTGAAAAGGTATCTTTCAGCTCAAATTTATTTGAAAAACAGTTTTAGTCCCTCAAAATGAAGTTTTCTCAGCTGAAACCTCTATTTTCGCAATTTTTACACTTTTGGCCCAAAATAGAAAATTTTTGCATCTTTGGTCCCTTTTAAATATGAAAAGTATTTTTAACCCTTGAAATGGACTTGGAGCACTAGTAGTCCCCTGTTTTACAAAAAAATACAGTTTCAGCCCCTCTAAGTTGAAAATCTCGCAATTTGGGCTTTATTGGGCCGAAAAGTTCATTTTTGGCCCATTATGCTTAAAATTTCACATTTTAATCCTTCAAAAGAGAATATTTCCAGAAAATACATTGTTGAAACTGTTTTGACTCATTTCAACCATCAGAATTTGTATTTTGTCATTTTGGGCCCTTTAACTTTATATTTTTAACATTTTGAGTCCAAAAATGGGATTTTTGCCTAAAGAGCTCATATTAACCAACTTGGTTATTTTTCTAGAGTTGATTTGTATGAAATAATATGATTTATACTTATTTCATTCAACATAATGTAGTTCTCGGTTTTGAGTTCCTTTGGACAAGATCAAACAACATAATCGCATAAGAACATGAAAATAAACATATTAATCACACAAAGCATACATATACTCACAGATCTACACATTTGCTTGTATTCCCCCCCCCCCCCACAAAACTTATAAAAACCGAAAAATAGGGGGTATGAAGCTCACCTTGAGTTGTAGTTTCGGTTTTGAAGAGAGAAAAGGGGAAAATTTCGATCCTAGCAAGTCTCCTTGGTAGATCTCGAGTTTAGTGACTTCTAAGGTGCATGATCACAAGTTTGAATAGATTTAGAAGAGATTTTTGATGAAATGAAGTAACGAGATCATGGATTAGTCATCAACTTACCTTAGATGATGTGTTTGTGGGAAAAAACCTCCTTGAAAAGCTCTTGATTCTCGAAATTTTTGAAGAAGGAGGGAGGAGATGTTCTTCAAGATTTAGAGAGAGTGGAATAAATTTTTGTGAGTGTGTGTGTGTTGTGTTCGGCCGAGAGCAAGAAGAGAGAGGAGAGAAGTGAGGCTCTTGAATTGATTTGCATGAAAACATGAGATGGTGCATGGGAATCCTATGGATAATTATGAGGTGGCATAGGAAAGTCAACTCCTCTTCGTGGGCTTGCCTTGGGCCGAGAATGGAGAGAAAAAGATGAGGATTGGGCCTTTATGCTTAGGCCTATTCCATGGTTATGTTAAGTGATGTTTGGCCCCAATTAATTATAAATGTGATTTTATGACCTATTAAGGCTAAATTAGGTTAATTATGACCCAATATAGTTCATTTAAATAATTTATTTCATTCTAGGCCCAATATGCCCAAAATGTTGAAATAAATGAAAGTGGGTCCAATTAGAGCCCATTTAAAGGTTCTAAGCCCATGATAGTCAAATTGGAAGCTTATTGGTTCATTGAGTCCAATAAGGAAGTCCTAGTCCAAAATGGACCTAAACAAGAACTTCTAGGGTTTCCAATTGCTTGTTGACTATTTGCAGTGCTTTTATGAAGTGTTTGATTGAAAATTTGTTGCCATGAAGTAAGCATCATACATGCTCTTATGTTTTTGATTCAACATTTTACTTGAATGTTGTGATTAAAAGACACCAAATTTCTAGTTGTGACATCATCCCCCCGTTAGAGGGAATTTCGTCCCGAAATTCTGTTTGAAAGCTAGATTTGAGAATGCTAGAATAGGTGAGGGTACTTTTGCTTCATTTGGTCTTCGCGTTCCCACGTGAATTCTGGCCCACGCTTTGCGTTTCACCGTACTTTCACGATCGGGATGCGACTTTGCTTAGTACGTTTCACCTCCCTGTCCATGATTTCAACCGGTTCTTCAATGAACAGGAGATTCTCGTTGATTTCGATCTCTTCAAGGGGAATGACGAGTGTTTCATCCGACAGGCACTTCTTTAAAGTGGAGACATGGAACACAGGGTGTACACTGTTTAGTTCTACGGGTAGCTGCAGTTTGTATGCCACTGGACCTATTCGGGCGACGACTTCGAAAGGTCCAATGTACCGTGGGTTCAGTTTTCCTCGTTTCCCAAAACGAATAACTCCTTTCCAGGGTGAGACTTTCAACAATTCTCAATCCCCGACCTGAAATTCAAAGGGCTTTCGCCGTTTATCGGCGTAGCTCTTTTGTCGGTCGCGCGATGCTTGTAATCGAGCTCTGATTTAAATGATCTTTTCTGTGGTTTCACGAATGATCTCCGGCCCTGTTAGTGCCTTGTCCGTTGTGACTGTTTTTTCTAGCTAGGTATCGCCCACCTCAGCCCAACATAACGGTGATCTACACTTACGCCCATATAGTGCTTCGAAAGGAGCGACCTTAATGCTCGAATGGTAACTGTTGTTATACGAGAATTCGACTAAAGGTAAATGGGTATCCCAAGACTTCCCAAAGTCTATCACACATGCGCGAAGCATGTCTTCGAGCGTTTGAATGGTTCGTTCACTTAGACCATCCGTTTGTGGATGATAAGCGGTGCTCATGTCGAGATGAGTTCCTAGTGCTTTTTGGAGTGATTGCCAAAAACGTGAAGTGAACCTACTGTCTCTATCCGAGATAATAGAAACTGGTACTCCATGGAGTCTCACGATTTCTCGAATGTATAAGCGTGTCAATCTCTCCATCTTGTAGGATTCTTTTATTGGCAAGAAATGGGCAGATTTCGTCAGTCGGTCGACTATTACCTATATGGTGTCTAGTCCATCCGACGTTTTAGGTAGTTTGGTCACGAAATCCATAGAAATTCCTTCCCATTTCCACTCAGGGATTACCGGTTACTGCAATAACCCTGAGGGCTTCTGGTACTCCACCTTTACCTTGGCACACGTAAGGCACTTACTAACATAGGTGGTGATTTCCGCCTTCATGTTAGGCCACCAATAGTGTTGTTTGATATCCGAATACATCTTGTCTGAGCCGGGATGGATAGAGTATCGCTTCTTGTGAGCTTCCTTCATGACTACCTCCCTAAATCCTCCGAGTTTAGGGACCCAAATACGGTTCATGAAATAGTATACTCCATTCTCTTTTGCCTCTAGGTTCTTCTCCATTCCGCGCAATGCTTCGCTTGCTCTATTTTCTGTCTTCATGGCCTTTAACTGGGCTACTGCAATTTGAGTGGTTAGGTGAGATTGAATGGTTATTGAGAGAGTTTTCGTACGACGATTAGAGTACTCCTTCCGGATCAATGCATCAGCTACCACGTTGGCCTTGCCTGGGTGGTACTTGATTTCACACTCGTAATCGTTTAATAATTCAACCCATCTTCGTTGCCTCATGTTCAACTCTTTCTGGTTCAAGATGTGCTGGAGACTCTTGTGGTCCGTGAAGATGGTGCACTTCGTACCGTAAAGGTAATGCCTCCAAATTTTCAGGGCAAAGACCACGGCTCCCAATTCTAGGTCATGGGTCGTATAATTCACTTCGTGTGTCTTTAGTTGGCGGGATGCGTAAGCTATCACCCTTCCACGCTGCATGAGAACGCAACCTAAGCCCTGATTTGATACGTCACAGTAGACCACGAAACCTTCCGTTCCCTCCGGTAGTGATAGTACCGGGGCACTACAGAGAGCTTGTTTCAGGGTTCGGAATGCGACTTCTTGTTTGTCTGTCCATTTGAATGGTACGCCCTTTTGTGTAAGTGAGGTAAGTGGCTTGGCGATCTTAGAGAAGTTTTGAATGAATCTCCTATAGTAGCCTGCTAGACCCAAGAATTGGCGGATTTCCGTGGGTGTTGTCGGGACTGCCCATCCTTGAACAGCCTTGACTTTAGAGGGATCCACATGAATTCCATCTTGGCTAACAACATGACCTAGGAAGTTCACACTACGGAGCCAGAACTCACACTTGGAGAGTTTTGCGTATAGCTTTTCCGATTGCAGAGTTTCTAGGATTTGTCGGAGATGTTTACCATGCTCTTCTTCGCTTCAGGAATAGACGAGAATGTCGTCGATGAAGACAATGACAAAGTTGTCGAGGAATGGTCGACAGATCCGGTTCATCAGATCCATAAATGCGGCAGGGGCATTTGTTAGACCGAAGGGCATTACGACAAATTCATAATGTCCGTAACGAGTTCGGAAAGCGGTTTTTGGAATATCCTCTTCCCGGACTTTGAGTTGATGGTATCCGGACCATAGATCTATCTTTGAAAAATAACTAGCTCCTTGGAGCTGGTCAAATAGATCGTCGATTCGTGGGAGTGGGTAGCAATTTTTAATAGTGAGTTTATTTAACTCTCTATAATCGATGCACATTCTAAAAGATCTGTCCTTGTTTTTGACAAAGAGGACTGGAGCTCCCCATGGCGAGTAACTAGGTCGGATGAATCCCTTGTCCAAGAGTTCACTGAGTTGGTTGGACAATTCCTGCATTTTAGCAGGAGCTAGCCGATAGGGTGATTTAGCGAGAGGAGTTGCTCCTGGAACGAGGTCAATTCGGAACTCCACTTGTCTCTCTGGGGGTACTCCAGGAAGATCTTCAGGAAACACATCTGGGAACTCACATGCTATGGGAATGTCTTGAACGTTAACTCTTCCTTGGTTTTATCCACTATGTGAGCCAGGAACGCCAAATTGTTCTTTCGTAGATGTTTCCGTGCTTGGAATCACGAGATGAGGCGAAGGTTCATTTTAGGTTTGTCTCCGTAAATTACTAGGGTTTCTTGATTGGGAAGGTGAAGGCGAACGACCTTCTCGTGACATAGAATTTCAGCATGGTGGGGGCTTAACCAGTCCATGCCAATAATCACGTCGAAACTCCTTATGGACACAGGCATTAAGTCTATTCGAAAGACGTGTTGGTTCAGGGTTAGGGTACATCCGATGTAGATTTCCCCCGTGGATTTGGTTTTCCCATTGGCCATTTCCACCGTAAAGGTTTCATTGAGCTTCTGGGGTTGTTGTTTTAATAAATGCTTAAATCTATTGCTCACGAAACTTCGCTCTGCTCAGGTGTCAAATAGGATGCATGCATAAGTGTGGTTTAGGAGAAACGTACCGGTAACAACAACGGGGTCCTGAATCGCCTCTCCCTGACCCATGGTCAGCATCCTTCCTATTCCTCCATTTCCGGGATTGTTGTTGTTAGGGCAATCTCGGCGGAAATGCCCAGTCCTCCCATACCCATAGCAGGTGTGGCTAGGCCCTGCATTGTTGCCACCAGTGGTGATGTTGTTGTTGTTATGATTGTTGTTGTTGTTGATGTTTCCTTGTTGTTGGTTCTGGGGAGGGTAAGTCCTGCAGTACCTCGCCGTGTGTCCCCTTCGATGGCAACTGGTGCACTGCAACTGCTTGCATTCTCCATTGTGATGGAAACCGCACTTGTTGCACTTGGGAAGATTACCGGAATAAGGTATGGGGGCATTTGAAGCAGCTGAGGCTGGAGCATGTGGTGTGGCTGGAACCGGTGCGGTGGCAACATTAACTGCCACTGTATGCTGCTTCTTAGAAGTCTCGGGGCCCTGACACCCCTTCCTCTTGTTGTTCTTCCCTTTCTTGCCATCACCTTCCTTCTTGCCTTCAGTCTCCACTGGCTTCTCACCCTTTTTGTTGTTATGGTCATACAACTTCTTCGCCAATCTTTTTGCACTGTCAAATGTTTCGGGGTTTGCAGCTATCACATTTCCTTGGATTGGTGATGTTAGTCCCCAGATGAATCTCTCAATCTTCTTTCCTTCCGAGGTGATCATACCCGGGCATAATAGAGATAGTTCACTAAATCTCGATATGTAGGCATCGATATTCGCATTTTGCACCGTGAGGTTCCACAGCTCTTGCTCCATTTTCTGAATCTCACCTCGTGGGCAGTATTCAGCCATCAACATTTCTTTCGTTTCTGACCACGACATGGAGTTGGCTACAAGGAGTGTCATGGCTTCCACGTGTCCGTTCCACCAACTGAGCGCTTGATCAACAAAAGTGCAGGCTGCGAACTTCACTTTCATCTCCTCAGGACAATCGCATATCTCGAATACTGATTCCACCTTCTCGATCCATCGCTTCAGAGTGATCACCCCTCCAGTGCTGTTAAAAGTTTGTGGTTTGGCGTTTGTGAAGTCCTTGTACGTACATGTTTTGGTGGGTCCTTGATTCATCCCGTTGTTCGAACTCCCAGCCCCTTGCCCGTTGCCTCCTCCGTTGTTCCCTTGGTGAATTTGTGCCATAGCTGCGGTGACCGCAGCAGACACGGCCGCCTGGAATGCAGTGGAGTCAACTTCGGGTGGGGTTGGTCCCGAGTTTCCGTGAGTAGGTCGGCGAGGCATCTTTCTGTCATGAAACAGAAAGATGTTGAGTGTTTGGGGTTTCTGTGAGGTTGTGACCCTACTGAATAGGTGCATGGTACGAACTTAAACACTTCTACCATTTAGCATACAGTCATAGATTCTCAACACATAGTAATTTGTAATGTCATAATAAAACACGCAAAAGTTCACTAATATTATCCGTATTTAATACATGAAAATTTTGCTCGTAGGAGCATACATGAGTGACACTAGTTCGACAGCATAACGGCTCTATGAGTAGTGTAGTCACTTAAACGTAGAGTCGGGGTACATAGCATAGTTCCTAATGACCTAGTAAGATAAGTCTATCCCTAACTGCGATGAGCTGTGTCCTACGTAGTGGCGGGGTCATATGCCGAAATGTTGTGCCAGCAACTAAGCCATCTCCGTCATGTCTCCAATAACCTCATCCCTCTCATGCTCAGCTCGCACTGCCCGGGCCTCCATAGTGTACAACTGTTGTCGCAGTGCGGCGATCTCAGCTTCGGGAGAACGGTTCTCCCTTGGGGGGTTCATTGGTGGAGTGGGGTGGTCTGGTTGCACCTCGTCCACACACGACGTGACGTGATCCTTGCCCCGGTCTTGCCCTTCCTCGACGTCATCGTCGGTCTCTCCAAACTCGTAGTCAGTGTCTATGTATTTGTCAGGTCCGACGTCGTGTGCTTCCTCTGGATTCCCTTCCTCAGGCTCTTCCTCAGGGTCGTCTTCTAACCATCCGTTATTCCCCTGATTAGGGAAGTAAGGATCTCCGAGGTGATGAAAACCAGCCATGCTGTTTGCGTGAGTATGTAAATATGCTAACATTATTCCTAGGATGCTACAACTATTGTACAGACTAAGCAGGCGTTCTCTTTTTGGTGATAAAGGGGTATAGTTTTAGGTTCCCTATTTATCACGATCTCATCAGAACGTGTGTTAGTTATACTTTGGAGAGAATGTAGTTGATCAGGCTACATCCACTCCTTAGTACCACTAAGAACAGTCCTAAACTAACCGAGATACTAGCATTATATTGTTTGGTTCGGCGTTATGTTCCTTATTCCTAATGCAAGAAAGGGTGTTTTATTGTTGTGTTTTACTTGTTTTGTTCACAGTTGTGTTAGTCCCTCTTTTGGTTTATAGTTGCATATCAATATATGGTTAGATATGCTAGTTCACTATAAACAGAGCTCTGATACCAACCTGTCACACCCCCGAACCAGACGGCGGAAACGTCCGAGGGCTATTGTGACTCAATTGAATACCATCACAATGAATATATATGAAACATAACATTATACATCACCAAGCATTGAAACATTACAACTGGTAGCGTTTACATTCAGTACATTGATCCATAATATTACATGCACAAAAGTAAATTGTTCGATACTAATTAAACCAACAGCAAGACGTTACTGAGTACATTTTTCCTTTTCGATTTACCTGTTACCTGAGAATACAAGTATTCTGAAAAACGTCAACATATGAAATGTTGGTGAGTTCTTAAGTAATGTTTGAAATAGAATGGTTTGTATTGTTTTGAAAATCACCAGAAAATCCGATATTTTCTGAAGAGAGCATAGTATAAAAAGTGTGAAGATCCGAAAGTATGCTTGTTTGTTTCTATAAATATAAAAGTACAATTTGTTAAACTCGGTATGCATTTCGTAGGTGTATTAATTGAAAACCCTAGGAAAACCCGATGTTTTCCTAATACTTTGAAATCAAGCGTTTTATATTTTGTTATATCGTTGCGACGTGTGTATTCGTTGAGTCCCGGTGACATTGGATTAATTATGGATTGTGAATTGTTATAAACACACATTAATGAAAATGACTAGTTTACAACTATACAAACGATCCCTTTGGCATCGTTCGCACTGTTCACTTAATCCAATCACCCTTACTTCTCATAGCCCCACAACCGAGGAGGAAAAGAGGGTGCGAAGCCCCCGATATTTCCATAAGTCGTTCAAGGCTATCGTGAATGCGAAGGTCCCTTAGCCTGACTCGCATTGGTGAATTCCCGACTTCGCTAGCAGTACCAAAGGACCCTTGGGGCCCAACAGCACGAAAGCCATTGAAAGTCCTTTTACAGGGAATTAGGTCATATAAGACCCAACTACATGTAAGCGAGTTTCCTTCGGACCTAAAGATCATGTCATTGGGCTAGCTAGGCCCAACAAGCACGATTTGAAACTTTCAGGCCCAAAGATGGTGTATCAATGTCTGGTGTATTCCCACGTGTGTATTGACTTCCCGAGATTTCCGCGTGTGTATTGAAGTATCGTCGTGTTATTAATTTCGGATTCGTTATTGATTCAAGACCGAATCAGTTCGTTTGATAACGATTTTGGTGTTGAAGGTGTATTATATTTCGCTGATAGTCGTGGTACTAGTATTTCATCATACAGATTTATTGTTTAAAAACACTAGAATTTTTCTTTTTGCGGCCCCTTTCTTTTGGATAAATTACAATTCTGACCCTTTGTATAAAAGAATTTCCATTTTAGTCCTTAAACCATTTTTCTTGACACTTTAGTATAAAAACTTGTTGAAAAGGTATATTTCAGCTCAAATTTATTTGAAAAACAGTTTTAGTCCCTCAAAATGAAGTTTTCTCAGCTGAAACCTCTATTTTCGCAATTTTTACACTTTTGGCCCAAAATAGAAAATTTTTGCATCTTTGGTCCCTTTTAAATATGAAAAGTATTTTTAACCCTTGAAATGGACTTGGAGCACTAGTAGTCCCCTGTTTTACAAAAAAATACAGTTTCAGCCCCTCTAAGTTGAAAATCTCGCAATTTGGGCTTTATTGGGCCGAAAAGTTCATTTTTGGCCCATTATGCTTAAAATTTCACATTTTAATCCTTCAAAAGAGAATATTTCCAGAAAATACATTGTTGAAACTGTTTTGACTCATTTCAACCATCAGAATTTGTATTTTGTCATTTTGGGCCCTTTAACTTTATATTTTTAACATTTTGAGTCCAAAAATGGGATTTTTGCCTAAAGAGCTCATATTAACCAACTTGGTTATTTTTCTAGAGTTGATTTGTATGAAATAATATGATTTATACTTATTTCATTCAACATAATGTAGTTCTCGGTTTTGAGTTCCTTTGGACAAGATCAAACAACATAATCGCATAAGAACATGAAAATAAACATATTAATCACACAAAGCATACATATACTCACAGATCTACACATTTGCTTGTATTCCCCCCCCCCCCCACAAAACTTATAAAAACCGAAAAATAGGGGGTATGAAGCTCACCTTGAGTTGTAGTTTCGGTTTTGAAGAGAGAAAAGGGGAAAATTTCGATCCTAGCAAGTCTCCTTGGTAGATCTCGAGTTTAGTGACTTCTAAGGTGCATGATCACAAGTTGGAATAGATTTAGAAGAGAGTTTTTATGAAATGAAGTAGCTAGATCATGGATTAGTCATCAACTTACCTTAGATGATGTGTTTGTGGGAAAAACCTCCTTGAAATGCTCTTGATTCTCGAAATTTTTGACGGAGGGAGGAGATGTTCTTCAAGATTTAGAGAGAGTGGAATAAATTTTTGTGAGTGTGTGTTTATTGTGTTCGGCCGAGAGCAAGAAGAGAGAGGAGAGAAGTGAGGCTGTTGAATTGATTTGCATGAAAACATGAGATGGTGCATGGGAATCCTATGGACAATTATGAGGTGGCATAGGAAAGTCAACTCTTCTTCTTGGGCTTGCCTTGGGCCGAGAATGGAGAGAAAAAGATTAGGATTGGGCCTTGTATGCTTAATCCCATTCCATGGTTATGTTAAGTGGTGTTTGGCCCCAATTAATTATAAATGTGATTTTTATGACCTATTAAGGCTAAATTAGGTTAATTATGGCCCAATATAGTTAATTTAAATAATTTATTTCATTCTAGGCCCAATATGGCCCAAAATGTTGAAATAAATGAAAGTGGGTCCAATTAGAGCCCATTTAAAGGTTCTAAGCCCATGATAGTCAGATTGGAAGCTTATTGGTCCATTGAGTCCAATAAGGAAGTCCTAGTCCAAAATGGACCTAAACAAGAACTTCTAGGGTTTCCAATTGCTTGTTGACTATTTGTAGTGCTTTTATGAAGTGTTTGATTGAAAATTTGTTGCCATGAAGTAAGCATCATACATGCTCTTAAGTTTTTGATTCAATATTTTACTTGAATGTTGTGATTACAAGACACCAAATTTCTAGTTGTGACAAGTTGTATATGTTCTTCTCTAGTATAGTTGTATATGTTCTTCTAGTAGTAAGTATTGACTCATGAATGAACTGACTCATAGTATCATATCGCGTTCTAGTAATAGTTCTAGTATCTTCCTAAACTATCCAAATGGTAGTTTACTAGTAATCTAACTGGAACGAATGAACATGGATGTATACCCTTGCTACCCAAGGGCATAGGATGAACTGGAAGGACCCTTTTATGACTATATATGTACACATGATATATAACTAATATTTAAACGACTTTCGGACGAATACCCGATATCCCACCAGACCACATCTCAAGCGCGAAAAGGAAATAGGGTGGATAGCCTTCCTAAGTCTTTTAAACATTTCTTATATAATTATACATATAGAGGCATGCAATTTATGATATAAAAGCATAAATAAGTTTTGTAAAACATTTGAACATAATTATTATCTTCAGAAAACATCGACTTGATGTCAATCTATAAAACAGTTTGAAGGCATAGGTTTGATAAAACAGTTTAAGTATAAGGAAACATTTGTTTGAAACACAGTTGTAAATAAGTTTGAAATGTGATATACAGAGTAAAATGTACAGTGTAATAAAGAGTTTAAAACATATAAAATGTTTATAAAAATCATTATAAGGAAACTGTTTGGTACAAGTATAAACATTTAAACACGAGGAAAACACTTTTGGTCAAGTGCTAGGAGGCTAATGGGTTGCAACAAAGGAGTGAAAGGCCTCTAATGGGAGTTTAAGGTCTAATGACTATATGTTTTGGAGTTTACGGCCCAGGGGAGTAAACTCCTAGCCGTAAACTCTCAATAAGGTCTCTAAATGGAGCTTAGAATTAATACAACTCTAGCGGTGAATTGTTTCAAGGCTAAATCAAGTGTTTGGGCTTTTTATTAACTCCTTTAAGGAGTTTACGGCCCTGGGACCATATTGCCTTGGAGTTTACGGCCATAAACTCCCTTGGGAGGGTGTTTATGGTGTTTTCAAGTCGCTAACATTTCTAGGTTATGATCTATGTTGGGTTCTAGGCATAAGGAAGGAGTTAGGGTGTCATTTGACCCCTTTATAGGGGTTTATGACCCAAGAACTTGTCTTGGCCGTAAACTCCTAAATACTTGTGATTCCTTATGTTTTCTAGGCTTTAAAAACTTTAGGGTACGTGTCTAAAATCAAGTCTAAGCCTTAGGTGCCTTAAAAGCACCATTTTGTGCATGCTTTTTGGAGTTTACGGCCTAAGAGACTCTTGGGCCGTGAACTCCCAAACTTGGGTGATTCTTGCTTGATTTCATGTCCCTAATACACTCCTATACAAGTCCAAGGCAGTAGTATATCACGAGGGACAATCTAGGCTTGGTTTCAGGAGTTTACCGCCCAAGAACACCTTGGGGAGTAAACTCCTAAATCGAATGATTTAGCTATGTAATCTATGTTATGAACACATTTAAAGCTTTCTAACACTACTAGAAAGAGTTACTCACAATTTGGGATAAAAACCCGAAGATCCGTGAGAGAGAATTTTTGCTTTTCTCTAATTGGAAATGTAACTAATGAACTATTTGGTTCAGTTTTCTATATATAGTCCTGGGATTTTTGGCAGAAAATATTTTTATTCCTGAATGAACTCTAATATCCTAGAGTATTGGAATAACAGTGTTGCACAAAACCCTAGTGCATCCACTCTCCTAATATCTCCTTAAGTGTAAATCCTGAAAAACTGCCAAACTTATACTCGAAGTCTGAATTTTCATTGTAACTGTTCTAACTTCTATTGGATTGATATGGTTTGTTCAGAATGGAAATTTCGGGTTGTCACATTATCCCCCTGTTGAAGGGAATTTCGTCCCAAAATTAGAATTTAGGCAAGGAAGTATGCACGAATGATCGATTCGTGAGGAGGAAACTTCCTAATCGATTGGTTCTAGTGCGCCTAAGTGAAGTCGGGTTCTCGGTTGGAATCCCAACGAACCTTCACTAACGGGTGATGGCATTGCTTTGTCCGCTTGACCTCTCGGTCGAGGGTCACTACGGTTCTAATACGAAGGCGAGGATCTCGACGAGTGGACTTACAAGAGTCCTAACAGAAAGGTATGGTTTCACGATCGAGACGCTAAGTGTATAATGTACGTTACTGAGTTCACGGAGTAGGTCTAGTTTGCAAGATACAGGACTGATTCTGGTAAGAATCTCGGAGGTCCTGTCTATCTTGGATTTAGCTTTCCTCGCTTTACGAAGCGTATTAAGCCGTTCCCGAGTGAGACTTCGTAAAGAATTTGGTCATTCACTTGGAATCTCCAAGGTTTTTTTTTCTTGTTTAACTTCCCAGACAAAGGGCACCCCTTGCTGGGTCAAAGTCGTACGGGTTTCTGTAATTTGCGAGGATCTCTGAATGAACTATGATATTAGGTTGGTAAGACCTAGTATTTGGCGAAAGACTGTCGGCGTCTCTGGTGTCGATAAATGCTCAACGGTTTTGACAAATTGAAAGAGTACTCATAATTTCCCACATTACTAACAGTGTGTCATAGAAATTTGACTTTTCAATTTCAAAACTCGTGCCTAGAGAACTTCGCTAAAATTTCCTCTGTAGGAAATGTTTCCATGGGTTTTCTTCTTACTACGAGGGTAGATAAGTAAGTCATTACATGGAGAAATGACGAACTGATCCAAGTAAGAAAGACGTACCCTATTTGTTTAGCTCATGAAAGCTATGGGCATATTGGTTCTATCCGAAGGGTATCGCTACGGACTCGAAGTGTCCGTATCGAGTTCAGGAGATAGTCTTCCGGACATCTCTCCCTAACACTCGAACTGGTGATATTTAGATCTCAGATCCATTTCTGAAAGTACTTTTTGTTGGGTTTTGAGCATTCTAACACTCCTAAGTGTACATGCAACCCTAAATACCTTGGATCTATGTTTTCTCTATTATACATGCAAATAAGAACTTCCAAGGTATTATCCTAATCTAGCATACAAAACAATGACTATAGCAAGATAGAATACATACCTCTTTGGAGAAGAAAGTCTTCATGAAGCTAGAGTGCCTAGTGCCCCAAGTGTGACACCTCAAATGGAATCACAATCATCAAAACACTTGGAATGACTTGAGAGAAAACCCACACTTCATGAAATCGGCTAGCCCTTCTAGTATACCCACTAGTGCCGATTTTGGTGAATAATATGATGCTTATATAGTGTTACAATTAGGGTAAACTCTTAATTGTCATGGCTTTCCATTTCCTTGGATCCATGGGTACAAATACACCATGGAGCATCCATGGAGCATCATATGGGTTTTAGCCCAACTTGATTATCCATGGAGCATTAGCCCACTATACAAGTATGGATGATTTACACAATCAACCCATATATTTAATTAGTCTTCTTTTGATCACTTAATTAATCCTAGATTAATTCTTGACCAATACTAATTACATAATCTCATTATTCTTATTATTAATATACTAGAACTTATAATATATTAATAACCATAAGTGTCTTATTTCTCTCATTATAGTCTA
Organism: Lactuca sativa; assembly: GCF_002870075.4. Taxonomy (NCBI): domain Eukaryota; kingdom Viridiplantae; phylum Streptophyta; class Magnoliopsida; order Asterales; family Asteraceae; genus Lactuca; species Lactuca sativa. The sequence goes on along the minus strand of NC_056627.2, from coordinate 110,394,139 downwards.
TCCAAGTGCATGATGCCATGCAACCCAAATGGACCATGCCGGGTCGGGTCAAGTCTTACCAAATATAGTTATGGACTTAGACATTAATCCAACAGTCTCCCACTTGGATAAGTCTAAAACTATTATTGCGTATGACTTCAGGAACCAACTGGCAATCGTAGCTCTCAAAAGCTTCTGTCGAACTCTGACCTTGTAGATGAACTCTGACCTTTGTCAGTGACTTGTCCATTAGATAAGGGATCATATATTCCTCCATTCTAGATATCATATGGACTGAGACATGGATTATAATCATTCTCTCTGTCCATTTGTTGTTTCCCGATTTCCGATTTATGACGACTGACTAATTGAACAAATCAAATCAGTCCTGGCCCGGCCGAGCACTTCCATTTGTCATCATCAAATCATCGAGGGGCCCACAGATATCGCTTTTATCCCGAAGGTAAAAGGAACGGATAAACTTCGACTCATATGGCTTGTTCTACTACTTGTTGAATCATACACAAAGGCACGTTTTATAGCACCGAGTTACCAAATGCGTTTTCGTGCTATCAATGTACTATCAACTCATAGTAACAACTCATATCTCTAGGTTTGAAGAATATAAGATATTATCGTCTCATGATCACTCGTGATAAAATCCATGAAGTGATTCCAATGAGCACGGGTTGAATCCAATACTCAGAACTTATGAGCACTCATGATTGTTGTAGCCTTGTCCAACACCTTAGACCTCTACAACCCATCATGATAGTCTTAATTCATATCTACTTCCAACATATGACCGACTGTGGATAGTTTGAATAACTTAGTCATTCCGAAAGAATAACCTAGTTTATTCGGGAAGTCAAAACATGCAAAATGAAACACAAGAATAATTGAATCCAATATGGTCTCGGAACTTATGAATATAAATAAAACACCTTTTATTTATCACCATATGATTACACATTATTCATTGTACACTGTTTCAGCTATCAACTTTATTCTTGAATTTAAAACAATAGTTGTCCCATGCTCCAAGCATGTACACTATGTTTTTTTTTCCAAAAACACTAGTCATGCCACACACCAAGTATGCATACTATGTTTTTCTATGATCTTTACTTTGTGAACTAAATCAATTGAACATAACTTCAATGATTCTCTTTTCACACCCCCAAATCCTTACTGCAAATGCAAGAATTCCAAATTCATGCTATTTACTGGAATCTGTCAGATTCTAAACTTATATGCATTGATCCTCTTGTAATGATTATGCACAAAGTCATAAAGACTTGACAACAAACATTACAGATCATTCCAAAGGAGATCAACTCCTTGGAACCATCCTTCTTGCATTAAGTTTCCTTAATCTTACACAGACTGAAAATTCTAACTTTGAAACATTTCCAGATTCCATTTTGACTATCACTTCTGAACAAGAGTTGCCTCCTTACAGATTATGTCAATATGGTCCTTCCAGAATTATCACTATACTTCCAACTGTCCTTGAGCAACCAATCTTTGGTAAACCTTAGATTGTCCTCGACAATTGTTTAATCCTTTTAGTCATATCCAGTTCTAAACCTTTTCCCTTCTTAATGCCCCAGACATTTGGAAAATTTTAGAACGGATGATTATAGCACATGTAATCGATCCTATATCCGAAGCATATGGGACACGATTCATGATGTCTCACATAAAGACTAAACTAGTCTTTTGCTATAATATGTCCATTTCAATTTGCCAAGTTCTCATAATTCAGATTATGAAAAGGGATGCCGTAATCATAATCAAATTTTAGAACGCAAATAATGGACTCATATACAGAATTTCCTTATGTTGAGCCATTCCAACATGAAATTCATATATATTTCCTTGACTAAATGATTTAAAACCTCACGATCTAAGCTTATAGATTTGAGATGAAGTATAATTTCCTCTCCCTTAATTATAGCAAAACAACTTTTTCCCAATTGAAACTTTGTTTTCTATAATTAACATTGCTAGCTTGCAATACTTATCTTAATTATCATGCTCCCACTAACATGATGATTAATAGCATAACACTTATGCTCCCACTAGCTTTGACATGTACTCAGAAATCAGCTGGACTTCTAGAAAGCAATACTTCATTGACTTTCTTACCAAAGTTCAGATTTCTGATGCTAGATTGTTTTGATAAAGCTATATCAAAATCATACACCTTCCCTTAGATAGCACACTTGTGAGTCTAAACAATTATGAAGAGGTATGCCGTAATCATAATGGTTAGACCTTTTTGCCACTTCTCACAAGTCCAGGTTAGTGTGCCGGTTAACCACACGCGCTCCACTAACGACTTTGAGAATGCAAATATCACAATTGCTATCTAGCTAAAATCTACTTAGTGAAAGTGTTTCCTCACCATCATTTTCATGAATCGGAGAGAAACCTTATGACACTTAGATTTACTGGTGTATGTGTTCTTATCCATGTGAATTTGTCAAAACCATGATCACAAGACAAAGATAATGACAAATCCAAACTCATATGGACTGAACTCAATCTTAATTTCTTGCCACCTGGCAGCTCAAGGGCCTACCAATGCTTCCAAGTTGTTGTGCAACCAATTGAGAACTCTAAGAACTCATATGCAAAACCAACTTTAACTGGAATTGGCACAGAAATGTCAACACGATAGGTTATAAACCTCAAGTCGTGTGCTAGCGAAGAACTTCAGGTTTTATTCTTGATTAGTTCTTGAGACTTTCAAGACTTTTAAGACTCCCACTGTCCTCTTGACATATAAGACTCCCTTGTCAAACATCCAAGAGATAGTGCGGATTCTAATCAAGAAAAACACTTCACACAATTGGCCTAAGTTGGTCTTTGTTTTATCCAAAACATCACAACTTACCAATTTCAAATGTACAAGAGTAGAAAACTTTTACTCTTACATTTGACAAGTGTTTTAAACCTTCTTTAAGACATGTCACTCTAATGACAATCTTGGAGTATGACTCTAAGACTTGTATTGGAACGAAGTATGACTCATCTTCTTGATTTAACCATTTCAACAATTCAAGTTCCTCTTCTTAGTCATAAGAATGCACTAAGATTTCCTTAGAGAACTAATTGTGCTATGGTTTCTTAATCATTAAGATGATCACAAAAGCTGATACTAAAGTACTCTCCCATCTTTTCAGATTTGAGAAACTTTTATCCTTCTACCTAAATTGATTCTTCTTATTCGCTCTGCCATACATTGGAACCTTTTCCAATGTCTCAGAGTTACACTTAAGCTTGTAAGTATAATCATATTTACTGAGCTTTAGTAAACTATGACGAATAGTCTTATCAAACTTTTGTGGTGGACTAAATCAGTGCACAAGACTATGTACTCGATCCCTTAGTCCATTACTTGACTCACACATCCATGTGAATAAGTGATTAGTCTTAATTTTCCAAAACTTGAAAGTTCTCATTCATCATGCTATACAACTTGCATGATTCCAAGTTCCGGTTCAATTGAAACTTGGGTGATGAGAATCTTTCCTTATTTGGTAAATCTAGACATTACCACAAATGAAAGAATCAATTTCATATTTCCACTCTTGCTCTTAATGGAATCATATAAGCAACAATTTTTCCTCAAAAGCCATTGTAAGGATATTTTAAAATAAATAAAATCAAAAAAATTTTCTTTTATTTTAAAACTTTGCGGAAAAACTTATCCTTACAATCCATATGAAAACTTGTTGTTATCTATTCCTTAAGCAATATCTCATAACTCCTAAGAAGTAGCTCAAGAATCCGATTTTTCAAACTACGCGATAGAAATCCATCTATGCGATCAGATTCAGCATATTCTTTCTTTAAGTTTCTTCACCTTTCTTTCATTCTTAAAACATCACCATGTGACCCAGTCACATCATGTATCAAGAATCTCAGAATAGAAACTTAACAGAGTTAGATAGTGGACTTTACCTGAAGTAGAGTCAAACTTATTGACTTTAACATCCTTAGGTAAATTTTGGCAGCTTCGTAACCAATGCCCCTTTCTTTGGCAATATAAACATATGGACCCTTTGATAAAGACACACAGGGCTATCACAGACTTAGCTTTTCTCTTTACCATTTGGTCAACCGAGTTGACTATGGCCGATCCCTTTCCATTGGGAAGAGAATGCTTTTCTGGATTTCCTGTGTCACTATTGTCAATGTCCATCAAGTTTTTAAGAAAGTTGATCTTAACAAATAGATAAGATCATTAAGGGTCTTGTCATAGTCTGTTTCATAGGTGTCCCAAAGGAACTCACTATGTGACTTAGAAAGTGATTGAACCACCAACTTTCTCAAGACTTTGACACCCAACTCTCCCGGCTTGTCAATATGTGACTACATCTCCAAGATGTGACCACACCTAGACCTTGCCTTGCCAATAGGGCCTGAGTGACCATAAACTTTTCAAGAACTTGTGGGTTAGGGAGAATAATTGGAGGAGGAGAAAGAAGTATGATATCCATGGGACATCATCTTCATTAGGAAACCTTGTTTCAAGAGATTCGGGAAGATCATAGGTGTCTAAACCAGACATCTTTTGGGAGATATTCAAGATAGTTGATTTAAAGTCCTTAATATGACACCCAATATGAAATATTAAGGCTAGGACCCAACAAACTATTTTATAACTTAGAAGAGGTATGCCGTAATCCAAGCGATAAAATATTTGAAGGTAGGTGAGTGACGATTCACCAATTTCCACCAAGATAAACGAAATGTATTATTAGGTTTTAATTGGTTTTGAAACTCCTAGATCTTTGAGATTCATTGAACTGTTCAATGGCATGTTTCAATCTCGAGTGTGCCCTTCAGGTTTTGTGACTGGGATGCCGAGGATCACAAAACAAGGTGTGAAGTAACCATGCAAATCACTTGGTACCCTTAATAAATTACCCCTCAATCGATGTGCCGGTTAACCACACACGCTCCATCGATGCTATGATAAATATTAAGTCACCCTTTACCTACCTTGTTAAGTCCAAGTTAGTGTGCCGGTTAACCACACACGCTCCACTAACGACTTAGACAAAGTGTAAAGTGTAATTTCATGGATTAGCACCTTATTCACATTTTTCCTAAGTAACTAAGATTGGGTATTATTAAGAGTTTAGTTACTTAGTATTTTCATTAATACTTTTAATGAAGGGAGAATTATAGTCCTGTCAAACCCGTTCGGCTAACGACCCTCCACCAGTCAAGCAAGCGGTGGGTGAGAGTGGACACCCATTAAGTTGCCATTTTATAGGCAACAACCTTATACCCACCTTATAGACCGGCTTCGTGAATGAGGCGTACTAGCGGTAAGACTGACTTTACTCTTATACATATATATATTATTAACTTATAATATTATAAGTATAAGGGTTGAATTTTAACTTTTAAAATTCTAAGGGCTAACTTGGAATTAAAGTATTCATACTTGAAAACTTTTCAAATTCCAAAACTTGAGGGCAAGTTTTGAAACTATTCAAAACTAATTAATTCCATAACTTATGTGTTTAAAGTAGTTTTAATCCAAAAACTCTTCAAGTTCCATAACTTGAGGACAAGTTATGGAAGACTTTAAACTAATAAAAGAACTAACTTTTCCTTTATTTTATAACTTATGGATTTAATTATGGTTACATATTTTTTTCTTTAATGAAGTGACTCTTGAACTTTCATAACTTGAGGACAAGTTATGGAGTCATAAAAATTATTCAATGACACAAGACTCTTCATTTTGTAACCATTGCCAACTATTATGAGTTTTATGAGTCTTTAATGTGACTCTTCATGTAACTTGAGGACAAGTTACACAAACACATTTTATACTCAACTCTTAGATTAAAATGGATTGAAAACAACTATTTCACTCAACATTTCTATTAATCTAAGCAACTCATAAGAACAAGATAATTCAAATCAAACTTTTTCATGTAATTAGTCTAAACCTTAAACTAATACAAAACATGAATCTATTGACAATTATCTTTGAAAATGGATTAGCATGAACATTACCACATCAAAAACAAGTTTATAAGTTCAAAAACAACTTAGGGTAATGTTCCTAGTCCATTTCTAGCCAAAAAACTCAAAAATATGCTGTCTGGGGGTCCAACTCGTCGAGTGCATGAACAAACTCGGCGAGTTGGATCGAATTCATCACTTTTTAGGCATGGACTCGTCGAGTCTCCTGATGGACTCGCCGAGTCTGATGGCCAGACAGCACCAGATTCGTTTTTTCAACTTCTACTGCAGGTATAACAAGAAAACAAGCCTAGGCTCTGATACCACTGTTGGGTTTTGAGCATTCTAACACTCCTAAGTGTACATGCAACCCTAAATACCTTGGATCTATGTTTTATCTATTATACATGCAAATAAGAACTTCCAAGGTATTATCCTAATCTAGCATACAAAACAATGACTATAGCAAGATAGAATACATACCTCTTTGGAGAAGAAAGTCTTCATGAAGCTAGAGTGCCTAGTGCCCCAAGTGTGACACCTCAAATGGAATCACAATCATCAAAACACTTGGAATGACTTGAGAGAAAACCCACACTTCATGAAATCGGCTAGCCCTTCTAGTATACCCACTAGTGCCGATTTTGGTGAATAATATGATGCTTATATAGTGTTACAATTAGGGTAAACTCTTAATTGTCATGGCTTTCCATTTCCTTGGATCCATGGGTACAAATACACCATGGAGCATCCATGGAGCATCATATGGGTTTTAGCCCAACTTGATTATCCATGGAGCATTAGCCCACTATACAAGTATGGATGATTTACACAATCAACCCATATATTTAATTAGTCTTCTTTTGATCACTTAATTAATCCTAGATTAATTCTTGACCAATACTAATTAAATAATCTCATTATTCTTATTATTAATATACTAGAACTTATAATATATTAATAACCATAAGTGTCTTATTTCTCTCATTATAGTCTATCCAAGTGCATGATGCCATGCAACCCAAATGGACCATGCCGGGTCGGGTCAAGTCTTACCAAATATAGTTATGGACTTAGACATTAATCCAACACTTTTTTCCTTGCATTTGCTCAACCATTTCATTTATGCGAGGTAGAGATAACGATTTCTATGAAAATCTTGACAGATTCCTCGATATCCGAGGCACATACGATGCAATCCGTCGATCTCTAGGAGAATAAGACTGGGGGGTTCTCCAGGGTGAGAAGCCTAGTCTTCTTATTCTATTGATGTGCAGTTCGTTAAATTGTTTGTACTGTTCTGGTATCTCCGTAGGTTTTTAGACTACAGGGTGATCTGTTTACAAGAGTCGTACTGGGTTCTATGTTTGTTCACATGATGATGTGATTACTCGTAGGCTTAAGCAGTTCTCCGTCCTGAAGTTCATATTAGAATTCATACATGGTTCACAATCACAATTTCGTGTATACGAGTCATATATAATTAAGATTGAAAAGGTTGTCGAATAACTGATTCTTCTTTAAGCTCACATCCCATCCGGGAAAAGAAGTTAAAGTGGAATCATCAATTCTAAACCTGTAGAACCTTGATTATATATCACTCTTATGCATACATTCCTCAGTGATAGATCAATCGTATGAATCCTTGGATTGAACTTGACGTACTTCACGAGTGGTAGTTCGGGGGTTTCTTTGGAAAAGAAAAGAACTATGAGGTACTCCATGCATGAGTACTTCGGTGTTCTGATATACGGCTTCACTGGAAAAGCGATCTAGAAGAAAGAGATGTACATATGAAGCTGTTTTTGTGAAGATCAAATTGAATCGAGTCTCATGATAATGTCGGAATCATACTGAAACTTAAAGACATTAGATTTGATCATAAGGCGTTTTACAGACAAAACACAACCGTGCAACCATCAACAGAGTTCCTACAAGACTATTGCTGCTAACAAGGTATACTACTAAAAACAAGTATACGCAGCACGAGCATCCCCATACAGACAGGATCTCGCAAAAGGTAAGACTCTAGTTGCACTAGTTCTGGATAGTTTATATGTCTGTTACAACGAAATTCCTAAATTACCTTAACGTGGTTCCCGAGCAGGCTCTCCTGCAGCTGTGATCCTGAGAATCCTCCCATCCGCGCCAGAGTTCTTTGCTATTGGGCAATCCTTCTTGACGTGCCCTATCTCACCACATTGGTGGCATGACTGGCTAGTACTAGCTTTGGTGACGGGATTGCAGTGTTTAGCCAATGTTATGTGGACACGAGTGCCTTCCTCGTTACTCCACTTTGAAAATTTCTTCCTAAAGCGTTCAGCATTATAACTACTCTCGTGTGTAGGGTTAGTCCCGATGAAAGGGACTTGAGTGATGGGTCGTGCTGGTGCTCCATAACCACGAGCATGGTGCCCTATGTTTAGGCAATTGCAACATTGCATCTCATGGCAAGCCCCATGATGATGGAAACTACACTTATCACACTTCGGGAGTTTTCCCTCGTATGGCCTGCTTGGTACGGGAACGGCAGGGGTTTCCACTTGCTGCTGTTGTATAGCCAGCCTTTGGGATCTCTTGCGTTCTTTTCGGGCTTGACGCTTTTGTTTCTTGTTCTCTGCTTTTCGGCTTTGCGAGCCTGTGACTGTTACTGTTTGGCGACTTCCTAGATGGATACCACGATTGGAAACTTCATTCCCATCAGCAGCATTGACAGTGCTAATAGCGCTATGGTGCGCAAGGACCGCGGTTACGGCAGCCACCACGACAGTTGTAACTGCTGTTTGAAAGGTAGTGGCGTCCATAGGAAAAGCTGAGGTTTCACTGATCGACTGATTGCTTCTGGATGACGACACGATTTTGTAACACGAAAGATAAGGGTTTTGTGAGCGATTCTGGTTGACCCTTGATTTACTTAGATTGTTCATGTAAAGAGTACGACTATGTTCTCGAAAGTTTGACCTACATCCCTATGATGCAGTCCTAGTACGGAATCGAAGTATGTTCGCAAAGGTTTGACCTACATCCCTATGATGCAATCCTAGTAATAAGTAGAAGTAAGTTCGTAGAATGGTCTCAAAACGTTTGTTGTGCAAGCCGTGGTATCGTGGGTTGGTGAATAACAAGATCCAACCACTGAAAGAGACTTGGAAATGTCTCCGGAGATAAATCACTATAGTTCAATGACTTGACTAAAGCATGTTTCAGATAGACCCCAATGAAAGTATGATAAGAGTACTCGAATGAAGAATGACACAAAAGTCAGCCGGCTGTCAATATCTTTGATATTCACGATGTATAGATTCGGGAAAATGACCTTGTGAAGGTCTTACATCATAACCACAGAGAAGATAGTTCTTGACAACATAAAGGCCTAACTAAGTACTTACGGTACAAGATAATTTCATAGAAAATGCCACATCGGGCATAGACAGAAAAACTATTCCTTTTAATAATGAAATAAAGTAGAGCGTCTACTACTGGCGACGGTCATCCCTCTGGTGAACTCTCAGTTCAGCCAGTTGACGTTCCACGTCAAGTAGGTGTCTTTCGTACACCCTTCTGGCATACTCGGAGTTCTATGACTTCGGCTCGTGATTCAGCCAGTGCTTGCAACAGGGTTTCATGGTTACTCTCTGATCTCTCGTGAGCATCTTCTAGACGAATGGTGCGGAGGGTATGCATTCTCGCATCGGTGACAACTTCGGTAATCTGATGTAAGGCTGTCCTGCCTTGAATCTCATTTCGGGCCACTCTGTGGACCAACATTGGCAAGACTCTATCTGCTGAGCCCCCATTGCTCAAGTCGTAAAAGCTTCGGTCGCCATTAAATGGCATAGGTTGATCTTGTCCTTGGCTCCATGTTTCCAAGCATTCCATTCACTCAGGGTCGGGCCATGAAAAGCCGGACGAGGGTTAGGAATTGGAAAGGGAGCTGCTCGGGGTCAGTTCTCAACCTCTGGTTCGGAGTTAGCATCATACGAAAGGTCTTCATCATGGTGATCATTCAAGGGGATAGGATGATCATTATCTGGTTCTTCTCCAAACCAACCAGCTACGACTTCATTCGAAAGATACTGGTTGCCGAGGGGATGGAGTCCAACTATGTTTTCTATGCGAGAATTTAGGGTAAGAGAATAATTATTAAACGAACTATCTAGATAATTATTTTGAAAACCTTCATTAGTTACATCGCTATTTGTGAAGTGCATACCAGCTATGTGTAATCTAAACAGGATAGACCTTCGAATAAGGGACCTTAATTCCAAATTCACACAGAATAGGGGTAAGGCAAAATTATCACAGATTCTAAGTCTATAACATCCTAATTACATATAGCCTCAGTGTATCCACTTAGCAACTATCAACTTAATAATGAAGATCCCGTTTTAGTTCTCAAGTATAAAGTACTTATAGTAACACCAAATACTCCTATAGTATTTTAATTTTAATGTTATGTTCTATTGTTCTCATTGTGGTAGGGTTGGTAAGATTTTAGCATTGTTGCAACCACACAATTAAACTTAGGCACATGCTAGTCAACCCTCGGATAATATAGGTGATCAGGCTATATCTTCCCAGTTTTGACCATATGTCTCTAAGCCCACTTGTGTTGCCCAACAATCGTAATTCTTTTGTACTGTCCTAGTGACACTGATTTTAGTATGAATGCAGACACATATACTTTATTAAATATTTTATTATCTAAAGTATAAACTCTTGGTCAGATTATTTTTAATCCCTTATGTATTTATAGTTAGTATATATTTTATGGGTTGATATACTTAATTCACTATAAACAATGCTCTGATACCAATCTGTCACACCCCAAAACCAAGAACGGCGGAAACGTTTTGGGGCGAAGGACGTCATGTACAGTATCACAACAATGAAAAGTAGTAAACAATAAACAACATCATCCATTGCATTAATAACATAATTATTATACAAGTGTTCTGTCAAATTTTGATAAACACTAAAGCATAAATCAAAATGAAAGATGAGTCTTGAACAAGCCCCATCTTCCTTTCTCCTTGCATCGGTACCTGCTTATGATGACCTGAGGATACAAGTAATTTTGAAAGCGAGTATCAGCTTTGAAGCTGGTGAGATCATAATTATTTAGTGTCTTAATTTGTATGTAAGAATTTGTAATTAAATTAATTGTAAGTATTGAAAATGTATGTAAATCGTAAGTATTGAAAATGTATATGAACTGTAAGTATGAAAATGTATATGAACTGTAAATGTTTGAAAAACCCTAAAAATCCCTATGAATCCTACTATTATATAAAGTGCGTCTTCTACCAAGACCTAACTGTTCTCAATGTTCGTTCCTTGTAAAAGTGTGCAATTTTCTCAAGTATAACTATCATTTATAAAATATAGTTTTTACATTAAATGTTTAAGTGAAAAGATCACTAAATATATATGTAAAGGGAAAATATATGTAGTATTGTAGTGTTGTATTATAGGAACTACTGTTGTACTAACTACCTTAAACCGGATTTATATTAAGGCATCATCTGATTAATTGCACCATACTATCGACTAGTAACAACGGCATACGAGTGGTCGTAATAAAGGAATGATGTTTGGCACCCGCAGACCTGCAGGTCCGGCTGTAGCTAGCAGCAAGGTGTAGGATAGTCAATCCAGTATAGATCTATACGCAAACTCACGCTCTCCCTCCAAGAGAATTCTGGCTACAACACGGACCATGACATTTAAGGCATGCTCCAATACAGTGGATCACAATTATTAACGTATTCATGTATATGTAATGTAATGAACTGTTCTAGCTGTAATGTACGTGCTCTCTACCTAGTAAGTATAGTAATGTAATCGTTCTAGTATCGTTGTATATGCTCTCTTTCTAGTATAGTTGTATATGTTCTTCTCTAGTATAGTTGTATATGTTCTTCTCTAGTATAGTTGTATATGTTCTTCTAGTAGTAAGTATTGACTCATGAATGAACTGACTCATAGTATGATATCGCGTTCTAGTAATAGTTCTAGTATCTTCCTAAACTACCCATATGGTAGCTTACTAGTAATCTAACTGGTACGAATGAACATGGATGTATACTCTTGCTACCCAAGGGCATAGGATGAACTGGAAGGACCCTTTTATGACTACATATGTACACATGATATATAACTAATATTTAAATGACTCGGACGAATACCCGATATCTCACCAGACCACATCTCAAGCGCGAAAAGGAAATAGGGTGGATAGCCTTCCTTAGTCTTATAAACATTTCTTATATAATTATACATATAGAGGCATGCAATTTATAATATAAAAGCATAAATAAGTTTTGTAAAACATTTGAACATAATTATTATATTCAGAAAAGATCGACTTGATGTCAATCTATAAAACAGTTTGAAGGCATAGGTTTGATAAAACAGTTTAAGTATAAGGAAACATTTGTTTGAAACACAGTTGTAAATAAGTTTGAAATGTGATATACAAAGTAAAATGTACAGTGTAATAAAGAGTTTAAAACATATAAAATGTTTATAAAAATCATTTGAAGGAAACTGTTTGGTAAAACGGCTAATGCGTAGTAAATCATTTGAATGATGCATATTAATCACATGTGATTGATATAATAACTAGCATGATTCTACTTTTATCCCCCCATAAAACATTTAAAAATAGTTTAAAACGTTATTTAAGGGGTATGAACTCACCTGCAGTAAGTGACTGGAATTGAACGGACTGTTATCGTAAGGAAGGATCGGACAAGTGCTTGGTGTCAAGTGAAGACTTTAGACACACAGAATGATCCTAATTACATATGAAGACATATGTATATAAATAATTAGTGAGTAAAACACTAATTATACAAGTATAAACATTTAAACACGAGGAAAACACTTTTGGTCAAGTGCTAGGAGGCTAATGGGTTGCAACAAAGGAGTGCAAGGCCTCAAATGGGAGTTTAAGGTCTAATGACTATATGTTTTGGAGTTTACGGCCCAGGGGAGTAAACTCCTAGCCGTAAACTCTCAATAAGGTCTCTAAATGGAGCTTAGAATTAATACAACTCTAGCGGGGAATTGTTTCAAGGCTAAATCAAGTGTTTGGGCTTTTTATTAACTCCTTTAAGGAGTTTACGGCCCTGGGACCATATTGCCTTGGAGTTTACGGCCGTAAACTCCCTTGGAAGGGTGTTTATGGTGTTTTCAAGTCGCTAACATTTCTAGGTTATGATCTATGTTGGGTTCTAGGCATAAGGAAGGAGTTAGGGTGTCATTTGACCCCTTTATAGGGGTTTATGACCCAAGAACTTGTCTTGGCCGTAAACTCCTAAATATTTGTGATTCCTTATGTTTTCTAGGCTTTAAACAATTTAGGGTACATGTCTAAAATCAAGTCTAAGCCTTAGGTGCCTTAAAAGCACCATTTTTTGCATGCTTTATGGAGTTTACGGCCTAAGAGACTCTTGGGCCGTGAACTCCCAAACTTGGGTGATTCTTGGTTGATTTCATGTCCCTAATACACTCGTATACAAGTCCAAGGTAGTAGTATATCACGGGGGACAATCTAGGCTTGGTTTCGGGAGTTTATCGCCCAAGAACACCTTGGGGAGTAAACTCCTAAATCGAATGATTTAGCTATGTAATCTATGTTATGAACACATTTAAAGCTTTCTAACACTACTAGAAAGAGTTACTCACAATTTGGGTTAAAAACCCGAAGATCCGTGAGAGAGAATTTTGGCTTTTCTCTAATTGGAAATGTAACTAATGAACTATTTGGTTCAGTTTTCTATATATAGTCTTGGGATTTTTGGCAGAAAATATTTTTATTCCTGGAATGAACTCTAATATCCTAGAGTATTGGAATAACAGTGTTGCACAAAACCCTAGTGCATCCCCTCTCCTAATCTTTCCTTAGGTGTAAATCCTGAAAAACGGCCAAACTTATACTCGAAGTCTGAATTTTCACTGTAACTGTTCTAACTTCTATTGTATTGATATGGTTTGTTCAGAATGGAAATTTCGGGTTGTCACATTGACTTTGACCAGAGTTGATATTAGTAGCTTCAAGAGCTAGTGGGGTAGCAGTTTAAAGAGTTGTCGGACAGTAGCCAGAGGTTTATCAGCAAAGTTCAGCAGTGCGAGGTGAGTCTCCTCACTGTTTGTATGGGTCTAAGGCCACAATGTCGGCCCATGTAGTTTTGTATAATAGGAAGACCCGGGGGTTAGCCCTAGGCATTATGCATGAAAGACCCGGAGGCGGCTCCTGGCATACAGTATGTTACAATGTATGATAGGAAGACCTGGGGGTTAGCCCTAGGCAATATGTAAGGAAGACCAGGAGGTGGCTCCTGGCGCACTGTATGCTATTTTGTATGGAAGACGAGGAGGTGGCTCTTCGCACACTATATGCGGAGTAGCCTAGTATAGTAGTATGTATAGCTGTCTTTGTGATACTTGCATGAAAGAGAGAGGGGTGGCCCTTGGCACTTGTCTGTAAGACCCAGGGAGTGGCCCCAGGCTTGACCAGGAAGACCACGTGTAGCCCGTGGCATAACCACAAGTCTATGTTTGGCACATAGCACCTTGGCAAGACTATGTTTGGCACATAGCTAGCACATTGGCAAGACTATGTTTGGCACGTAGCACCTTACTTGATTATGGATATTTTGCTTATGTATGGCTCTTGGCTATGTATGGCATGTATGGATCAGTTGGTTTGTATAGTATGTGGTATCTGGGGAACTCACTAAGCTTCGTGCTTACGATTTTCAGTTTTGGTTTCAGGTATTTTGTTTTCAAGGAAATGAGTTGGCTGGATCGCAGTGCATCACACTATGTTTTCCGCACATGAGATCTTTGGGATTACACTCTGAGATGGTTTTATGATATAATATGTTTTGATTACCGACACTTTGGTTTGTCATGAGATATTATAATGAATGTTTTTATACTAATGGTTTTATGTAATAACTTATTTAAAAATGAAATTTTTTGCCTTGAATTTTGGGATTTTACATTCGGTGGAACGATTTCGGCCAAAAACCCAAAATTCCAGGGTTTTTTTGATTTTCGGTGGAACGATTTCAGCCGAAAACCCAAATTCAAGGATTTAACATTTTCGGTCGGACATTTTTGGCCGGAAATCTAAATCCAACTGAAAACGGACAAAATAAATTGAATTTTGACTGTTCTGACAGAAATCAATTGAATTTTGACCAATTTCAAGCCCAATTTGAGCCTGTTTGACTTTGGTTAACCGAAGTCAACCTTAGTTAATCGAAATCAATGTTTTGAGAAAATTAACTTTATTTGTTTAATTTTTGCTTTTCTCACTTGGCTCGTTTGGCGCAGAAAAACGGCTGGATTGAAATTTTCCGACAATCACAACATTGCTAGATGTCTTTTTGATCCACCGCTAAGCCATCAAGAGTTTATGTCTATGGTTCATTGTCTAAACAACTGCAGGATCACTCATGCTCCTTGAATAAATGTTGTCATTTATAAAGAGTTAGTGAGTGAGTTATGGGATAAAGCCTCACTCAATCAAGCAGGAGCAGGTGGAAAAGGCACCATTAAGTCAACAGTGAAAGGGGAGAAAATTGTTGTGTCTGAACAAACCATACGAGAAGTTATTCAATTTAGAGATCAGTCAGGATCCCCAATTGAGATTCATGCCACTCAGATTAGGGAGGTTCTTGAAAGAATGTGCTATGCAGGAATCTTTCCTCTAACCTTGAAAAAGCTACTCCCTCCATATTGGCGCTTCATTGCTCACACTTTCGTGATATGCATTTCAGGGATAAAAGGGGGAGCGGATGAGATCTCCCAGTCATCTACATGTGACATTGTTGGTCTCATCATGGATTTGGACTTCAGTTTATCAAGACTTGTGTTCCATGAGATGAAGAGCAACCTACAATGGAAAAAGAAGGATGTATTCTTGATGTATCCAAGGTTTCTACAAACGATCTTTGATGATCAATATCCCGATTTGGAAAGAACAGGTGAAACTTTGGATATGAAATCCTTGGGACCAAACACTTTTCGCTTGATGAAACAGAATCGCCAGATCTCAAAGGTTGTGTTCAGGGGAACAAGCCCATTAGTAGAATTTGGAAGATTTGCTGAGATCGAAGAAGCTTTTGTACCTCAAGATATTCCTATCCATAAGCCTTAAGTTCTTCCTACTGTCACTTCCCCTGTGGCAATTGTGGCTGAGGAACATGTGTCTTTTCTTAATGTTGATGATGATGATGATGATGGTGATGATGATGATGATGATGATGATGATGATGATGAAGGAGAAGGGATTGATGAAGAGAGTGATATACCAGGTTTTAATGATGAAGATTTCACATTTGATTTTGAGCTGAGTGATGATGACTTTCATTCACTTTTTGATTTTGATGAAGTCAATGACGTTGTGAGTTCTCCAATAGAGACTGAGGGAGATACTAACATTCTCAAGCTGCCAATTCAAACGCCCACTCACATGGTAGAGATATAGCTCAATTGGATTGAACTACAAGGAATCCTCCCTAAGCAGTTGCTACTCCAAACATTGTTCCATCTGAATGTGATCTTGAAGAGTCTCAAGCCTCCCAACCGCCACTTAAACGATGACGTGCTGATCCTAGGCCGGGAGTGCTTACTAGGTAATAAACTCAACCAGCTCAACAGCCAACGCCAACTAATGATCCAGCCCAACCAGCTCATGTCGAAATCCAAATATTGCATGACGTCGCTTCTAAAAGGCTTGCTAGGTTTCTTGCCTGAGAAATTGTTGACCCTGTACCTAAAGGCAAAGATATATCAATTGGTGTAGGGAGCTCCGATAATGAAGATCCAACAATTTTTTAGCTCAAGGAAGAAATATGGATCTTGAATTAGAAGCTTATTGAGAAAGATGTATTGCTTGGAACTCTGGATGTTAGAGTTTCCGAGCTTGAAAGAGAAAATGCTCAAAAGTCAAAGCAGATTTCTGATCTGCAACTAAATCTCGATGCTGTTTTAGCCAGATATTTTGACTTAAAGAACAAACTAATCAGTGAATTTGGTGACAAATTCAAGAAATCTATCAATGAGGCTGATGAAGCTAATGCATCCCCAAGTGTACCTGCCCTAGCACCACAATATATTCTGCATCAGGCCAGTGCAACTCGTATTGTTGATCGATTTTATAATGATCCTGCTAATGCTGATCGCAGAATAATCTTGAACGAGCTCAGAGGAAAGCCAAAACTCAAGGAAAAGGTCAATTGCTTTTCATGAAAAACTCTGATTGAAATATTCATGGATATCAACCTCATGTTAGTGTCACTGAGCTCGGTAAAAGGAGATTCTCAACTAAGTACGACGATTGGTCGGGTATAAACATATGGGATTTCACAAAAAGAAGAATGTACGGGCGGTCAAAAGAAATAGTGGCAATGTGGAGTACTACGAACATCAAAATGACTTTAGTTCTTGGATTAAGGTTGATCTTACAGAATTAGCTAGTGCTCCCTTCCATAACCCATCGAATGACCCTCATGGAACCGAATTCAAGCTCTTATTGGAGAATCAAGGGAAGAGAAAGTTCGATGGGATGAAGACTATGGATTCTTTCGTGAAGAGAGTCAAATGTGTATTTGATCCCAACACCAACCGAACCGTGAAGAATGTGATGCTTCCTCCCACCAAGCAGCTGAAAAAAATTCCTATTATTCAGTAGTCACCTGACGGATCTCTACGTAATATGGAACATTGAGTTTTTGATGAGGCCACAGCCACTGCCGTCATCAAGCTTCCGACTGGTGTTATTCGTCTTCTTGAAGCAAAGGATCTCTTATAGTTTGGTGAGCGTGATATCCATACTATGGCAGAGCATCAGATCGTGGTCAAAGATGATAATTTGGAGGTTGCTTCCAAAGAATTCACTAGAATGGTATGTACTTGACCTGAGAGAAACATGGTCCATTTCGGGTTGCCTTCACCAGAACAATTTGATAGGATGAATATTTGAGAAAGAGGTTATTTGTCAATTATTAAATATCATGAGAATAATATATTAATTTTGAAATCATATTATTTAATTGGTATTGATCAAGAATGAATTTGGAATTAATTTAGTGATCAAAAGACAATGATTAAATTTACAGGGACTGATTAAGTAAATCAGTAATACTTATAGTTTGGGCTAATAATCTATGTTCATTAGGATTGGAATAAATCTTTGTGAGAGTCCATGAAGAGTTAATCCAAAAGGCTAATGATTTATTGGACTAAAAGTCCAAGTGAATTAGGGTTTACAAGTTGAAACTCTAAGGATTCCAAATTATAAATTAAACCCCTAGCTAGCTAAAATCGGCCCTAAGTCTCATGAGGTTAAAACCATAGCCGATTTATGCTTTATAACTTCTCTCTCATTATCCTCCACTTTTTCATGGTGTTTGTGACTCGTTTGAGGCATCACACTTGGGGTGCTAAGCTCTTGAAAGGCCAAAACTCTACAAGCTACAACAAAGAGGTAATAACTTAACTTGTTTTTATACTGTAATATTTAATTTGTTTGCTAGTTATAGGTTTCATGCTATGGGTGATTTGATTGCATGTATAACTAGAGAAAACATAGATCCTAAGCATTATGGTTGGATGTACACCATAAGAGTGTTATAGTACATAAAACCCAACAAGTTTTTGGGTAGAAGACTGGTTAATAGGTCATCTAAGAAACATAACTACATTACACTTTTGACAGCTAAAGCTGAATATATTGCCACTGCTAGTTGGACTTCTGATGTTCTTTGGATGAAATCATAGCTTTTGGACTATGGTTACCGGTTTCAACAAATCCCAATCTATTGTGATTCGCAAAGTGCCATTGATATCTCACAAAATCCAATTCAACACTCTATGACAAACCACATCGATATACGGTACCATTTCATTACATATCATGTTTTAAATGGTAAAATCGAACTTATTTTTGTTGCATCTAACGATGAGATTGCTGATGTCTTTACTAAGGAATTAGACGAAACCAAATTCAATGGTTAACTGAACAAAATGGGTATGATAATGCATGATCCCCAGTTCTTTCAAGAGGTTTGCACTCTATAATGGCAACATTAGAAAGTGAAATAGTTCTGAAGTCAATTCTTTCTCATCTGAGAACTGTTCCCTCTCGGATCAATTAGGATCATTTTACTTGTCTTTTTGTTTAACCACCTCTACTAGTTTTAGTTTGTACAATTCAACTTGTCTCTTGAAGTTCATGACCACTGTAGTCACATTGGTATGTTGCTTTAATATCGCCTTGGAACATACTTCATAAATATGATAACAAAATCGTCTTGAAATTCAAGTCTGAAACTGTGTTGAAATCTCATCTCACTTTTATGTCCGAGATCAGATCCTTCTTGTGTCGGAGTCTCAAAATATGTTTAACAAGTGTCCACTAAGATCTTACTTTCTTCTACCTCTGATATTCAGTACGAGTCTGTGTAAACTCGTACTCTATATTATGTACTAAGTGTTTTCATTCTTAAACTTGGAAGTATCTTATGACAATGCATCTCATAACTTTCCTTCTCTAAGATCCTTTTATAAATTCATCTCGGACCCTTTCTGCTCCGAGATCATCTTGTAAATCCATCTCGGAACATTCATGCTCCGAGGTCATTTTCCAAATTTATCTTGGACTTTTTCTGATTCGAGATCTCTTACTTCTAAGAATTTCAAAAGGTTATTTCATTATTAGTTATTAAATGTTTTCTTAAAAACCCAAACAATTTCCTTTTTACATGTCTTGCCACTGTGTATTCCACCCTTGCAGGTCAATTCATTCCAAATGTGGCAACATATTTAATGCTCTTGATATCCATATATGGATTTGACCATTACACCTTTTACCCAACCCACTTTATTATAACCTATATAAACCCCAGTGAAACCCATTTGCACTTTACACTCTCAAAACTTTTCCCCCTTTTACTCTTTGTGTAAATTATCT
Source organism: Lactuca sativa (assembly GCF_002870075.4). NCBI lineage: Eukaryota > Viridiplantae > Streptophyta > Magnoliopsida > Asterales > Asteraceae > Lactuca > Lactuca sativa. The sequence goes on along the minus strand of NC_056627.2, from coordinate 110,374,173 downwards.
TCTTCATGCTCTCATTACTTGCAACAATGGCGTCCTTGCAGTCCGCTCCCAAAATCACGAAAACCGCTCCTAAGAAGAAACTATCCAAAAGGTTTGCTTCCTCTTCGTCAAATGAACCCTTTCTCTAGGATACCACACAACTTTTCTCTTTGGATCCCATAGACTACGACGAGTCCATCTAGTTCATGATCGAGTTTATTGCTCGACACCCTATCTCCGTCCCTCTCACAAAGATCCTTGATCCACCCCTTCCTCTTCATATTCTTCACACATCATTTAAATACGTCAAAATTGAAGACGATGTGCTAGAAACTATGATTTCTAGAGATCAAATTGTCCCAGTCCATAAGAAGACCTTCATTGCTGCAATTGGGATTCCTAAAAACGCTAAAGTTTTTAAAGTTCAAGAACCTACTATTGAAGAGTTTTAGTCGTTTCTTAATGAAATTGGCTATGTTGGCGAGTTCAAGGCCAAAAAGTTTAGAGAATCGGCAGTTCATGCGTTATGGACTCTTCTAGTGCACCTCATCCTTCGAGGCCTCTCTGGCAAGCACGACGATACAAACATAATGAGCAAAGACATGCTCTATGTTGTCTAAAGCATATACTCTGAAAAACCAAATGTCGTCGATATCACAGAAGTCTTACGGCATGACATTCAGAAGTTCTATGTCAACAGAAAGCCTCATGATATCTTGAGTCCGAGGTTCTGGGCACTCACCATTCAACTGATGGGATTTGAGCATTCTAACACTTCCTAAGTGTACATGCAACCCTAATAACCTTGGATCTATGTTTGTCTAATTATCATGCAAAGTTGAATTCCAAGGTTATATTCCTATCTAGCATACATGGGGAACAATTTCTAACTTGAATGAAAGATAGAATAACTTACCTTGTTGTTGCTTATGTTCCTTGAAACCTTGTGAGCCTAGCACCCCAAGTGTGATGCCTCAAATGCTTCACATAACACCAAATGCTCTTGGAAAGACTTTTGAGAGAATACACACTACTTGAAATCGGCCTAGCCCTCTAGTTTCTTATGTGTAGCCGATTTTGGTGGAGAATGGGATCCTTATATAGTGTTGACACATCTAGGGTTACACCATGTAAACCCTAATGTGTCATGACTCTTCATTTCCATGAACCATGGGTTTGTAACTCCCATGGAGCATCGTATGGGTAGAACCCAACTTGATAAGCCATGGAGCCTCTTATCCCACTATACAAGATATGAATGATTTACATAATCAACCCATATATTTAATTAGTTATCTTTTGATCACTTAATTAATTCTTTGATCAACTAATCAAATAATATTATTAATATATTAGAACTTATAATATATTAATAATCTCCAAGTGTTATTCCTCTCATTTAGTCTATCCAATTACATGGTGCCATGCAACCCAAATGGACCATGCCGGGTCGGGTCAAGTACTGACCCGAAATAGTTATGGACTTAGACACCTTATCCAAAAGTCTCCCACTTGGATAAGTCTAATAACTATAACTCCAGTACTTCAGGAACCGACCGACAATCATAGCTCTTTCAAGGTCTCTCGGAACTGAGAAGATGTTGATATGCCATTTAAGATAACTTATCATATAATCCTCTGTTCTAGATATCAGCCAGACAAATACATGGAACAATGTCTTACTTATTGTCCATCAGTTTGTTTCCTGATTTCCGATTTGTTTGACAAAGAACTTAATTGAACACATCAACTTAGTTCTGACCGGGCCCGGTACATAGGTCAAAACAAAATCATCGAGGGGCCCAGATATCAGCTTCTAATCCAAGAAGGAACAGATAAATTTCGACTCATATGTTTGTTCTACAACTCATTGAATTCTACACAAAAGCACGTTTTATAACATCGAGTTACCAATGCGTTTTCGTACAATCAATGCATAACCAACTTTTAAGTAACAAATCATATTTCTAGGTTTGAAGACTTATATGATATTACCGTCTCACGATCACTCGAGATAGAATTCCATGAAGTGATTCCAGTGAGCGTGGGTTGAGTCCAATGCTTAGAACTTATGAGCACTCATGATTGTTGTAGCCTTGTCCAACACCTTAGACCTCTGCAGCCAATCATGACAGTCTTTATTCATACCTACGTCCGACATATGACCGACTGTGGAGGTTTGAATAATATGTTATACCAATCAAAATTATTCTGGAGTCAAAACATGCAAAAGAAATATAGTAAACGATCGACAAGAGATAGCAACACTTTACTCATAAATAAAACACCTTTTATTCATCATCTAATGTCAATTACACTTTACAAATTTCGAGGTTATCTAACTACTAAATCTAATATCATCCATCAACCCTATGCTCCGAGCATGCTGGAGATACTTAACCCGAGTCAGTCCCTTCGTGAGGGGATCTGCTGGGTTCTCATCCGATGATACCCTCTTTTCCACGAGGAGTCCTTCTTCTATTCGATGTCTGATAAAATGGTATTTTCTGTTGATGTTTCTGGATCTCCCGTGATCCCTTGGTTCCTTGGCTAAGGCAACAACACTTTCACTATCACAGAAAATTTCTATTGGCTCTTTAATAGCTGGTACAACTCCAAGGTCTCCAATGAAGTTCTTCATCCATATCGCCTCCTTTGCCGCCTTGCTAGCTGCAATATACTCTGATTCACAAGTTGAATAAGCCACTGTCTCTTGCTTTGACCTCTTCCAAGAAATTGCTCCTCTATTTAGGGTAAAGACCTTGCCCGAATGAGAGCGGAAATTATCCCTATCAGTCTGGAAGCTAGCATCACTATACCCTACAACTCTCAAGTCGTCACTCCCACCGAGGGTAAGGACCCAGTCCTTAGTCCTCCGTGGGTACTTGAGGATATTCTTTACCGCATTCCAGTGTGCCTTGCCAGGGTTCCCCTGATACCTGCTAACCATGCTCCAGGCAAAGGCTACATCAGGTCGAGTACATGTCATAGCATACATGATTGATCCTACAGCCGAAGCATAAGGTATTCGACTCATTTCTACTATCTCAGCCTCTGCGCTAGGGCTTTGTGTCTTACTCAATCTGGCGTTACTCTGGATGGGTAACTCTCCTTTCTTGGAGTCCTGCATGCTGAATCTCTTAAGCACCTTATCCAAGTAGGTACTCTGACTAAGTCCAATTAGTCTTTTACTCTGATCTCTCAAGATCCTTATCCCTAGAATATAGGCAGCTTCTCGTAGGTCCTTCATAGAGAAACACTTCCCAAGCCAGGACTTGACTTCCTGCAGAGTTGGGATGTCATTTCCTATGAGTAGTATGTCATCCACATACAATACCAAAAAGCTAACTATACTCCCACTAGCCTTGACATACACGCAAGACTCATCTTCACTCCTAGAAAAGCCAAATTCCTTGACCTTTTCATCAAAGCAAAGATTCCATCTGCAAGGTGCTTGCTTCAATCCATAAATGGATTTCTCAAGCTTACACACTCTATTAGGGTACTCGTTGCTGACAAAACCCTCTGGCTGACTCATGTAAACAGCTTCAGCCAACTTTCCATTAAGGAAAGCGGTTTTGACATCCATTTGCCATATTTCATAGTCATGAAATGCAGCTATGGCTAACAGAACCCGAATAGACTTAATCTTGGCTACTGGAGAAAAGGTCTCATCATAATCCACTCCAGGAATTTGAGAGAATCCCTTTGCAACCAGTTGAGCCTTATAAGTGTGTACTTTACGATCCATGTCGGTCTTCTTCTTGAAGACCCATTTGCACCCTACTGTCTTACGACCTGGTACATTCTCAACCAAGTTCTAAACTTGATTGTCATACATAGACTGTATTTCGCTGTCCATTGCCTCTTTCCATTTGGCTGACTCAGGGCCTGCCATGGCTTCTGCGTAACTATTAGGTTCATCCAGACCTATCAGTGTCTCATCATTGATAAGTGTATCACCTTCTGTAGTAATGTGGAATCCATAGTAATGCTCAGGAGTATTCCTAACCCTTATGTACCGCCTCAGAGGTACAGACTTGTCAATTGGCTCAACAGGAGTTTCCTCCTCAAGTTTTGTGCTAGGGTTTGAAGTTCCTTCACCGCTTGACTCTTGAATTTCTTCCAGATCAACTTGCCTCCCACTGTTTCCTTGGCTTATGAACTCTCTCTCTTTAAAGAAAGCCCTCCTAGCTACAAAGACCACATTTTCACTAAGTCTGTAGAAGAGGTAACCGAAGGATTGCTGTGGGTAGCCGATGGAAATACACCTCTCGCTTCGAGGTTCGAGCTTATCATGAGTCTCGCGTCTCACGAAAGCCTCGCAACCCCAAATCTTGATGTGGTCTAGTTTAGGTACTTTACCAGTCCACATCTCGTGAGGAGTTTTGGCAACTTTCTTTGTAGGGACTAGATTAAGGATATGGGCGGCAGTCTCTAAGGCATACCCCCAAAATGAGATTGGTAGCGAAGCTCGAATCATCATGGAACGAACCATATCCAACAAGGCTCGATTACGCCTCTCAGCCACACCATTCAACTGTGGTGTTTTGGGAGGTGTCAATTGTGAGACTATCCCACATTCCCTTAGATAGTCAAGGAACTCTGAACTAAGATACTCACCACCACGATCGGATCGAAGCATCTTAATGTTCCTGCCCTATTGATTCTCGACTTCCTGTTTAAATTCCTTAAACTTTTCGAAAGTCTTTGACTTATGCTTGATCAAGTAGACATATCCATATCTACTGTAATTCTCAGTAAAAGTCAAATAATAACGATTAGCATCCCTTGTGGCATGTTTGAATGGTCCACACACATCCGTGTGTACAAGGTCCAACAAACCTTCACCCCTCTCACAAGAACCTGTCAAGGGTGACTTTATCATTTTTCCAAGTAAGCATGATTTGCAACTATCATCTAACTTTAGGTCAAATGACTCCAAGACTCCATCCTTTTGGAGTTGGCCTATGCGTTTCTTGCTTATATGTCCAAGACAACAATGCCATAATGATGCTTTATCCAAGTTATTATTAACAGAATCAATACACAGTACATTATTTCCTAAGTTATCAACCAGATATATTGTTTCATACACGCCATCACAAGGTAATGCTTTAAAATAAAGAACATTATTAATGAAAGCATTAATCGAACCAACTTCATTATCAAATGTAAAGGTGAAACCTTGTTTATACAATGCATGAAAGGAAATAATATTTCTTGCCATTTCTGGCGAATAACAACACTTATTCAAATCTAAACTAAACCCACTACTTAGCGATAAAGTATAAACTCCAATCTTGGTGACAGGTAAAGATTTCCTATTCCCCATGATTAAGTTTATTCTTCCTTGCTCCACATTGTCACTTCTTCTTAGTCCCTGCAAGTCACAACAAATATGAATACCACAACCGGTATCAAGGACCCAAGATTTAGAATGGGGCGAGTTCTTCAAAATTATAGTGTAAATAGCTGCATGGTTGGGTTTAACTTTCCCATCCTTCACATCTTGCTGGTATTTTGGGCAGTTCCGCTTCCAATGTGATTTTTCATGGCAATAAAAGCATTCAGCCTCTTTTGGGTCAGAAGAAGGAGTGATGAAACCTTTCTTGGTTCCACTTGAAGAAGAGCCATCAAGGGTCCGAGCCTTGGTACCCTTTGAAGAGCTCTTTCTCTTATTCCCTCGATTTCCCCGATTGCCAAAACCGGAGTAGAGTTTGGAGTAGCAGTGTTAACAACCGACTTCCCCTTAAGACCTGTTTCTGCGGTCTTGAGAAGACCCTGAAGTTTGCTGAGTGTGACCTCTTCCTTATTCATGTGATATGTCATGCGGAATTGATCATAGCACGATGGTAAGGAGTGCAAAATGATATCTATTGCAAGCTCCTCAGGGAAGTTCACATTAAGCTTCAACAATTGATCCACATACCTTTGCATTTTCTGCATGTGGCTCGTGACGGATTCCCCCTCCTTCATCATGGTTGTTATCATGGAGCAGATGATTTCATACCTCTCTTGTCATGCACTTTGATGGTATCTTTCCATCAGATCTTGGTGCATTTCATAAGGGTAGAAATCCTCATAGGACTTTTGGATTTCCGCTGTCATCGTGGCCATCATGATGCATGCCACTTTGGTAGCATCCCTTTCATGTGCCTGAAAGTCAGCGATCTCCTGAGGAGTTGCAGTGGTCTCATCAATCTCCTCAAGCTCCTTGTTAAGGACATATTCTTTGTCCTCATAGCGGGTAATCATCCTGATGTTTCTGATCCACTCATTGAAGTTGGATCCATCAAAAGTGACTTTCCCACACAAGTTCATAAGGGTAAAGGAGCCATTGGGATTAGAGCCAGAAGCAGCATTGTTTGAAGACATCTGAAGGAAAAGGACAAGATTAGTTTATATATTAAGAGAGTCCTTAATAAAACACCCAAATGTAATATTAAGGCTAGGACCCAATCACAATATATTATAACTTAGAAGAGGTATGCCGTAATCCAAGCTATAACATATTTGAAAGGTAGGTGAATGACGATTCACCAATTTCCACCACGAAAACTGAAATATTAAATATTAGGTTTTTGATTGGTTCTTAGAAATTCCTAGATTCTTTGAGATTCAATGAACTTTTCAACGGCATGTTTCAATCTCGAGTGTGCCCTCCAAGTTTTCTGACTAGGATACCGAGGATCACAAAACGAGGTGTGAAGTAACCATGCAAATCACTTGGTACCCTTAAAGTTTATCACTCAATCGATGTGCCGGTAAGCCACACACGCTCCACCGATACTATAATAAACCTTAAGTCACCCTTTACCTACCTTGCTAAGTCCAAGTTAGTGTGCCGGTTAACCACCCACGCTCCACCAACGACTTAAACAAAGTGTAAAGTGTAATTTCATGGATTAGCACCTTATTCACATTTTTGCTAAAGTAACTAAGATTGGGAATTTAATAAAACATTTAGTTACTTTATAATATTCATCATACTTTTAATGAGAATTTATAAGTCTTTGTCTTACCCGTTCGGCTAACGACCCTCTACCAGTCAAGCAAGCGGTGGGTGAGAGTGGACACCCATTAAGTTGCCATTTTATAGGCAACAACCGTATACCCACCTTATAGACCGGCTTCGTGAATGAGGCGTACTAGCGGTATGATGACTTTGTTCTTATACATACATACATATATATATATATATATATATATATATATATATATATATATATATATATATATAATTATTAAATCATAATAATATAAGTATAACGGTTGAATTTTAACTTTTAAAATTCTAAGGGTTGGAACTAAAGTTTTTAGCATGACTTTACTTGTTCCAAAACTTGAGGGCAAGTTTTGTAAACTTTCGAAACTTTTCATTTCTTGTAACTTATGTGTTTAATAGAGTAATAAAATGAAGACTCTTCATTTTTCTAACTCTTGTGTTCTTTTAATGGTTTTAACTCAAGTGACTTTTGGTTTTTCCATTCTTGAGGACAAGTTATGGACTCCGTTAAAACACATTATGATCAAGAATTAAACTACCACATAGGTTACAAATAATTCCTATGATCATCTAAACATCATAAGATCAAGAACATGAATATGAACACTTTCATGAATCAAAATTACACTTAAAACTTTGTAATTTTCATAACTAGTTGTTGTAAATGGATTAGCAAAGACATTACACCATCTAAAACAAGTTTTCAAGTACCAAAACAGTTTAGGGTAATGTTTCTAGTCCATTTCCAACAACTAAAGTCGAAAATCTGCACTCTGTGGCTCCTACTCGCCGAGTGCATGAACCTACTTGGTGAGTAGGTTAAAGATACAAGTGAACTCGGCGAGTTCATCAGGCAGACAACAAGCTTTTCGACTTTTTTCAACTTTTAAGCACAAATAACAAACAAACAAGCCTAGGCTCTGATACCACTGATGGGATTTGAGCATTCTAACACTTCCTAAGTGTACATGCAACCCTAATAACCTTGGATCTATGTTTGTCTAATTATCATGCAAAGTTGAATTCCAAGGTTATATTCCTATCTAGCATACATGGGGAACAATTTCTAACTTGAATGAAAGATAGAATAACTTACCTTGTTGTTGCTTATGTTCCTTGAAACCTTGTGAGCCTAGCACCCCAAGTGTGATGCCTCAAATGCTTCACATAACACCAAATGCTCTTGGAAATACTTTTGAGAGAATACACACTACTTGAAATCGGCCTAGCCCTCTAGTTTCTTATGTGTAGCCGATTTTGGTGGAGAATGGGATCCTTATATAGTGTTGGCACATCTAGGGTTACACCATGTAAACCCTAATGTGTTATGACTCTTCATTTCCATGAACCATGGGTTTGTAACTCCCATGGAGCGTCGTATGGGTAGAACCCAACTTGATAATCCATGGAGCCTCTTAGCCCACTATACAAGATATGAATGATTTACATAATCAACCCATATATTTAATTAGTTATCTTTTGATCACTTAATTAATTCTTTGATCAACTAATCAAATAATATTATTAATATATTAGAACTTATAATATATTAATAATCTCCAAGTGTTATTCCTCTCATTTAGTCTATCCAATTACATGGTGCCATGCAACCCAAATGGACCATGCCGGGTCGGGTCAAGTACTGACCCGAAATAGTTATGGACTTAGACACCTTATCCAATTCCTAAAAACCCTAAAGGTTTTAAAGTTCAAGAACCTACTATTGAAGAGTTTTAGTCGTTTCTTAATGACATTGGCTATGCCGGCAAGTTCAAGGCCAAAAAGTTTAGAAAATCGGCAGTTCCTGTGTTATGGATTGTTCTAGTGCACCGCATCCTTCGAGGTCTCTCTGGCGAGCACGACGATACATACATAATGAGCAAAGACATGCTCTATGTTGTCTAAAGCATATACTCCGAAAAACCAAATGTCGTCGATATCACAGAAGTCTTATGGCAGGACATTCAGAAGTTCTCTATCAAGAGAAAGCCTCATGATATCTTGAGTCCGAGGTTCTGGGCACTCACCATTCAACAACTCTACAAGGAATGGAAGGAACCCATTCCAGTCGACACCCTTCCAAAAGAGGTATTGTTTTTTTTCATTTAAGGCTATTAAATCTTATAGACTTGCGAACCAGTCTGCTTTTGGTCCCACAAGACGACTGCCACAACATATGTTGGACACTCTACTATCAGATTCCTCTTATTTGAAACATCACTTAGCGACTTTGATTGTGTATAGCCCTACACAGTCTACCTGGTCACCGTTGAGCCAGCCTCAGATGTGGCCACACCAGTCTTCTCTGGTGGAAAGAAGAAGAAAGCTGCTAAAAGAAAGACATCTCCTTCAAAACCAAAATCCATAAAGAGAACCAAAGTCGACACTTCTTCTCAAAAGGAATCTATCAAACAAATTCTGACTGACTCTGGTCATCAGCTCAACCCACCTACCCAATCTTCTGAAGTACCCTTTCAGAGTTTAAAAAACTACTACACACACTCACTGGGAATCTCCTCATAATCAAGCCTAACCTTCCCAACAAGGTGATGTCGGTGTTAAACATAGTTCCTTGCACACCTTGGAACAAACCCACGACTTATCTTGAAAATCACCCATTCTTTCATACAAGCACGATCTAAGACCCCTGTCTTAGATCCCAAGCATTCCAAATCGGGAGTTGTCCCTCCTATCTCGGATGCCACAACTGGTCTGATACCTGGAAAAGGTAAAGGAAAACAGGTAATAATGTTCTAGATTGGACAGACTTTGATGGCAAGACTCTCACCAGACATCCTAAGCTTACCAGGTCACAGGTTTAAGCTACTCTTATTTCGATGAGGAACAGAGTGATCCAAAGCAATCTTCCATTTGTTGTTCCATCAAATGAAGTCTGTGATTTAGAGTTTGCATCTAGAGAGACTGATCACGATAACATTATCTCAGACAACACTCCGAAGTCTACCCACCGTGATGCACTACATGTTGATCTTGATGAGGAATACTCATCAAAATTTATGTCCGATGATGACAATGCTTCCATTGATGCTCCTGCTATTCGTTTGTCCATTCATCTGTTTCAGAAACCATCCCCCTCCAGACCAGTTTATGACTTCGAACTCTCATTGTCCACATATGAATGAGTTGATGAAGAAATTCAAGCTGAATGAGAAATCGAAACCAATCCTCCCAAGGATGATGAAGCTGTTAGATTAGGTGTCTAAGCCCTTAACTATAATTGGTATGTACTAGACCCGATTGTAGCATGGTCCTTTTGGGTTGCCTTCACCAGAGCAATTTGATAGGATGAACTTTTGAGAAAAAGGTTATTTTTGATTTATTAATATATTATAAGTATAATATATTAGTTGAGAAATCATATTATTTAATTAGTATTGATCATGAATTAATTTGGAATTAATTTAGTGATAAAAGAGATTGATTAAATATATGGGGACTGATTAAGTAAATCAATGATTCTTATAGTGTGGGCCAATGATCAATGGTTGATTAGGATGGGCTAAACCAATATGATAGTCCATGGAGGTTTAACCCATGTAGCCTAAGAAATACGAAGGGTCATGGTACATTAGGGTTTGCATGGTTGAAACCTTAGCCTTTGTAACACTATAAAAGCAAACCCCTAGCCTTAAAATCGGTTGCCCATCCATTCTAAGAGACTGACAACCGATTTTTAGCTAACTAGCCTACTCTCTCAAGCCTCCTCTTGCATTTGGTTTTATGACACATTAGAGGCATCGCACTTGAGGTGCTAGAGCTTTCTAAGGCCAAGAACTACAAACTATATCAAGAGGTATTCATCTGATAGTCAATGATTTTGTGGTTTGGGCTAGGCATTCTATTGCATAGGTCTTGGTAGGATGATACGGAGTGTTGTGGTGATTGTAACTTGGTTGTGGGTGTGTGCTGTTGTACATGTGTGTGCGGCCGCACATTGTGTGTGGTCGTTCACGTGTGTGCGGCTGCACACTTGTGTGCTGCATCAGGTGGTATAAATAGTCTTAGTTTGTGTCTATTATAGAGTGATGTATGTATGTGTTTTCCAAGGTGTACCTGAAATTTATGTGATATAGATGTGTGCATGCTTGACTTAATTCTCTCTCTACTTCTTCTTCTACACTCTGTTTGATTGTATGCATTTCATTGATCACCAATTTGGATCTATAGATCGGGACTTACAATTGGTATCAGAGCCAATTCAGTGTCAATTTTGAAGAATCTTAGAGTGTGAAGATGAAGATAATTGTGGTTTTTGAAGTGCACTTATAATTTTTAATTGAGAAACTGCGTCTAAACACTAATTTTATTGGTTTGAAACCAAAATTCACTCAAAAATTTAGTATCTTTGGGTGTGCGGTTGAGACTTTGAAGGTGTGAGGCTGAGATTTTGAAGGTGTGCGGTTAAGGAGTACGGTTAAACGTGTGCTTCCAATTGAAAGGCTAGGTGTATTGCCCAGTGTGCTGCTAAGTGTACGGTTGGTTTGTGCTGCCAAGTGTACGATTGGTCTGTGTTGTTAAAGTGTGCTATTAAAGTGTACAGTTGAGTGTATTGTCATGCGTGCGGTCATTGTGTGAGGTCAGCATGTGCTGTTAGCGTGTACGGCTGAAGTGTGAAACTGAGTTAATTCTATTTGGTTAAAAATCTTTTAAATTTTATCCTTCTGTTGAGTTGTTACCTCTAGAAAAGGACAAAATGGAATCTCAAAGTCAAACTCATTTCCATGAACTTGATACTGTCATGGGTACTACTATGCGTATTCCAAGATTAATGTCTGCAGATGGTTTTCCTGAATGGAAGTACAGAATTGAAAAGTACATTAAAATGAAGGATTTTAAAGTCTGGAGAAGCATTCTTAGAGACCCTGTTAGAATCACTATGACAGTTGGAGGACAAGTGATAGACAAAGCAGTTGAAAACAAAATAGATGAAGAGTTTGAAAAGGTGGAAGAACAGGAAAGGGACCTTGCCACTCTAACCATGGCACTATCTCCTAATATTGCCCAAGGCTTCCGAGAGTATACTTCAGCTAAAGAATTGTGGGAAACACTAATTGAATTATATGAAGGAAATGAAGATATGAAGGAGAGTCGCCAGAACATGTTACGACAAAAGTTCAATTTGTTCAACTACATTCCAGGAGAGACTCTTGAGGCACAGCTGCAGCGATTCACAACTCTCACCACTAACATGAACATATCTAGGATTTTCTTGACCATGTCAGAGATCAACAAGAAGCTTCTGAATGCTCTTCCTAGATCATGGGACATGAATGTTGCTGTGATCAAGAAGACCAAGGATCTAAACCATCTCACACTTGCTGAAATTATGGCAATCATCAAAGCTTTTGACATTGATGACAAATAAAGAGAAATCAACTATGTGAACTCGTACTCAATTGCAAATCATAGAATCTCATCCAACAATGCTCTCTCATCATTCATTTCTCCCTCAGGTCAAGCTTTTGCTACCCAACAACCTCAGATTCAGACCTTCGCTCCTACATCATCCATTCCTAATTCTCAAAACCAACCATTTATTACTCCACAAGCCGTTCCCTCTCAAAATGTGCAAGTTGTAGCCTCTTCCTCAAACACTAAAGACACTGATGAAAATCTGGCTCTAGCCACTGGGCTTGTTAATTGCTACAATGTTTTTGTAGCTGGAGAGCTTTCACCTCAGCTTTCATTTGCTGACCTGGATCAAATTCATCCTGAAGACGTGGAAGAAATGGACATTACATGACAGATTGCTATGTGTCACACCCCAAAACTACGAATAGTGTAATATAATAAACAAGCAACAACATCATCCATTGCATTATAAGTAGAGTTTTAATACATGTGTGTTCTTTCATAATGTACGACAATACAATGAATAATCAAAATAAGGCGAGTCTTGTCTGTGCTCCATCTTCTCCGGTAACATGGTCATCGCACCTGTCTAACTGATGACCTGAGAATACAAGTTATTTTGAAAGCGAGTATCAGCTTTAAAGCTGGTGAATTGATAAGTATTTATGTGATATTGTCCTGTTTTGGAATGTTGTTAAGAATGTTGTATAAATCCTTAAATAGAACAATTGATATAAGTATGAAACGTGGTCTTCTACCAAGACCCGAATGTTTTGTTATGACATAGTAAAATGATAGGTTTTCCTTTCTATTGACTAGTACTAAGAGTACTTAGTCTAACTCATCGTTTATGTGAATATATCACAAAATAAAGTAAAATAGTAAAATGATATGATAGTCTTCTACCAAGACCCTAATGTTCTGTTATGACTAACTAGTCTTCTACCAAGACTCGAATGTTCTGTTATGACTAAGTAGTCTTCTACCAAGACTCGAATGTTCTGTTATGACTAAGTAGTCTTCTACCAAGACTCGAATGTTCTGTTATGACTAAGTAGTCTTCTACCAAGACCCGAATGTTCTGTTATGACTAAGTAGTCTTCTACCAAGACCCGAATGTTCTGTTATGACTAAGTAGTCTTCTACCAAGACTCGAATGTTCTGTTGTGACTAAGTAGTCTTCTACCAAGACCCGAATGTTTTGTAAGTAATATGATAGCTTTTCCTTTCTATTGACTAGTACTAGAGTACTTAGTCTAACTCATCGTTTATGTGAAAGTATCACAAAATAAAGTAAACAGGAAAATTATAATCATGTAAGTGTTATTATCTTGGGTTACCATGACAAACACGACATCGCCAAAGCGAAAGATAGACCCTATGGACATCCAAAGAGTGTCCCCTCATCCTCTGTAGCGGCAGCAGGGTGGAGGGAGGGTTAGTCCCGATATCGATCTCTTAATACGGATCGCTAACCTAATGATCCTCCGAAGATCCACATCTCATCCACTGTTGCAACAGTGGACAGAGCGATGGTTAGTCCCATCACTGACTACTAAATAAGTGACAACCTTAGAAATCCGTAGACGTTCATCGACCACTGGTGCTAATCACTGGGATTCGGAATGGTAAGTCCTGCCGAATTATCCCATTGAACTGGGATAGGAAAGATAATTTGCACAGTAAATACTAATAAATCATCATCGTAGTTCTAAGTACAAGTATCGAGGTAAGTAAATACAGGATAATGCACCTAAGTAACAGTCTACATGTATGGTATTCATGTAAGTGTGTTCATGTAACAGGTAAGTATATGTAAACATATTCATGTATCAGGTAATCCTAAGTAAGTGTACTCATGTATCATGTAAGGTATTGGTATAGACTCATGAATGAACTGACTCTTGTGTGATTTCTGGTAATAGTAATAATGTTTGATATCTTCTAACTATCCCTATGATAGCTAACTTGAAGGTAATTGGTTGTTCAAGTAGATTTATGCACCCTTGCTACCCAAGAGTATTGGAAACTAAATGAAGGGTGAAAACTATAATTTCTAACATATAATTGAACATATGCACATAAGTATAGTTCGATTCAAGAAGGTAAAATAATGTTTTTGCAAGATATCTAGGAGTTTTGAACAATAATTAAGAGTGACTTGATGTCATTCTAATAAACATTTCAAAACTAATACTTTTGTTATCAAGGTATTGGGATGAACTAAACGGGTATAGGATTGCTAGGTGTCAAGCGAGGACTTGTACACACACTACGATCCTAATGAACATATAATCACACATATATGCACTAAATTAGTCTCAAATCACCATTTGATAATGTTAAGACATCCTATACATAATAAACACTTTATATAAGTGTTTTAAGCCCTAAGGATTGCATCTAAGCTATTTGTGGGACAAGGTTTTGTGTTTAGGGTTCCAAAGGACCCCATATATGAGTTTACTCCTCATATACTAACACACATGGAGTTTACGGTTGTAAACTCTTGAGTTTACGGCTGTCAATTCCCAACCATGGGGTATTTGTGTGTTTTGAAGTTCCAAATGATTCCTAGAATTATTCCAACTTGGTGGTTAAATTCTTGGAAGGGTTTAAGGTCTAGAAACACTCCAATGTGGATTTTACAGCCCTAAGGCCATTTCTTTGGAGTTTATGGTCGTAAACTCCATTGGAATGGTGTTCTTTTTGTTTTCAAGTCTCAAGCATAGGTGGTATAAGTTCTAGGCTTTTATTCCAAGCATATGAAGACATTAGGCACACTTTGGTGCCCTTCTTTCATGTTTACGGCCCAAGAACCATGTCTTGGCCGTAAACTCACTTTGGAGGGTGGTTTTGAAGTGTTTTGGTCCTTGATTTAAGTAGGAATAATTTCTAGTAAATGTCCAATGCTTTAGGTGCCCTAAAAGCACCATTTGGGGCTTGAATTTGGAGTTTATGGCCTAAGAAACTCTTGGGCAGTGAACTCCCAAACTTGGGTGGTTTTTGCTTGATTTCATATCCCTAACACACTTATAAATGAGTCTAAGGCAGTAGCATATCACAAAGGTCGGTCTAGGCTTTGTTTCGGGAGTTTACTGCCCAAGAACACCTTGGGGAGTAAACTCCTAAATCTAATGATTTAGCTATGAAATCTATGTTATGAACACCTTTAAAGCTTTCTAACACTACTAGAAAGAGGTACTCACGATTTGGGATAAAAACCCGAAGATCCGTGAGAGAGAAAATGGCTTTTCTCTAGTTGGAAATGCGAATAATGAATAAATTTGGTTCAGAATTCTATTTATAGTCCTGAGATATTTTTGGCAGAAAATTTTTTTATTCCTGGAATGATTTCCAATATAACTGAGTGTTGGAATCATAGTGTTGCACAAAACCCTAGTGCAACCACTCTTCTGATATCTCCTTAAGTGTAAATCCTGAAAAACTGCCAAACTTATACCCGAAGTCTGGAATTTCACTGAAACTGTTCTATGCTCTATTGTCTTGATATGGTTTGTTAAGAATGGAAATTTCGGGTTGTCACACTATGGATGTCTTCAGGGCCAAGCAATTTGCTAACAAAACGGGGAAGAACAACTAGGGCATCAATGCTGACAAAAAGATGGGATTCAACAAGCGCAGGCTACGTTGTTTCAACTGCCACAAGCCGGGTCACTTTGCTCGTGAGTGTCCTAAACAAGATCATAGGATGAACCACGGGACAATGGTTGCAGTAGGAAAGAACCGTGCAGGTGCTGTGGTTAATGGTGAGACTGCTATGATCGCTCAATCCTTTGATTGGGAGGACCAGATTCAGGCCTTGAATATTTCAGGACCAGAAAATGCTCACCTAGCCCAAGCTATCTTCTACTTCCGAGCCCAAGAAAAGTGAGGTAAATCTATCGTCTTGTTCTCAGGCTTTTAATGAATATGTTAAACTTCTTCATGATGAAATTTAATTATTACATAGATAACTAGAGGAGCTTAGATATGAGGGCTATCAGCTTAGGAAAGGACATAAACCCCTTAAGGCCCAGTTAAAGACAAAGATAAAGGACTCTAAGAGAATTCAAACAGAATTTAGTGAAAATGTGAGCTTTATGATTATGTTAAAAGACAAAATGATGAGCTAATTACCGAGCTTGATACATTAAAAAGGGAATTTGATATTGCAAATTTTGCTTTTCAAAATTTTGATGGATCAAGCGAGGTAGTTGCTAACATGATTGATCATTGCATGCAATTTAAACGAAATCAGTCTAAGGATTTAGGATATAATAGTGTACCTCCTCCTTATAATCATACATATCAGTATCAACCCCTATCCAAGGATGAGATTGCCAACAAACCATTTATGATTCTTGGCAAGCCATCTGGTTTCGTATCAGGCGGATTTGTTAATGTTGAAAGTATTAACATTTCTACTTCCCCTGCAGATCAACCCTTCGATTAGGCCAAACGTGATGTTGGAGAATTTGTTTCTGTTTCTGCTTCTGATTCTGATATTTCTATTTCAAATGAAAATGTTTGTGTATCTGATGCTAATACTCATAATGTTTTGTGTGATGTTTCCACATATGCTACTGTTAAACATAATTTCTTTGATATGTTTGATGAATTTTATGGTAATTATGATGCTTGTGATTCTCATGAAAACCCATCAATACCACAAGTCACACCATCTGAGGCACCCTCACTTATGTCACAACCTATTTCTCATGCATGTTCTTATGAGAAGAGTAAGAGTGTCTGTCAAGATAATAAATCTGAGAAATACTGTACAAGTTCAAACAATAAACAAATTTGTTTTAATTGTGGTGTTAGTGGTCATATAGCTAGAAATTGTCAAAAATAGGATCTTTGTGAATTATATGTCAACAAGAGGAGAGAACGAATCTCGAGGAAGGTTTTTAATTAGAAAATTCTCAAGAACTCGTTCTCAAAATGATGATTGGAAATGTGATCGAGGCAAAAAAAATAGGGCTGTTTTTCAAAAGAATAAAAGGGTTTTTAATAATAAAGCTCAAAATAGTTTGCCAAAATTGAACAAGGCTCAGTCTAGATCGGTTTCGTCAAAAAACAATTCTGGATCTTCAACCACTTCTGGTAGAACATCCAGAGGCTCAGTGCAAACTCATAAGAAACCTCTTTCAAAACCACCTGAGAATGTTGTAAAACCTAAATATCATTGGATGCCCAAATCAATTTCCAATCCATCATCTCCTTCCTCTAAAGGATTAATCATAGAAAGCAAAAGGGAAACCCATGATAGTGATGACCTGGGTTCCTAAATCTAAATGATCCCACTCATCATGCAGGTACATTTGCGGAGGAATCTCGTCAGACCATGGTATGTCGACAGCGGCTGCTCCCGACACATGACTGGAGATATCTCCCAATTGCACGACATTCAAACATTTAATGGTGGATATGTCTCCTTCGCGGACAGAGAAGGCGGAATGATAACTCAAAAAGGAATGGTGACGAATGGAGTGCTTAGTTTTGAGAATGTCAACTATGCTCCTGAGTTGAAGCACAATGTGCTAAGTGTCTCCCAAATTTGTGACAAGGGCTACTCAACACACTTCACTAATAAAGAATGTCTAATCTTAAAGTCAGGCATTGTCATTCCGGAAGAGTGGATTCTCATCAAATCTAAGCGGGATGGGAATGCCTACCTTATCGACATGAACAACAATGTGCCCGATGAAGTTACCTGTCTCTTTTCCAAAGTCTCCAAACAAAGTGCAATGTTGTGGTATCGTCGAATTGGACATGCAAATACAAAGAACGTGAACCGGCTTGCTAAAAACGAAATGGTCTGCGGTCTTCCTGTCAGAGATTTCATCACCTTTGAAAAATGTGTTTCCTGTGCTCAAGGCAAACACCATCAGAAACGACATCTACCAAAGCAAGTCAACTTAATCAGTAGGTGCACCAATTGTTGCACATGGACTTGTTTGGTCCGGTGAACGTCCTCAGCATCAATCGAAATTAGTATTGTCTTGTTGTGATAGACGATTTCTCTTGTTTCACGTGGGTCTTCTTTTTGTCCAACAAAGCTGGGATCGCTGACCTCATCAAGAAGTTCATTGTAATGATCGAGAACCAAACCAACCACCAAGTGAAAGAGCTACACACAGATAATGGAACAGAGTTCAAGAACACTGTTCTTAATCACTTTTGCGCCGAGAAGGGTATCGCGCGTCAGTATAGTTCTATTCGGACACCATAAAAAAATGGCGTTGCTGAGCGGAGAAATCGGACGTTACAAGATGCTGCAAGGACGATGCTTTGTGATTCTAAACTTCCAGTCTTCTTTTGGGCAGAGGCGATCAGCACAGCTTGTTACGTTCAAAATCATGTCCTGATCAACAAAGCCCAGATGAAAACACCATACGAAATTCTTTATGGTCACAAGCCATCGGTTAGCCATTTTCGAGTATTTGGTTGCCCTTGCACTCTTCTCCACTTGGAATCCAACCCAAAATTCATTACAAAAGCCGATGATTGTTACTTTTTCAGTTACACTGCTCGTACTACTTACAGGGTATACAATAAGAAGACGAAACAAATAATGGAGTCTTTCGATGTTCGCTGGCTTGAAGAGAATGAAACGGACGCTAGGGTGGGCCCGGACTGGCTATTTGACTACACATCTCTATTCAAACCTTTTTGTGGGTAGTCTAATAACCAAGCTGGGTCTACCTCTTGCTCAAAGACTATTATTGAAGATGAAGATGAAGAGGTTGTCTGCAGACCACCATTGGTTTCTGCTACTGATCCTCAGGTGGAGTCTATTGTTCCAATCATTTCTATTTGATTCCTCAACACAACAATCTGCTCCAGATGCTGATGATACTCCTCTCACCCCGATCGAAAGAGAGTTCATGAACCAAGATGCTTCCGCTGTCACTCAGAATCTCATGGACCTTCTATTTCCCGATCAAATCGCTAATGAGTTTGTAGCAAATCCACCAAACGAAGCTGGTACACCTACCGTGGATTCTTTAGCACATGAGGGAGCTATTAATATTCATACTCTTCCCGTTTCACTCAATGACATCAGTCACGAAATCCCTTCTCGCATACAGCACGATCATCCGATAGAGAATGTTATTGGCCGGCTGGGCAACGTAGTTCAAACGAGAAACCAGAGTGGAGATGTCAACTCATGTCTCTATTCTTGCTTCATTTCTTAGATAGAGCCCAAGAACGCCTAAATGGCTTTGAATGAGCCCAGCTGGGTGGATGCCATGCATGATGAGCTTAATCAATTTCAAAAGCTAGGGGTTTGGAAGTTGGTGGAGCTGCCTAAAGGCAAGAAATCTCTCGACACCCGGTGGGTATTTCGGAACAAGCAAGATGATTCGGGTGTCATTGTCCGTAATAAGGCGAGATTGGTTGTTTGTGGGTTCAGGCAAATTGAAGGTATTGATTATAAAGAAGTCTATGCTCCGGTGGCGCGCTTAGAGGCTATTCGTATCTTCCTAGCCTATGCTTCCTACATGAAATTTATTGTCTATCAAACGGATGTCAAGACTGCTTTCTTGTACGACTAGGTGAAGGAGGAGATTTATGTTGATCAACCACTTGGGTTTGTTAACTCAAAACCTCCCAACCATGTCTACAAGTTAGACAAGGATTTGTATGGGCTGCATCAAGCTCCTAGAGCCTGGTATGCTACCCTAGCACAACACTTGCACAATCATGGCTACTCATGCGATACTTATGATCAGACCCTATTCATCAAACATGTCGGTCCAGATCAAATTCTTGTTCAAATCTATGTGGACGACATCATTTTCGGGTCGATGAGTCCTCAGGTATGAACGGAGTTTGAGGACGTCATGAAAAAGCGGTTCGAGATGAGTTCATTGGGAGAGATGACCATGTTTTTGGGGCTTCAGGTCAAAGAATCTTCAACTGGATTCCTGATTCATCAAGCCAAATATGTGGATGATATGCTCGAGAAGTTCGGGTTCAGAGATGTCACACCCCAAAACCGAGAACGGCGGAAACGTTCTGGGGCGGAGGACGTCATGTACAGTATCACAACAATGAAAAGTAGTAAACAAGTAACAGCATCATCCATTGCATTAATAATATATTTTTGATACAAGTGTGTTCTGTCAATATATAATAGACACTAAAGAATAAATCAAACTAAAAGATGCGTCTTGAACAAGCACCATCATCTCTGAACCTTGCATCGGTACCTGTCTATGGTTGACCTGAGGATACAAGTTATTTTGAAAGAGAGTATCAACTTTAAAGCTAGTGAGATCATAAGTATTTTAGTGTCTTAAATTGTATGTAAGTATTTGTATGTATATGAACTATAAGTATTGAAAATGTATATGAATTGTAAGTATGAAAATGTTTTGAATGATCCTAGGAAGCCCTATGTTTCCTACTAATCGTATCCTTCTACCAAGGCATCTAGTGTATGTGTGTGTCTCTTGTAAGAGTGTGTATTTTCCCAAATCTGACTATCATTAATCAAAAATTTAGTTTCTACATTGTCGTGCGTCGTGTGAAAATTCACGAAGTGAATGTAATGGGAAAATGAAATAGTACTATGGTGTAGTGTCGAATTACAACCATACTAATTAGCTTAAGTCTAGGGTAATTTTGTGAGTACTGTAGTATTTGTAATAAGTGACTACTTCTGTACTCCTATTGCCTTTTTTGAGGGATAAGGCATAATCTGATGGCTAGATCCCAGGTTAGACGCTCCTCTGTCAAAGGGATTTTGAGACCTTTACACGCCCATGCATATATGCACGCCGTGACACATCCACATTACTATGATCTTGTATACCCGATATAACTATCACAATTGCGTTGTGATTCATCGGTATAGTTGGATCCTGAACTTGTTCCATGCTATAGCACCTAGTGATGTCTTTCCTATCATCGTATATGTAAGCGTACTCATGTAAACGTATCTATGTAAATGTACTCATGTAGATGTAATCATGTAAACGTAATCATGTAAATGTACTCATGTAATAGTATAGTAGTGTACTGTAATGTTCTATGTGTGCTAGCTGTAATGTGTGCTATCTCTCTCTATCTAGCATGTATAGTAATGTACTGTAATGTAGTAGCTATAATGTATGTTCTCTCTATTGAGCAAGTATTGAATCATGAATGAACTGACTCATTGTATGATATCGTGTTCTAGTAATAGTTCTAGTATGTTCCTAAACTACCCATATGGTAGCTTACTAGTAATATGACTTGTACGTATGAACATGGGAGTATACCCTTGCTAGCCAAGGGTATTGAATTGACTGGAAGAACCTTTATGACTATATATGTACACATGATACATAACTAATATTTAAACGACCTTCGGACGGATACCTGATACTCACCAGACCACATCCAAATCGAGGAAAAGGAAATAAAGTGGATAGCCTTCCTAAGTCCTTTAAGCATTTCTTATATAACTATACATATATAGGCATGCAATTTATAATATAATAGCATGAAATAAGTTTTGTAAAATCTTTGATCATAATTATTATCTAAGAAAAGATCGACTTGATGTCAATCTATAAAATGGTTTGAAAGCATGGGTTTGATAAAACAGTTTAAGTATAAATAAACATTTATTTGAAACACAATTTTAAATGAGTTTGAAATGGAGCATACAGAGTAGAATGTACAGTTTAATAAGGAGTTTAAACATATGAAGTGTTTATAAAAATCATTTGAAGGAAATTGTTTGGTAAAACGGCTAATGAGTAGCCAATCATTTGAATGTTGCTTATCAATCACATGTGATTGATATAATAACTAGCATGATTCTACTTGTATCCCCCCCCCCCCCCATAAAACATTTAAAAACAGTTAAAACATTTATTAAGGGGGTATGAACTCACTTGTAGTGAGTGGTTCTGATGACAATGTTGGATCAGTTGCTAAGTGCCAAGTGGTGACTTGAGTACACACGCGAATCCTATTTAGCATATATTGATACATATATGAATATAATTAGCGTTATGAACAACTAACTATTGAGTTGGGACCACCTTAGGGACTAGTAAACACTTATCTTGAAGTGTTCCAACCATATATGATTGTACGAAGGGTTATAAGGCTATACAAGAGAGTGTATGGCCAAAATACACACTATATGTGTGTGTGTGGCCAGGTGTGTGGCCAAGTGTGCTGCCAGCACGTGTGTGCGGCCAGGTGTGCTGCCAGAAGGCGTGTGCTGCCAGAAAACATGGTGTTCTTGGTGTTCTTGGTTAAAGATGCTACCTTTTATGAAAATCCTCGAGGAGATTTGGATGATAATTGAGAGGATTTCGGGTCCTAGCCTTGAAGAAGTGTAGAATGTGTTAAAAAATGTCTAAGTCTTGAATATATAGGGGGGTGTGCGGTTAGGATGGGTGTCTGGCCGCACACCCTTGTGTTGGTGTGATTGGCTCAGTTTCAAGGCGATACACCCACAATACTTATCCCACGACTCCTACCCTGCTTATACTAGGCTTTAAACACTCTATTTGACTCCAAACAGTGCTAGAAAATATTAAAAACAAGTTTAACTTTGATAAGAAATAAAGAATGTAGGATAGAAATTTTTAGGTTGTCACATGAGACCCGAAACCTACTTTGACGCCCATGGCCGAGAGACCACTGTTGACCCCTGATCTTGAAGGCAAATCTGTAGATCAAACATACTACCGATCAATGATCGAATTGCTGATGTATCTGACTGCAAGTCGCCCAGATGTTATGTTTGTGGTCTGTCAATGCGTACGCTTCCAGGCTAATACTAAACTGTCTCATCTTATTGTTGTTAAAAAGGCAGCCCAAAATTGGGTCTTTGTTATCTGAAAAATTCAGAATTTGATTTTTATGCTTTTGCAGACAACAATTATGGTGGCTATGAACTTGACAGGAAATCGACTTCAGGCGGATGTCAATTTCTTGGAGATAGGCTGGTCTCCTGGCAGCGCAAGAAGCATTATATTGTCTCGACCTCAACAGCAGAAGCAAAATATGTTGCTGCGTCTGCCTATTGTTCTCAATTCGTATGGATCCAACATCAGCTGTTGGACGACGGTTTGAATTTTTAAGAAACCCCTATTTTTTGTGACAATGAGGCTGCGATCCAAATTGCTAAAAACCCGGTTCATCACTCAAAAACCAAGCACATCGATATCAACATTAACAGGTTCCCTCTGCTAATAATGTGGCAGATCTGTTCACCAAGCCGTTTCACAAAGCTCGATTCGATGTGCTGGTAAACTTTTTGAAAATGATTCGCTTTGAGGATTAATTTTTCTTTAGGATAGTTTAAATTTGCGCATTTTAATTTTATTCTCACCCATGCACAAATTTAGGGGGAGAATTAATCAAAAACCAAACAAAAATTGAAAAATAGTCAAAAATCCAAAAACATTAGAAAATCAGAAAAATCAAAAATATTTCTGTTAGGTGATGTGCTGGGAAGTGAAATCAACAAGTGATAATGGTCAATCTGAATCTGTGTAAAGTACCAAAGCTGAATTCTCTAGGCTCTGTATTCGGTGCGCTGGTAGGTACGAAAAATTTAATGGTCTTGACTAGGTGCAAATGAACTTAAGGAATCTAGAGACTTGATAAATCATGACCTAGATAGTTTCGTTTAGCCTAACAATACGATGCTCGGATAGGTTGAGCAGGGAGATATACATCAAAATCCACCAGTCACTCTAAAGAACTCGTATCTAGAACTGTGGTTTTACTCTTCCTCGATGTACGGATTCTGTCCTTAATTCCGGTATTGACGGAGCGACTGGGGAATTCCGACAAAGTAGGTCTGTAGAAAATTATTTTCTTTCTTTCTTACTGTCAGACTCATATATCGGCTTCCATGGACGACTGGGCATCGTGGATCAGTTCCATGACTATTGGAACCGAAACTGAACCGGTGGTTCTGGTTATGATACTGGAAATCCAGTTCGTGCTTTTTTGAAATTTGTAAAACATAAATAAATTTTATATAGTAAACACTTTAAAAATGTCTAGAAGTAACTTATTAATACAAATTCATAGATAACAAACAAAAAGACGACTATTAGATATGTCATATGTTTTATTGAGACTTTTAAGTCAAATATTTTTTAACATTCTCAACAAAAACTATAAGACTTCATACTAAAGGACGTTTGGCATGGAAGGATTATATGTTGTAATATAGATACAAACGCAATAAAAATTGTATCTTAATTCATATTTGCTAGCATGACGTTTATTGATAACTGTTTAGATGTAGTAATTTATTTGCGCGAAAGAACTGATCGCCTCTAGAAACTAATTTCTGAAAAAAAAAATTACACTCGTCACTTAGCGTGGGTAAAATGGCTAATATATATATATATATATATATATATATATATATATATATATATATATATATATATATATAATTTAAAAGGATTCTATTGATGCATTTGTTGAATTTTCATATATTAGATGTAAAGAAATAACTTTTTGTAAAAAATGATAATGAAAAAAGTTAATAAATAGATAACAAAAAATGACTTAGGTGTAAACACGTATATAATTCTTTTATAAGAAAAAATAAATAAATCAAAATATCTTTTTTTATTACATTTTTTTTATAATATTATTTTTGTTCTTATTTAAAAAGATTGGCCCATCATCTACATACGTATCATCCAAATTGACTCACTTTAAAAGTTAAATAAAAAAAACATCATAAATGGTCCCTGTAGTCTCTGTAGATCCGAAGTTTAGTATTTGTGGTTTAAAAACATCATAGATGGTACCTGTGTTTTCAAAACTTTTGACGATTAGTCTTTATTGCTATCTTCGTTAACGTTTGTCTGGTAACTGAAGGGCATTTTCGTCATTTCACTACCACAAGAACCATTTATGATGTTTTCACTTATTTAAAAAAAAATATGCAAAGGGGGTCCTTCCCTCTCTCTCCCTCTCTCTCTCTCTCTCATGCGTGTGCCCCTACTATCATCATCTTCATCTTCTTTATCCATCCTCCCAAAAACCTTGAAATCCATAATCAAATCCACTTCTTACTTTACTTTTCTCTTCTTAACCTCATTGCTTCTCAATTTTGGTGGAGACAAATTAAAATATAAGTAGACACTGAGAGAAACCCACTCACTCTAACTCACAATGTACCCAAGTGCACTGAAACAATTTCAAATACCCATTCTTCAATCTTCATCTCTTTCACTTTCAAATCGACCAAAAGTGACCACCACCAACGGTGGCTGAAAAATCTAAATCTCTTTCGTGACAAACTTCAACTTCTTACTTTACCTTTTTCTTCTTATTCTTACTGTTTCTACTACAGACCAACAACGCCAAACCACATTCATCATTAGAGTTCAGAACGACGCTAAATCATCAATATTTCTGACTCATAAACACTCGTACGACTCTTCCCTCGCTGCTCTTTCCGACCAGAGTCTTAATTCGTCTCGCATTATTCACACTGGAGTTTCTAGGGCTTAAGACGTCTGATAATGCAAGGTTATTGAAGCAGTCAGATTTCAGATTGGATCTGGTTATTGGAGTTTTGGATACATGGATTTGGCATGAGAGGGAGAGTTTTAACGATTGGGGGTTAGGTCCGGTTTTGGTTAAGTGGAAGGGAAGTTGTGTTGCCTACGAAGGCTTCCTAGCGATATCTTGTAACCGGAAGCTGATCGGAGCTAAGTACTTGTCTGTCGGATACGAATCAACGAATGGGAAAAGGAACGAAATGGTGGAGCATCGGTCGCCTCGAGATTCCGATTGTCATGAAACTCATACAACTTCAATCGTTGTTAGTAGGTACGTTTTTCCGGCGTCAATTACCGAGAAACATGAAGAAAAGAGCATTTCCATTTAATCAATAAGTACAGTTGACTTTTCTGAGTCAAACAAGAAAAACTGAATCCAACCCATTAACTGATCTATGCTAATTAAAATTGGTTGCATTTTGATTTGCAAATTATGAAATGCACACACTAAGTGTATGCTAATCAATAAGCACAATTGACTTTTTTGAGTCAAACAAGAAAAACTGAATCCGACCCATTAATTAATCTGACCCATTAATTGATCTATGCTAATTAAAACTGGTTGCATTTAGATTTGCAAATTATGAAATGTACACACTAAGTGTGTACAATGTGTGTTCATGTCTTTGTGTGTTTTTAATATGAAGTGAGTGTAGTTTGACTGTTTTGAGGTACACCTAAGTTGTGTGTATGTAAGAGAGAGAGAGAGACAGAGAGAGAGAGAGAGAGCCATTTGCATATTATTTTATTTTATTATTTATATCTTTAAAATAAGTGAAAGCATCATAAATTGTCCCTATGATAGTGAAATGATGAAATTCCTTTCAATTAACGAACAAAACTTAACGGAGTTAGTAATAATGAGCAATCATCAAAAGTTTTAGAAGCACAAAAACCATTTATGATGTTTTTAAACCATAATGACTAAACTAAGAAACCATAAAAACCATAAATTGGCTATCTGAATTTGAGTTATTTTCCAATACTATGCTCATAAATAGATTGATCTACTTAAAATTATAGGTTATCAGTTAATTATAGTGAAGGCTGAAAATTACATGAGATGATTTCCAAATCTACTAATTTCCATCACTATGCTCTTAAAATAGATTTATGTACATAACTTTCTAGGTTAAATGAAAAAAGTAGTAACATTTTCACCATTTTATATCATATTAGATGTAGATGCAGGAGATAGGCATCAATTTGGAGTTTTGGACAGGCGTAACAGGCCCTGAAAAGCTTGAAAAGAGAAATGAAGTTAGTCTTCAGTTGTTCAAGTTGATATATTTGTATTTACTTGGTAATATTATAATTAATTGACTTACTGATTGTATTTTTTTTTAAATTTTGATGGGTTTACTGCTAATCATTACATATATTATTGTGCCTTATATCTTGCATTTTTTTTAGTTATTTTCTTTATAAGTTGTTAGCATTTATGATGTATCAATATAGGAAAACATTTTCTTATTTGGGTGTAACCAATTTTATATCCATTTTTTTATTTGGGTTTATTAAAAAAATTATCTTCTGACATGATCAAAATTGTATTTTCACTTTTCTTTCTCAGAGACGGGTGAATATAGTGAGGACATGATCCCTACAGTGAGTTTTATCAAAAAATCATCTTCTAACCTGGTTAGGAACAACATACATTTTGGAGATTCATATCTACATGTATAATTAGCTTGTGATACAATGTTCATGAACATGCTAATCTCTTACTATTAAGTGATTTTAAAACCATTATTTTTGCTGTGGGGGTTATTTGTTTTGGTTTGATGTTACGTACGAGATAACCGAAGTGTTCTATAAGGTAGCTTCCATTTGGAACAATACAAATTTTTTACAGTCAATTCATGAGTTCACCCTTTTCTTTTGTTCTTTTGACTTTTAACTTCATGATAAGGATTCTTCATGGTCATTAAGTGTACACAAAAGTATGTGCATCCTGCCATTGAAAGTCTTTGATCCCACTGGTTTAACTTGATTGGTATGGATCCCAATGGTACTCTTATTTTGAAGGTGAAAAAAACATCAGACCAAAGGTACAAGAAACATGGTTATTTTTCTTATTTTTGTTCTTTATAATATTGAGTTTGTGACATCACAATTTTTTAAATCATGTAGATTTACTAGAAGCATGGTTAGGTTTGAAAAGTTTAATCCAAAAAGAGGGGCCAAATCATTTTTCTTTTACAAGAAGCTAATATAGATATGTCATATAGATTATTCTTATAAATGTTTTTTATGCAAATTTACTACCATGACCTTCTGTTGATACACGTGATCTGGAAAACCATACCTTGTAAGGGGTCATTAGGACCAATATGGAAATCCAAATCATCCTGGTAAGAAATAGCTTATGTTTTTACTACAATTTTTTCTATCATTTCTTTTCCAGTTACTTGTAACATTTCACATAAACAGAAGAAAATGTTGATAGTTGTTCAAAAAGAACATGAGTATCGTGCTCAAGAAATAGCAATGTATTTACCTAAATACCAAATTACAACAATCCACTTTAAATTTTACTGGCACAAGCAAAGTGCTTACATTTCCCCTGATTATAACAACCAACAAACTAAAACTATTCTATAATCATGAATATTGACAAAGTATGTTGCTATCACAGGAAAGAAACTGAAAGTAGGATGTTATGTTAGTGTGAGTGGTTGTTTGTGCTTGCATACTCCCCAAGGCTGATGTTTCAAGCTAACCCTTTTTTCATTTTCTTGACAGTTATAATTGTTTACATTAAAGTTTTCCAAGAAGTCAACAATATAAATGATAATTATACATATAGGCATTTCATTTTATAGATTAGCTGCTGAGATTTTCTCTTTATTTTGAATACCTAATAGTGTGACATGAAATTAACTCTGTTTCTAAATCAAAATATTTAAGGTTAAGATTTACAATCATAGATTTGGCATTCAACCTTTGTTACAGCTAGACCATTTTGGGCCAAAAGTTTTAGGGGTCAAAAAATAGTACAAAAAATGAGAACATTCTAGACCAGATAAAATGTTTAAGCATTCGTCTTTAGGGACTTGATTTTTTTATGTTTTAAGTTTATTAGGTATTCTTAAACATATGATGAGAACTTTGGCTGAGTGATGATGGGATAATGACGAACAAATGAGCAGGAAGGATTAAAGAGCTAAAATCTATAAACAACAATGATCATTGATAGCATTAATATTAGCATTCCTGGGGATGGACATGAAAGTGAAGTAAACAAAGAATGCGAAAATAAATGACTTTCGTTCTTTTAATTTTGTAAATGTGAGATGTAATGCTTATATTTAAACATACACTACAATTAGAATTTTTATTTACAAGACTTTTTAGTCTGTTGCCTTTAAGTTTATCTATTTTCGTATGTATAATAGGTTAATGAATTATCTCTTTTTTAATCAATTTTTGATTGGTTTTTTGTATTTTAACATGACCCTGTAGGAACCATTTTTTAACATACAATATGCCTAAGATGCCCCTTTGAATGAGTTTGATATATTGCAAGTTCAAAGATCTTTCATTGTATTTAAAGTTGTATATATTGAAATTTATAATGAGAGTTGTTTCTTATGTAATTATTTTATTACATGTTTTTTCAAAGTTAAAGTTAAGCTTGAGAGGCAGTTTGTAATTCGTAATGGGATGTCATTTAATTAACTTTTTTTTGTAATACTTTAAAAATACCTATTTGTTTTAATTTAGTTTGTTTAGACATAAATTATATGGTAATATTTATAAGTGGTTTTGTAGTCATAAGAAGATTACCAATCTCTTATTAAAAGTTTATAAACTAAAATTCTTTTGAAAATTTTTATGTAAATGTGTTGATTATATGATTTGACGTTACAAAATATTATTTGACTCATATATCGGCTATTCCATGGACGACTGGACATCGTGGATCAGTTCCATGACTATTGGAACCGAAACTGAACCGGTGGTTCTGGTTATGATACTGGAAATCCAGTTCGTGCTTTTTTGAAATTTGTAAAACATAAATAAATTTTATATAGTAAACACTTTAAAAATGTCTAGAAGTAACTTATTAATACAAATTCATAGATAACAAACAAAAAGACGACTATTAGATATGTCATATGTTTTATTGAGACTTTTAAGTCAAATATTTTTTAACATTCTCAACAAAAACTATAAGACTTCATACTAAAGGACGTTTGGCATGGAAGGATTATATGTTGTAATATAGATACAAACGCAATAAAAATTGTATCTTAATTCATATTTGCTAGCATGACGTTTATTGATAACTGTTTAGATGTAGTAATTTATTTGCGCGAAAGAACTGATCGCCTCTAGAAACTAATTTCTGAAAAAAAAAATTACACTCGTCACTTAGCGTGGGTAAAATGGCTAATATATATATATATATATATATATATATATATATATATATATATATATATATATATATAAAAATTTAAAAGGATTCTATTGATGCATTTGTTGAATTTTCATATATTAGATCTAAAGAAATAACTTTTTGTAAAAAATGATAATGAAAAAAGTTAATAAATAGATAACAAAAAATGACTTAGGTGTAAACACGTATATAATTCTTTTATAAGAAAAAATAAATAAATCAAAATATCTTTTTTTATTCCATGTTTTTTATAATATTATTTTTGTTCTTATTTAAAAAGATTGGCCCATCATCTACATACGTATCATCCAAATTGACTCACTTTAAAAGTTAAATAAAAAACATCATAAATGGTCCCTGTAGTCTCTGTAGATCCGAAGTTTAGTATTTGTAGTTTAAAAACATCATAGATGGTACCT
Source organism: Lactuca sativa (assembly GCF_002870075.4). NCBI lineage: Eukaryota > Viridiplantae > Streptophyta > Magnoliopsida > Asterales > Asteraceae > Lactuca > Lactuca sativa. Next base: position 110,343,432 of record NC_056627.2, on the reverse strand, counting down.
GTGTTTTCAAAACTTTTGACGATTAGTCTTTATTGCTATCTTCGTTAACGTTTGTCTGGTAACTGAAGGGCATTTTCGTCATTTCACTACCACAAGAACCATTTATGATGTTTTCACTTATTTAAAAAAAAATATGCAATTTTGACGATTAGTCTTTATTGCTATCTTCCCTCTCTCTCCCTCTTTCTCTCTCTCTCATGCGCGTGCCCTTACTATCATCATCTTCATCTTCTTTATCCATCCTCCCAAAAACCTTAAAATCCATAATCAAATCCACTTCTTACTTTACTTTTCTCTTCTTAACCTCATTGTTTCTCAATTTTGGTGGAGACAAATTAAAATATAAGTAGACACTAAGAGAAACCCACTCACTCTAACTCACAATGTACCCAAGTGCACTGAAACAATTTCAAATACCCATTCTTCAATCTTCATCTCTTTCACTTTCAAATCGACCAAAAGTGACCACCACCAACGGTGGCTGAAAAATCTAAATCTCTTCTGTGACAAACTTCAACTTCTTACTTTACCTTTTTCTTCTTATTCTTACTGTTTCTGCTACAGACCAACAACACCAAACCACATTCATCATTCGAGTTCAGAACGACGCTAAATCATCAATATTCCTGACTCATAAACACTCGTACGACTCTTCCCTCGCTGCTCTTTCCGACCAGAGTCTTAATTCGTCTCGCATTATTCACACTGGAGTTTCTAGGGCTTAAGACGTCTGATAATGCAAGGTTATTGAAGGAGTCAGATTTCAGATTGGATCTGGTTATTGGAGTTTTGGATACATGGATTTGGCATGAGAGGGAGAGTTTTAACGATTGGGGGTTAGGTCCGGTTTTGGTTAAGTGGAAGGGAAGTTGTGTTGCCTACGAAGGCTTCCTAGCGATATCTTGTAACCGGAAGCTGATCGGAGCTAAGTACTTGTCTGTCGGATACGAATCAACGAATGGGAAAAGGAACGAAATGGTGGAGCATCGGTCGCCTCGAGATTCCGATTGTCATGGAACTCATACAACTTCAATCGTTGTTAGTAGGTACGTTTTTCCGGCGTCAATTACCGAGAAACATGAAGAAAAGAGCATTTCCATTTAATCAATAAGTACAGTTGACTTTTCTGAGTCAAACAAGAAAAACTGAATCCAACCCATTAACTGATCTTTGCTAATTAAAATTGGTTGCATTTTGATTTGCAAATTATGAAATGCACACACTAAGTGTATGCTAATCAATAAGCACAATTGACTTTTTTGAGTCAAACAAGAAAAACTGAATCCGACCCATTAATTAATCTGACCCATTAATTGATCTATGCTAATTAAAACTGGTTGCATTTAGATTTGCAAATTATGAAATGTACACACTAAGTGTGTACAATGTGTGTTCATGTCTTTGTGTGTTTTTAATATGAAGTGAGTGTAGTTTGACTGTTCATTTGCATATTATTTTATTTTATTATTTATATCTTTAAAATAAGTGAAAGCATCATAAATTGTCCTTATGATAGTGAAATGATGAAATTTCTTTCAATTAACGAACAAAACTAAACGGAGTTAGTAATAATGAGCAATCATCAAAAGTTTTAGAAGCATAAATGGTTTTTGTGATGTTTTTAAACCATAATGAATAAACTAAGAAACCATAAAAACAATTTATGATGTTTTTTCAAAGTTAAAATATGTACGAGCGATTAGTGTGCACATTAGAATAATGTTATGAGTGCCATTAAATTTATGTTTTTTAAAAGTGGAGTGAGAGGCTGAACGTCAAAATTTTAACTTTAAATTTGCCATGGGTCCCATATAAGAAAGAGATTCTTTTGTGAAAACGATTTATTTTATTTTATTTTTATTATTTAATAGTCATAGTCATTCGTTTTTCATATTTATGGTGCCCGAGTAAAAACCCCATTATTTGTATTAAGAAACTGTTTTTCAAATTACTAGTAGGACAGAATAGGAGGTGATTCCGTCGTGAATCACGGCACAGTTTATTTATTATTATTATTATTATTATTATTATTATTATTATTTTGTGTTTAATAGTGGTTATTCTATCTTTTTTTGGTCATTCATATGATACGATAAACTTACCATTTTAAGGTATTTTGAAAAATTTACCTAATTATAACAATCGGTGACCTTCTACCTCCTAAAGCTGTTACTGGGTTGCTACCATGGATAAAATTGTTGTGTACGAATCACTTCCCTTTAAAAATAAGATGCCATGTTAAGAAATAATAGTTAAGTATTAAATAACTAAAAGAAAAAAATACATGAAAACAACATGAGAAACTGTAATAAAATTCTAACATATTGGTTTCATAATAGATTTAATATTTATGTTTTTTTTATTAAGTTAAGTTGTAACATCCCGGAATAGCAAGAGTAAAGTTGAAGGGCTAAAAGAGTAAATTGGAAGGGGAACTCGACGAGTCCATGGGTGGACTCGGCGAGTAGAGTCGCGACTTGGTCGCGTCTTAAGTGGCCGACTCGGCGAGTCAGTGGATGGACTTGGCGAGTAGGCGCTGAGTGGAGAAAACCCTAATTCTCGGGGTTGAGCCCTATATAAAGAACATAACATCCATTCCCCCAGCCTCTTTACTCATCCTCAAGTCCAAAAACCCTAACCTTCGTGTGTGAGTGGATCAAGTTGCATTTGGAAGCTTGGAGAAGCAATTGTTGAGGAAATCTTGAAGGGTAGGAGGCTTAGAGCAAGGGGCTTTGCTTAGATTCTAGTTTCATTGCTGTTGGGGCGTTCTTTTGAAGTATTATCTTGTTCTTGGGCTGTTACTCATATAGATTCATCATTTTGGGGGTTTATGGGAGTTCATCTTGGTATGTTTTGGAGTTTGGAGGTTAGATCTAAGGTTGCTACCTCAGATCTGGAATGGAGAAGGTCTAGAGTGCATTAAAGTCCCTGTGTTTGAGTGTTTAGTGAAGCCATCACGTCCCAAACCCTAGCCCTAAAGTGTAAAAGGCCTAGATCTCTTTGGATTCACGTAAAGTTTGCCACTTTACGTGATGAATGGGTTGTAGGAGGCTAGATCTATGTTTTGGATCAATTGCATGTCCTGGAATGCTTCTGTATGGATTCAGACCGGTGGTACTCGACGAGTCACATGGGTAGACTCGACGAGTTGCTTGAAGATGAGCTGGAACTCGACGAGTTGGAAGAACAACTCGGAGAGTTAGATGAAGATGGTCTGGAACTCGGCGAGTTGGAAGAACAACTCGGCGAGTAGGTTGAAGATAGCCTTAGACTCGACGAGTCTATTCTTGGACTCGGCGAGTCTTGTCGAAGAGTCCCAATCTTTTCTGGTTGAGCCGTGAATCGGTGAGTCAAGGGGATGACTCGGTGAGTTGTATGTGAGTGGACTCAGAGTTGTTGAACTCGGCGAGTCTCGGGGTGACTCGGCGAGTTAAGTCGCGGATTGGGGAATTTCTGAGCATGGGGACTCGGCGAGTCATCGGGTTGACTCGGCGAGTAGAGTCAGTCAGGGGTTGACTTTGACCAAGGGTTGATGTCACACCCCAAAACCGGAACGGCGGAAACGTTCTGGAGTGGATGACGTCATGTCAAGTATCACAACACATGCATTATAGTAATCAAAGTACAACAAAACATTGCATTAATAGTAATAGTTTTACATGGTTACATTAATACATCAAAGTAATACAAGTAATAGAATAAATACAGCGCGGTACTAAGCTATCTTCATCAACAGCTTCGGGGATGTACCTGTCTAATGCTAACCTGAGAATACAAGTTATTTGAAAAGTGAGTATCAGCATTTTTACAAATGCTGGTGAGTTCATAAGTATTTAGTGACATTTATCCAAATAATTTTATAAAGTAGTAGTTTAAGTGTTTACTGTGTATTAGAGTTCTTTTCAGAAAATCCTATATTTTCTTTTATCAAAGCAGTCTTCTACCAAGACTAGCTAGTGTTATGTGATAAAAAGTGGTTTTTCCTTAATTGCTATCATTATCAAAATACTGAATTTGATTATTAAAGAAAGAATGAGACAACAGGGAAATAACATATGCCTCAGCAGTGAGGACTGCTGACTAAGGCAAAGGAATCATAGACTCCAGGAGAGTATCGAACGAACAACACGCCTGGTTCAGTCTAACAAATAGAGACACAGACCCCCGAAGGTACCAAATGAAAGGTACAGCTGGTAAGGTCCAAAACAGTGAATACAGACCGCAGACAATATCAAATGAAAGATATGTTTAGCAAGGTCTAAAACAGTGAATACAATGAATACAGTGATTACAGTGGATATTGTGAATACAGTGGATACAGACCCCAGACAACATCAAATGAGAGATACGTCTTGTAAGGTCAAAACAGAGGAGACAGACCCCAGACAGTATCAAGTGAAAGATACGTCTTGTAAGGTCAAAACAATGTGACTCTGAAATTGAATTACCAGCATATAGTGTAAATTGCTGGCGAAATACCGTTACCTTAAGGCCATGAATTATAAGGTAACCCGGGATACTCGTAACCATACTAACCAACACTAGAGTACCAGACGCCCTATAAGCGTTTATATAATGTGACATTTGTCACCCCTTGGCTTGGTGAGCCGTGGACTGTAGCTAGCAGTCAGGGTGCGGGGGTGTCAATCCCGTATAGATCTATACACACAATATCCGCTCTTCCTACAGGAGACTCTGGTTACCAACTAGACGACGGAGAAGGCCGTGTCCTGAAGATGCATCCCAAATAGTGGGTAGAGACTTCCAACTAGTGGGTTTCTAATGCAAGTGCTGAACTAGAGGTAGAGAGTCATAACTGAACTGACTGAAGTAACCCATATGCCTATTCTTGTGTACATAATATATAACTAATGAATCAACGACCTTCGGATGGACATCCGATCCCACCAGACCACATCTCAACGAAGAAAAGGAAATAGGGTGGACAAGCCTTCCTAAGTCCTTCAATCATTATTTATATGCATCTATACAAGCACAGACATACATCTAACTACGCTTGAGTGTGTATAAAGTGGAATCATATCGTGAAGTATAAGTGTACAAAGGAACATCCGAGTTGTGAAGTATAAGCGTATAGTGGAACATCCGAGTTGTGAAGTATAAGCGTACAGAGTGGGATAATCGAATCGTGAAGCATAAGCGTACCAAGTGTAAGTGTATCACGAAGTGGAGACGACGATAAATGAAGTAAGAGTGTCTATCAAGTATAAGACGCTACAAGTATAAGCGATATAGAGACAAAAATCCGGTATAAGCGTATCACGAAGGAAATGCGTTATCAAGTAGTAGTATTAAATAAGTAAAAGCGAAGCAGTAGTAACAAACAAGTAAAAGTATACGTTGTGAAAGAGAACTTTGATTAAAATCTTGTAAAACCTTTATAAACCAGTTTAAAGTGAGTTTTAAATAAAGCAGTATAAATAAGAGTCTTGAAACAAACGAAAAACCTTTTTGAAAACCATTATAGTGTCCTACTCGGTAAAACAGTATACAGTGTCGTAAAATCTTGTGCATGCGGGTTATCAATCACATGTGATTGATATGATAACTGGCATGTTTAACTTGTATTCCCCCCTATAAAACATGTAAAAACATTTAAAGGTTCATTCAGGGGTATGAACTCACCTGGTGTAAGTAGGTCCGACGAAGGTGCCGTTTGGGCGTTCGGTGTCTCGCAAGAACTCGAACACACACAATGACCTATTTAACATATGATAACGTATGTTCACATACAATTAGTATATTTAATACTAATTAAACAAATATACGCGCTTACAGGAGCGGAAAACACTTTAGATAAGTGTTTGGGTGTCCCGGGTAGCGTCTAAAGGTGTGTATGGCTTAGGAATGGAGTTTATTATCCGAGAGTAAACTCCCAAAGTTGTGTTTACGGCCCAGGGACATCTCACCATGCGTTTACGGCCGTAAACTCATGGTGAGGGTATCTAGTGTGTTTTAAGGTTTCTACTTGCTCATGGAATTATTCTAAGTACTTTTCCAAAAAGGCATGAGTGGGTTTGAGGCTTCTAAGGGCATGATCTTGGATTTTACAGCCTAGGGACAACTCCTAAGGGAGTTTACGACCGTAAACTCTCATCCTTAGTGTTTTGTGAAGTTTAAAGCCCCTAATACCTTGCTAGTAATTTATAATGAAGTGTTATGCCAATTTGGGGGATTAAAACTATCATTTTGGCACATTTAGGGGTGTTTACGGCCTTGGTACATACCTGGGCCGTAAACTCCATTTCCCCCTTCATTTTGATGTGCTTAATTGATCCAAACCCAAAGGATAAGCCCCTATATTATGTCTTAAGCCTTGGTATGATTTTAGGGCACCCTTTAACATGTTTTTATGTGTTTACGGCCCTGGAACTATTTCTTGGGAAGCTTTGGCCATAAACTCCTAAATGGAGGGTGTTTGACATGTTTAAGGTCCCCAAACTATTTTTAGATGATTCTAGAATTTATTCCAAGGCTATTGGTGGAGTTCTAGGGCTTTTAAGCATGTAATAATGAGTTTACACCCCATGTTAGAGGGGTTTATGGCCCAAGCACATTCCTTGGCCGTAAACTCCTATTTTCTCCTCAAAATTCATGACTAGGGTGTTCTAAGTCCGGATTTGCAAGCCATAAGGTCGTATCTAAGTCCCAATGTTGGTTTGGAGGGGTTAAATTGCTTAAAAACCCACTTACTAAGTGTTTACGGCCCAAGCATGCTCCTTGGCCGTAAACACATGTTCCAAGTCCAATTCTATGCTATAAACATGAATCATAATGTTTAGAATAGTCTAGGGTAAGCGGACTTACAATTTTGAAGCGTTTGGTTGCGGATTTGGGGCGAAAACGGGTATATATATAGAGAGAGAGTATAGAGAGAGAGGGTGGAAAAGCTCCAAATGGAGTTTACTCCCCTTAATATATGGGTGGGAGTTGGAGCTCAGTGAAATTCTACCCAATACTACCGTTAAACGGGGCTTTTGGTCGCACCCGATTTAGTGGTCGTAACAATAAAACTTAATATTTTCCAAATAAATGGAAATGGGTGTTATGTTTTTTTATTTCTTCTTTTATCACGACTTAACGACATATTAAATGTAAACAAATGGAATGTTTATTAACTTTGACGACCTCTAATTAATGGAACTTTATAAACTGGAATATTCCGTTAACGGTAACGGGGAAATGTAACGAAACAACTTGGGTTGTCACATCATCCCCCCGTTAGAGGGAATTTCGTCCCGAAATTCAGGTCTAGGCAAGGAAGTAGGTATGAATGGCCAAGTAGAGGTAAGAGATTACTTCCTACACGGTTGTCCTCGCATTCCCAAGTGAACTCTAGTCTGTGTTTGTCATTCCGACAGACCTTCACGTACGGGAGGCGGATTCCGTCTAGTGTAGCTAGTGGGTTTCAACTGGTGTATCTACAGGGTTAGAGTTCTCAATGGATTCTATCAAAATGAGTGAGGCACAGAGAGTGTTGTCGGAAATCACATATCAAGTCTAAGAAGTGGATCGACCGGGTGTGAATCTTGCGGTATATCCGAAGGTAGTAGCAGCCTGAATAAGGTTGGACCAAATCTCCATGAGAATTCTTATATGGTCCTAAGCTCTCGGAATGGTAGAGCTTTTCAGTACTTAGAACATAGTGCACTTCTATGGCAAGATCATCACTGGCGTGAGCGCCATTCCGAAGTTCCTAACGTTCTCTCCCGTACTGGTAGTGTAGTCCTTCAGGTTGGTTCTTAGGAATCTCAAGTGGTCTTTGGTTTCGTGTTTTCTGTCAACTGGCTGATAGAGACTTTCTAGATCGTCGAGTGGGTTGCGTGACTATGGTTATCGGTTTGCTGAAGAGTGTCTATCTCAAGCTTGTGCAAAATGGACCTGCACTAACGAATCTTGAGATACGAAAACCCTGAGGGTCGGGGAGATAGGGTTTCACCAGACGAGTGTTGGACTATCTCCGGAGGTGGTTCTACTATCTCTACATGAGACAGTATTCATGGAACACCTAATAGTCCAATTAACCTCTAAGACTTTGGTTTGATCTAGTGCGGAAAGCGCAGGCTCCTGCATAATCCCTCGACTAACACCAAGGCTAGTGTCAAGTCTATAATCTCTTCGGGATTCGGGACTTGAGGCTTAACGCAACTACTTTCGCACTTTGATCGAGTATTCTTGGCTGCGAAGGTTATCCTATGGTTCTCGGTATCCTAGTGTTCACTTCGGAGAATGAAGTCTATCGTCTACAGGGCGACGACGATTTCCTCCATACGAGAGGGTGGAGGATGATAGGCACTATCTGTCTATAACAGGGTGGGCGAAGTGCCTGAGTAGTGCGAGCATATACTGCAACTACTCCTCCGAAAGTTCTGAGTTTTCTCGGTCTAGGTCAAATCTAGTGGGTATAGGGTCTCATCACTCGGAACTTTTACTGGCTCAACCCGCAGTGATTCTCTTGATTCCGGCTCCTATGTTATGGAATAGGGTGAAGGGCTTTTCTAATAGGTTCGTGGTAGAGCTCATGCTTAGCCTAACTACAAATACCGGGTGTATGCAAGCAGTATATAATTGAGGTCGGCAGGATGTTCAGCTGTGCGACTCCACCCCAAACCCACAACCCAACGAGGAACAGGGAATAGGGAGGAAACACACACCTTAAATCTTTTTGATCTCAATTATATGCCACCTTTACGCATATACCTATTTATAGTGGGCAGTCTCATGAGTTCTAATCTCTATGTTTACGAACCTGACGTGCGAGGTGCGAAGGGTCTTTTTGGGGGAAACTATGAAGTACACTTCGGATGGTTGTTGTCTTCTGGAGTATCTGCAATGTCGTTCACTTTGGTGTTCACCTGACTACGAGGGGTCAGTCGATGGCGTGTGGTACCCTCTCCTGGGTACTTTGGAAGGTTCGAGTTAAGAGGGACGATTGACGGATCACATTAGGTTTGATTATTTGTGTTAGGTGTAGGTTCGGAAGAACCTTTATTTGCCAACATGGCTACGGAGAAAGTTCTTTCTACACAACACTAAGGATGTACACATGGTTGCACAAAGTCAAACCGTGATCAATAGAGTCGTCGGAGTTGGCACACTTCGACATGATATAAAGTGAAGATCGATATAGTCATGTTCCGAACAGGCACACCAGTTCTAGGCGTCTCGGGTTTCGTCCTATGTATCACTACCGCGGATACTTGGACCGATAGAGTCGACGCGGAACTATAGAGAGTTCTAAACGTTTCCAAATAGAGTACCTTTTCATGAGTGGATTCTCACGAGGCATTTCTATAATCGCCTCACATATACTAGTCATGTATATTTAAGGTGGGGAGGACTGTTGACTGAGCGACCCCGCCCTAAATCCACAACCAAACGAGGAACAAGAAATGAGGCGGAATTCTCTCACTCTAGGTCTATCCATCTTAAATATACATGGCCGTAACGTATATGTTTAGCCATTATAGTTTTACCTAATGAATTTTAAATTTTATAACAGTGTTGCGACTTTCGCCTTACTGGGAAGAATTTACATTTGAATTAGTATTTTATTGTTCTTAGTTTAGTTATCCGAGATCGAGAGACGTACCAAAATCTAACGAGTTCCTTGCCGCTTCTCCCTAAGAAGTAGTGTCAGGCTCCTTCTGTGTCTTTGTCTTTCCCTTCGGTTGGCAGTGCTTCTTGAAGTGTCCCATTTTACCACATAGGTGGCAAACTGTACGGGTCGCCACATTGGTGGTTGATGTAATGAACTCAACCGGGGTTCTGCAGACGCGAGCAGTATGCCCCAACATGTGGCACCTAGCACAATAGAGCTCTCGGCATACACCATGATGATGGTAGCTGCACTTGCTGCAGTGGGGAAGGTTTCCTAGGTATGGTCTTCTTGGAGTCGGGAGGGAAGGATTGACAGGGGTATAGACTGCCTCAGCTCGTTGCCCTTTGGAAGGTCCTTGAGCCGAGGTACTTCCCTCCTCAATCTTGAGTTTTCTGTTTAATGGGTTTGAGTGAGGTTCTTGGGTGGCTGAGTATGGAAGTGTTGGTTGCTGCTGTCCATCGCCAGGATTGGAAATCCCGACAGGCCCCTTGCTAACTTTGGCGGTGTTAGCATTCAGGTGAGCCATGACAGCTGCTACGGCTGCTGAGACTGTAGCTTGGAACGTAGCTTCATCGAATAAGAGAGTAGGTTTCTTGCTTGTGGATTTGTTACGCTTCTTCGGTGGCATGGTTTTCCTACACGGAAAAGGAAATACAAGGTAATGAGAGATGATGGTTAACCCTGGACATTTCTGTCCTGAACGTATTAGGCATAAATTTTCCCGTGCCTCGGTTACTGGTCGTCTGAGTGTCAACCTACATCCCTATGATGTAGTCCTGGTAATCAAGGTAGGAGTGTGTGAGTATCGGAAAAGGCCATAAGATGCGAGTCGTTCCTACTAAGTTACCTTTATACTGGGAAAGGTTTCACTCTCCAGCCTAGAGAAATTTGAGAACGGTTCGGAACGAAACTGCGGAAAGAGAGGCTTATGAAGGCTTATGGCTGAATATCCTCAATAGAGGTGCGGGGATCTGCCCTAATCGTGTATCTGGCAACGGAAAAACGACAATTTACCTAACACATAGCGTGAGTAGTGTAACCACTAACTCACTAAATTGTATTATTTTATGGGTGTATTAGCATGACGAACACGAGGAAAAAGACACTTCTCGGGTTCCATGTACTGGCTCTCGCTGTCTGCCTCGTATCTTTGACTGGAATCGGCATTGGTTTCCTTCAGGTAGTTACCTAGGGTTCTCTCCTCGTATGGACATATTGAATCTCTACTCCGCCTTGCCTCCGAATCTGACTCTGGATGTCATCGCTTCATGACGGATGACTGGAATCTCGGAAGCTTAGGTGAATCTCTCACCACTATCCCTAAAAGATATAGGCACTTGGTGAATTCAATAGTCTCGACCCAGTTCATTTATTTCCGAACAGGAAATCTTCTCAATGAACTTCTTCGGGGCCGGAATCAACTCTTCTGTCAAGCACTGAAGTGGATAGAGTTTTCTACAGGGTTCGTGCGAGAATGGAAATGTCTAAAGAATCCTAAGAGATTATTAACATTTCACTGGATGATCCATATCGAGTCCTGCTACGATTACACAGGGTATACAAATCATATATAGCTTAGATCCGATAGGCCTTCGAATATGTGATACTGCTCTAGAATCACATCCCAACGAGGAAAAGGAAATAGGGCGAAACCACACATTCTTAGCCTATGGGATCCTTATTATATATAACCTTGGAAGTATACTCTCTGTAATTGTAGGTATATCAATAAGGATCTTTTTAGTTCTTCACACAAGGTTAGTTATGGATCCTAAAATACCCCTATGGTATTTTAATTCTTGTTTGATTCTTATCCTCTGATTATGATTCTGGGATTAGTGTGAATCTTTTAGTCTTCCAAAATACTCCTATAGTATTTTAACTTTATGTTTGGCTCTAACATTCCTAGTTGGTAAGTTTCAGACCTGTTGCAACACCACTATCACTCCCAAGCACACGTTCATCGCATCTCGAATAAATGTAGTTGATCAGGTTACATTTATTCCAGCTTACGATTACATAACTGCCCAGGTTTGACGGTAATGCTCAACATCCGAAGACTTTTATTCTTTTTCTTCTTGTGATACTTGTGTTCGAGTGTTTAGGTTTTGGATGCTCTTATACTTTGGTAAAATATGGTTATATTTTAAAGTATAATTCTGGGTCAGAGTGTTTTATACTTAGCTCACTATAAACAATGCTCTGATACCAATCTGTCACACCCCAAAACTGGAACGGCGGAAACGTTCTGGGGTCGATGACGTCATGTCAAGTATCACAACACATGCATTATAGTAATCAAAGTACAACAAAACATTGCATTAATAGTAATAGTTTTACATGGTTACATTAATACATCAAAGTAATACAAGTAGTAGAATAAATACAGCGCGGTACTAAGCTATCTTCATCAACAGCTCCGGGGATGTACCTGTCTAATGCTAACCTGAGAATACAAGTTATTTGAAAAGTGAGTATCAGCATTTTTACAAATGCCGGTGAGTTCATAAGTATTTAGTGACATTTATCCAAATAATTTTATAAAGTAGTAGTTTAAGTGTTTACTGTGTATTAGAGTTCTTTCCAGAAAATCCTATATTTTCTTTTATCAAAGCAGTCTTCTACCAAGACTGGTTAGTGTTATGTGATAAAAAGTGGTTTTCGAGGAGAGTATCGAACGAACGACACGCCTGGTTCAGTCTAACAAATAGAGACACAGACCCCCGAAGGTACCAAATGAAAGGTACAGCTGGTAAGGTCCAAAACAGTGAATATAGACCACAGACAATATCAAATGAAAGATATGTTTAGCAAGGTCTAAAACAGTGAATACAATGAATACAGTGATTACAGTGGATATTGTGAATACAGTGGATACAGACCCCAGACAACATCAAATGAGAGATACGTCTTGTAAGGTCAAAACAGAGGAGACAGACCCCAGACAGTATCAAGTGAAAGATACGTCTTGTAAGGTCAAAACAATGTGACCCTGAAATTGAATTACCAGCATAGAGTGTAAATTGCTGGCGAAATACCGTTACCTTAAGGCCATGAATTATAAGGTAACCTGAGATACTCGTAACCATACTAACCGACACTAGAGTACCAGACGCCCTATAAGCATCTATATAATGTGACATTTTTCACCCCTTGGCTTGGTGAGCCGTGGACTGTAGCTAGCAGTCAGGGTGCGGGGGTGTCAATCCCGTATAGATCTATACACACAATGTCCGCTCTCCCTACAGGAGACTCTGGTTACCAACTAGACGACAGAGAAGGTCGTGTCCTAAAGATGCATCCCAAATAGTGGGTAGAGACTTCCAACTAGTGGGTTTCTAATGCAAGTGCTGAACTAGAGGTAGAGACTCATAACTGAACTGACTGAAGTAACCCATATGCCTATGCTTGTGTACATAATATATAACTAATGAATCAACGACCTTCGGATGGACATCCGATCCCACCAGACCACATCTCAACGAAGAAAAGGAAATAGGGCGGACAAGCCTTCCTAAGTCCTTCAATCATTATTTATATGCATCTATACAAGGAGATACATACATCTAACTACGCTTGAGTGTGTATCAAGTGGAATCATATCGTGAAGTATAAGTGTACAGTGGAACATCCGAGTCGTGAAGTATAAGCGTACAGTTGAACATCCGAGTCGTGAAGTATAAGCGTACAGAGTGGGATAATCGAATCGTGAAGCATAAGCGTACCAAGTGTATGTGTATCACGAAGTGGAGACGACGATAAATTAAGTAAGTGTGTCTATCAAGTATAAGAGGCTACAAGTATAAGCGATATAGAGACAAAAATCCGGTATAAGCGTATCACGAAGGTAATGCGTTATCAAGTAGGAGTTTTAAATAAGTAAAATCGAAGCATCAGTAACAAACAAGTAAAAGTATACGTTGTGAAAGAGAACTTTGATTAAAATCTTGTAAAACCTTTATAAACCAGTTTAAAGTGAGTTTTAAATAAAGCAGTATAAATAAGAGTCTTGAAACAAACGAAAAACCTTTTTGAAAACCATTATAGTGTCCTACTCGGTAAAACAGTATACAGTGTCGTAAAATCTTGTGCATGCGGGTTATCAATCACATGTGATTGATATGATAACTGGCATGTTTAACTTGTATTTCCCCCTATAAAACATGTAAAAACATTTAAAGGTTCATTCAGGGGTATGAACTCACCTGGTGTAAGTAGGTCCGACGAAGGTGTCGTTTGGGCGTTCGGTGTCTCGCAAGAACTCGAACACACACAATGACCTATTTAACATATGATAATGTCTGTTCACATACAATTAGTATATTTAATACTAATTAAACAAATATACGCACTCACAGGAGCGGAAAACACTTTAGATAAGTGTTTGGGTGTCCCGGGTAGCGTCTAAAGGTGTGTATGGCTTAGGAATGGAGTTTATTATCCAAGAGTAAACTCCCAAAGTTGTGTTTACGGCCCAGGGACATCTCACCATGAGTTTATGGCCGTAAACTCATGGTGAGGGTATCTAGTGTGTTTTAAGGCTTCTACTTGCTCATGGAATTATTTTAAGTACTTTTCCAAAAAGGCATGTGTGGGTTTGAGGCTTCTAAGGGCATGATCTTGGAGTTTACGGCCTAGGGACAACTCCTAAGGGAGTTTACGGCCGTAAACTCTCATCCTTAGAGTTTTGTGAAGTTTAAAGCCCCTAATACCTTGCTAGTAATTTATAATGAAGTGTTATGCCAATTTGGGGGATTAAAACTATCATTTTGGCACATTTAGGGGTGTTTACGGCCTTGGTACATACCTGGGCCGTAAACTCCATTTTCCCCTTCATTTTGATGTGCTTAATTAATCCAAACCCAAAGTATAAGCCCCTATTTTATGTCTTAAGCCTTGGTATGAATTTAGGGCACCCTTTAACATGTTTTTAGGAGTTTACGGCCCTGGAACTATTTCTTAGGAAGCTTTGGACGTAAACTCCTAAATGGAGGGTGTTTGACCTGTGTAAGGTCCCCAAACTATTTTTAGATGATTCTAGAATTTATTCCAAGGCTATTGGTGGAGTTCTAGGGCTTTTAAGCATGTAATAATGAGTTTACACCCCATGTTTGAGGGGTTTATGGACCAAGCACATTCCTTGGCCATAAACTCCTATTTGCTCCTCAAAATTCATGACTAGGGTGTTCTAAGTCCAGATTTGCAAACCATAAGGTCGTATCTAAGTCCCAATGTTGGTTTGGAGGGGTTAAATTGCTTAAAAACCCACTTACTAATTGTTTACGGCCCAAGCATGCTCCTTGGCCGTAAACACATGTTCCAAGTCCAATTCTATGCTATAAACACGAATCATAATGTTTAGAATAGTCTAGGGTAAGCGGACTTACAATTTGGAAGCGTTTGGTTGCGGATTTGGGGCGAAAACAAGTCTAGAGAGAGAGTATAGAGAGAGAGGGTGGAAAAGCTCCAAATGGAGTTTACTCCCCTTAATATATGGGTGGGAGTTGGAGCTCAGTGGAATTCTACCCAATACTGCCGTTAAACGGGGCTTTTGGTCGCACCCGATTTAGTGGTCGTAACAATAAAACTTAACATTTTCCAAATAAATGGAAATGGGTGTTATGTGTTTTTATTTCTTTTTTTATCACGACTTAACGGCATATTAAATGTAAACAAATGGAATGTTTATTAAATTTGACGACCTCTAATTAACAGAACTTTATAAAATGGAATATTCTGTTAACAGTAATGGGGAAATGTAACGGAACAACTTGGGTTGTCACAGTTGACCAGTGGTTCCAGGGTTATTTTGGTAATTGTGGGATATTGTTTTGAGTTTAGTGCCTTGGTGGTTGTCTAGTGGTGGAGATCGTATCAGTGATCGGAGCAGCTTGGGTTATCTGTTCAGTCGGCAGTTTCTAGGTGAGTTATCCTCACTATATCAACAGGGTCTAAGGCACCAAGGCCGACCCTTTATCGGATTGAAATCTGGGTATTTGTTGTATGTTATTGCTTTGATATGTTGCCTCCTGGTAGCTAGGATGGTATATGTTAGAGACTTGGTTGAGATCGGTATCCTGAGATGTAGGGTGATGCTATGCTAGTGACCGGTTAGGTCGGTATCCTGGTTAGGATGATGATATGTTATGTGATCTGTTTGATTGGCTTGTTGACTGTGAATTGTTATATGTTTGTATCTTTATGTGCACATGGTTGTTTGGACTGGAGTTGGGTTGAGGCGGGTCCTGCTTTGTGCTGTAGGCCAAGATACCCAGGACGAACTGGTTGTCTCGAAGGCCCAGCGAGCGGTCCGGATAGGTTGTAGGCCCCAAGAGGGCGGACCAGACGTGCCGAGGCTCGGAGAGTGGACCAGATCAACTGAAGGCCCGGTGCGGGCGGACCAGTCATACTGTAGACTCAGAGAGTGGACCAGGTGGATTGAAGGCCCGGTGCGGGCGGACCAACCACAGTACAGACTCGTTGTATGTGGATAGACTCGGAGAGTGGACCAGGTGGATTGAAGGCCCGGTGAGGGCGGACCAATCACACTGCAGACTCGAGGTTTATGGCTAGCCTCAGAGGGTGGACCAGGTGGACTGTTGGCTGGTGCGGCGGACCCGTCACACAGTAGACCCGAAGTGCATGGCTGTTCCGTGATCGGATATGTTATGGCATGTTATGCGTGTATGGTATATGTGGATGGTATTTTGGGGATATCTCACTAAGCTTTCGGGCTTACAGTTATGGTTTTATGTTTTTCAGGTTCTTCAGGAGACCGTGGCAAGGCGAAGACATGATCGTACCGCTCCTCGTGTTTATGTTGTGATGAGATTCTGGGAATACCTAAAATAAATTGTATTGAAAACCTTTTTGTAATAACTTTAATGGAATCAGGTTGTTTTTGAAAATTTTAAATTGGTTGAAATTTTTGGTTGTTACAAGTTGGTATCAGAGCCTTGGTTTGATTGAATTGGAGAAACACTCGTGTGACTCCAGTCTCAAATCGAGGAGAGTTTTCAAAAGAGAATTTAAAATGGTTTTCAAAATGAGTAAAAGAGGACGCGGAGGTACGATCAGCCGGAGCCAGTAAGTAACCCCAAAATACCATACATGTTATTTGTTTTTGAGCTTTGATAGAACATCATGCTAGTGTTAGGCTAGGGATCTTTAGGATTTCATGATAATGCTGCCTGATTGTGATGCCTGTAGCCTAGGGTTCCTTGTAGGAGATTTCCAGTGTTCCTCTAGTGGTGAGGGGTGAGCGCTTGTTTGTATGTTTCCGCTAGGGTGTTGTGGTAGTACTTCATACAAATATGGGCAGGTGTGGAAGGTAGTATGGGCCCGTACTACTGAAAGCATAGGACCCATACGCGTATCAAGGAAACCATGACCTCTAGGGTTGGGTTGAGAGAGTTGCTTCCCGGGATAGTGGGAAGTATCTGAGTTTTTGTGGTGATTTTCAGTATGGAGATTCCGAGGCATGTTGGGAGTGGATCTGGGTCAGGATCGGGATCAGAAGAGGAAGTTCCGGGCGGGTTAGTACCGCCCGAGGTTATTGGTCAGATGAGCACGTGCGAGTCGGATGCGAGGATTCTTGAGATCCTGCGTGATGAGATTGTTGCGTTGTTCTGGGCTGAGTTGTCGGAGCTGTTTGGGTCAATTAAGACCGCCATGGTTGAGTATTTTGATGAGCGCTATGCAGCTCTCATAGAGACGGCTGCCGCGGCGGCTACAGCGGCTGTAGCAGCGGCTGGGGGAGGAGCTGGTCGGGGCTTTCAGTATCGGGACTTCGATAATACGAAGCCTCCCACCTTTGATGGGGTTCAGGACCCGATTGTTGCTATGAGATGGTTATCGGACGTGGAGGGGTGTTTCTTCACGTGTTCATGCCCTGCTGATCAGAGGGTGAGGTGTGCTCTGAACCTATTGAGGCTCGGGGCGAAGGATTGGTGGAGATTGACCACGGGGTCATATTCGGATGCGCAGAGGGCTGCGGTTTCATGGGATCAGTTCAGAGAGATGTTCAGCACTCATTATGTTCCACAAGTTGAGAGGGAGAGATTGGCTCAGGAGTTCCTTGAGCTGAAGTAGGATTTGGAGTCGGTGACTGGGATCACCAGGATGTTCACTGAGAGGGCGATGTTCTGCCCAGAGTTCGCTTCGGAGCAGGATCAGATGTCTCGATATCTGAGCATGCTCAAGAGGGACATCAGATAGTTTGTGTCTACGTAGAGGTGCGAGACCCTGTTAGAGTTGCAGGAGGCCCCCAGGCGGCGTGAGCTAGAGATTGAGTTGGAGTTGCGTGAGCTGAGGCAGGCTCCGGTGCAGTCGTAGCCGGCGCCGAAACGGTCCAAGACCGTTGATGCTAGAGTGGGGGATTTGAGCAGCCACACTTGTGGGAAGTGTGGGAGGGGTCACACCGGATTTTGTAGGTCCGGTGGTGCATGCCACAAGTTCGGAAAGGAGGGCACTATGCGAGGGATTGTCGGCAATCAGCGCCGGTTCGGGATTTGAGGATTTCTTATCATTGTCTTCAGATTGGACATTTGAGGGTCAACTGTCCACAGCTTGCTGCAGGACCGGTGCAGGCTCCAACACCAGCCACTTTGATGATCACAGGTGGAGGTCAGGGTGGAGCGGAGCCCCTAAGGGCTCAGGGTTGTGCTTATCAGCTTGCGACAGAGGAGGTCAGAGCAGTGCCGGATGCAGCTGCGGGTATGTTTCTTTCTTGATGTCTTGTTATCTTGTGATTATTGTGGCGTATTGTTTATGTGATGGTATCTTTGTGTGGTTTACGATGCGGTATTCGTCATTTTTGAGGGTTGTGGTTTGGTCATGGGTTATTGTATTGGGAATTTCGTTGGTTATCATTCATGAGGGTTACTAGTGGAAACCGGGCATTGGTTTGAAGGCCGGGTAGCATCGACTTTCTAAGGAGTGGTTAGATGCAGAGTGAGTTTCTTTCGAGCGGGTTAATCAGTGTTGATATGGGATCTTGTTAAGGTTGTTTATGCTTGTGGGAATCAGTCCGCGTGTAAGTGTTGGTTTTGTGCAGAGTTGTTCTGGGAGGTCGGTGATGGCAACCGGTGGTTGTTAGTCAGTACCCTAAGTGGGGGAGAATTGGAAAATTCTCCGGAAGATCGATGAGCATGTAAGGTTGCTTAGCTGTTTGGGATTCAGCAGTGTTCTGTCAGTCCAGAGTGTAGGCTGGTATGAGTAAGTGTCGGGCATGCGGGGCGGGATACAGACCTAGGGCATTTGATTATGGAGGGCCTGGGGATCAGGCCGGGATCGATTATGTGTGATGGAGATAGAGTTCGGAACCCCTAGAGGGCTAGAACAATATGCATGGGAGGTTTTCCCAGAGAGATAGCTCGGAATGATTGATATTAGTTGAGCGGTCCGGATAGACTGAAGGCCGATAGGCGTACCAGTCAGGCCGCAGGCTCGGAGAACGGTCCAGCCAGACTGAAGGCACTGGAGGGTGGTCCAGATTGGCTGAAGGTTCTGAGAGTGGTCCAGATTGGCTGAAGGCCTGTGAAGGCGGTCCAGTCATGCTGAAGACTCTGCAGGTATTGATAGAGCGGTTCGAGGAAATGGATGGAGTATGTTGCGATGTGTTAGCTTTAGAAGGTCTGGCCCCCGGTATTGATCTTGATTGGTGAAGATGGTGCATGGACTCGAGAGTCCTCGCGAGCAAAGTCAGAGCATGTGTGTTGAATGGATAGCGGATACGCTATGAAGAAGTGGTGTAGCATTGGGCGAGCGCCGTGCCACTTGTGGTAGTGTCAAGGCAGCCAAGTGGTTTTCCTTGGTAAGGAAAGAGGGAGGAGTGTAACTCCGAGAGCGAGTGCAAGTTCACGGAAGTGAAAGCGACAGAGCAGAGTTATGATTAGAGTGATCCGAGTATGGATATTGAGCAGCGTGTTTGCGGCAGTGGAATGGAAGCACATCCGGTTTAGGATGTCTATTATGGTCGCGGAAGGAATTCCGCGGGTGTAGAGCCAAGAGGCTCGGAAGCGATGTAGGGAAGGAGTCTTGGGCTCTCAGTGTGATTCTGATCAGGGAATTGTGTATGTAGTAGTGGTTCATCCTGCGGGATGTTTGAAGATGTCATCAGTGTATCAGGTTTTCCAACCTGAGGGTGCTAGAGCTATTTTAGCATGTGTATGTGATTGCAAGAGGAGAACTCATGGTAGTTGCTCTGAAGATTGTGTCTTTCTGTCAGCAGAATGATTAGAGTTGGACTCGGATCGGGAATCCGGTGGTGCATAGTTATTTTCTAGCTCATGTGGGTCGAGTGATGGTTGTGAATTGGAGCAGTGTTGCATCACGAGTAGTACTCAGTTGATAAGTGGAGTTATCAGAGGGTAAAGCCAGCGGCCGGCTCAAGACGGTGGTCAGGACACCGTAAGGAAGGAGAAAACGAGTTTCTGGTTTCTATGGTTGTGTTTTGAGGAACCTGGTTGGGTTAATGCCAAGTGGTGCATGGCAGGAGGATTTCTAAGAGTTGAGTTGTTGCAGGCTTCAAGGACGAAGCCTAATGTAATTGGGGGAAAATTGTAACATCCCGGAATAGCAAGAGTAAAGTTGAAGGGCTAAAAGAGTAAATTGGAAGGGGAACTCGGCGAGTCCATGGGTGGACTCGGCGAGTGGAGTCGCGACTTGGTCGCGTGTTAAGTGGCCGACTTGGCGAGTCAGTGGATGGACTCGGCGAGTAGGTGCTGAGTGGAGAAAACCCTAATTCTCGGGGTTGAGCCCTATATAAAGAACATAACATCCATTCTCCCAGCCTCTATACTCATCCTCAAGTCTTGAAACCCTAACCTTCGTGTGTGAGTGGATCAAGTTGCATTTGGAAGCTTGGAGAAGCAATTGTTGAGGAAATCTTGAAGGGTAAGAGGCTTAGAGCAAGGGGCTTTGCTTGGGTTTGAGTTTCATTGTTGTTGGGGCGTTCTTTTGAGGTATTATCTCGTTCTTGGGCTGTTACTCATATAGATTCATCATTTTGGGGTTTATGGGAGCTCATCTTGGTATGTTTTGGAGTTTGGAGGTTAGATCTGAGGTTGCTACCTTAGATCCGGAATGGAGAAGGTCTAGAGTGCATTAAAGTCCCTGTGTTTGAGTGTTTAGTGAAGCCATCATGCCCCAAACCCTAGCCCTAAAGTGTAAAAGGCCTAGATCTCTTTTGATTCACGTAAAGTTTGCCACTTTACGTGATGGATGGGTTGTAGGAGGCTAGATCTATGTTTTGGATTAATTGCATGGCCTGTAATGCTTCTGTATGGATTCAGACCAGTGGTACTCGGCGAGTCACATGGGTAGACTCGACGAGTTGCTTGAAGATGAGCTGGAACTCGACGAGTTGGAAGAACAACTCGGCGAGTTAGATGAAGATGGTCTGGAACTCGGCGAGTTGGAATAACAACTCGGCGAGTAGGTTGAAGATAGCCTTAGACTCGACGAGTCTGTTCTTGAACTCGGCGAGTCTTGTCGAAGAGGCCCAATCTTTTCTGGTTGAGTCGTGAATCGGTGAGTCAAGGGGATGACTCGGTGAGTTGTATGTGAGTGGACTCAGAGTTGTTGAACTCAGCGAGTCTCGGGGTGCCTCGGCGAGTTGAGTCGCGGATTGGGGAATTTCTGAGCATGGGGACTCGGCGAGTCATCGGGTTGACTCGGCGAGTAGAGTCAGTCAGGGGTTGACTTTGACCAAGGGTTGACTAGTGGTTCCAGGGGTATTTTGGTAATTGTGGGATATTGTTTTGATTTCAGTGCCTTGGTGGTTGTCCAGTGGTGGAGATCGTATCAGTGATCGGAGCAGCTTGGGTTATCTGTTCAGTCGGCAGTTTCGAGGTGAGTTATCCTCACTATATCAACAGGGTCTAAGGCACCAAGGCCGGCCCTTTATCGGATTGAGATCCGGGTGTTTGTTGTATGTTATTGCTTTGATATGTTGCATCCCAGTAGCTTGGATGGTATATGTTAGAGACTTGGTTGAGATCGGTATCCTGAGATGTAGGGTGATGCTATGCTAGTGACCGGTTAGGTCGGTATCCTGGTTAGGATGATGATATGTTATGTGATCTGTTTGATCGACTTGTTGACTGTGAATTGTTATATGTTTGTATGTTTATCTGCACATGGTTGTTTGGACTAGAGTTGGGTTGAGGCGGGTCCTGCTTTGTGCTATAGGCCAAGATACCTAGGGCGGACCGGTTGTCCCGAAGGCCCAGCGAGCGGTCCGGATAGGCTTTAGGCCCCAAGAGGGAGGAACAGACGTGCCGAGGCTCGGAGAGTGGACCAAATCGACTGAAGGCCTGGTGCGGGCGGACCAGTCATACTGTAGACTCAGAGAGTGGACCAGGTGGATTGAAGGCCCGGTGCGGGCGGACCAACCACACTGCAGACTCGTTGTATGTGGATATCTCACTAAGCTTTCGGGCTTATTTTTCAGGTTCTTCAGGAGACCGTGGCAAGGCGAAGGCATGATCGTACCGCTCCTCATGTTTATGTTGTGATGAGATTCTGGGAATACTTAAAATAAATTGTATTGAAAACCTTTTTGTAATAACTTTAATGAAATCGGGTTGTTTTTGAAAATTTGAAATTGGTTGAAATTTTTGGTCGTTACATAAGTCCCAAAAAACGATAATCATATTCAAATTAACCTTTTACAAGGTCCATAGGTCATCCAACTTTCAAAAATTACATTTTTATCCCAAATTTTAGAATTTATTACCAATTCGGTACAAAATTTACACTTTTGCCCAGATTTTAATTTTTGTTACAAATTCGGTCAAGATTTTACCTTTTTGGCCCAGATTTTCGAATTTGTTATGAATTCGGTCAAGATTTTACCTTTTTACAACATTTTTTCTAAAAAAATTGTTTCGAATATGTTTTTTCTTTATAAAATCGTATTTATACAAAAAAACATATTTTCACATCAATAATCTTATATTTTCTGTATAAAACCTATTTTTAAAAAACATTTTTGTATACGAAATACTTATTTATAAAAATAGCGTATTTATTAAGAACATAAATATAACAAACCGTTTTTATAAAAAAAATGTATACAACCACCTATTTTATTACAAATACATTTGTATACAAACACATATTTATAAAAAATGTAAAAAACACCTACTGCATAGTAAACGTGTGTGTGTGTTTGTATATATATATATATATATATATATATATATATATATATATATATATATATATATGCACACAGATATATGTGTAAGTGTTTCTCACTTAACCCATTAAGGGCTTATCCCACTAAGGACTTAATTCGTTAGGACTTAATCCATTAAGTCCATTATTGCTTAGATTAATCCTGCCAATGATTATTATTTAATATTTCACTTATTAAATAATTCTCGTGTGTGTCCTGATAATTTCTCAAATATTAGGATTTTCTCAATTAGCCCATTAAGGACTTAATCCATTAATTCCTTTACCCCACTAGATAAATGGCATGGAATAATTTGGGCTTAATTCATAATCGAATCCCAATGGCCCACAAGTGGGCCCAATAAGTCTAAGGCCCAATACTCATAATTAAGGTTTTCCACCCAAACATGGCCCAATAAGCACAAAACTAATCTCTAGGCCCATTAGGGTTTGCTAGCGGGGCACCACCCACTACCACCTCGGGTAGTGGTGGTCGATGGCGGCTCACGGCGGCGGCCACCACCTTACGGTGGTGGTTATTTTTAATTTTATTATTCAATTTGCTAATTAGAATTACAGGGCTTTAATCCAAAATACACACTCACTAACACACACACTAATTAATACATACACACCCTGCCACACCATGGTGGCCGGCGGTGGCGCTTGGCGGCAGCCACCACCTCATGGTGGTGGTAGTGGCTTCCTTTCTATTTCCGGCTAGACTAAACACACCACACAAACCCAACGGAAAAATACACCCACCACGCTATAATCTTCAAGCAACTCCAGTCACCCCTAGAAGCGACGAGAGAAGGCAGTGGCAGCAACTAACGGTGACTTTTTGCTGTCACGGTGGTGGCGGCGGTTCCCTTACTTCCTAGCAGAAAATCCACACGCACTCGCCCTTAATCGGCATCTAGAAACTAAAGCTTCCTGACTCAGCCACCACGGGTGGCAAACGACGACCAACACCCACCACCGGTTCCCATCGACGTACTCGATGTCAGCCACAGAAGGAGTGAAAAAAAGACGCAGGTAGGAAGCGATGGTCCAAACTGAGAGCTCCTTTCTGTTTACGACTTGCACGGTGACGAACACCATCGCTTTCTCAGTCTCGGCGATTCTCCAGCAGCAACGTCACAAAGGCGACCCTCCATGGCAGTGTAGCGGTCGTCGGTAGTCTAACGACACAACAGGCGGCGATAGAAGAAAGTGGAAGATGAAGGAAACACGGAGAGGCGATGGAACAGTGGCGGTCACACTCTCGCTGACAGATGGTGGTCGTTGGTGGCTTATGACCTCCATGATGATGATGGTGTGGCAACGGGAGTCCAGAGGGGAAAGGTGGTGATCAACGGAGGGGATACAAGGGGGGGGGGGGGTTGCGGCTGCTAAGGCACCTAGCGTTAGGGTTCCCGTAGAATGATGGGTATATATACTCTGGTTTCTTTCAACTCTCCATATTATACACTTCCAGCCCTCCCTTCCTTTATTCCTTTCAAAATAAATCAATATTTTACGCTTTTAACCCTGCCTTCAGAAATCTTTACAAACTGAATCCAAAACTTACATTTTAAGCCCTGATTCTATGATTTCCTTTCATAATAAATCCCTAACTTATCATTAAACCCTTGAATTTTAAAATTCTTCACCAACTTGTCAGGGACTTACCTTTTTTGATTTATTTAAATAAACGGGTTTTACATGTGGTTAAGTCATGCGCCCTAAAAAGCTTAACGTAAAACAGGTTCTTTCATTCTCACTTCGTGAGACCTTATCTATCACGCCGTGACTACAATCTAAAGCCAAAACCAAGGATTTAAGTCCTTAATCCATTAATTCTCTCACTCTATCTATTCTAGGTCAAAAAGAAGAAATTAAGTCAAAATCCTAAGGCATACGTCCAATAATCAACTAACTTCTAGATCTAAACAATAATCATACTCCAAGGACACTTAGAATTCATAAAGTTGCCAACTTTTTATATTCCTTCCATTCAAACTTGCTTAAACATGAACGAAATGGGACAATAATATATATATATATATATATATATATATATATATATATATATATATATATATATATATATACAACCACCAATATCAACAATGTTTGAGTCTTTGCAAGCTCCACCAGTATAACACGTTCTTCTCCTTCTTCTCATCTCCTTCAAGCCAATAAACGCTCCAAAAGGCCAAGAATCAACCAAGGAATTATGGCTAGGGTTTTTTTTAGGTAAAAGAGTGTTAGAGGCTGGTAACGAACCCTAAAAATGACTTTGATGGGCTTAAATACAAAGGAAACCCTAAAAGATCATGGAGTTGGGTTGCAACAGGTCTCACGTCGTGAGCCCTTGTGTCTCATGTCATCAAAATAGTTCTAAAATTGCTTCTCTTATTTACCCTTGTCACGTTGGGACCACTCGATGGTCATGTCGTGACAGTCGATCTTCTCCAAATATCAACTTTTTTACTCCTTAAAACCCTAAATCAATCCATCTTGGAAAACGGGTTTTACAACTCACCCCCACTTAAATTAGATTTTTTTCCTCGAAATCATTCGTTAAAACTTATCTTACAACACCTGGAAACCTTGATAGAACTTCTTGGATACCAATTAGGACTGAGAATTCATCTTATGATGACGATCGTCTTCTAGTTCTACTATCAGAGCCCCAATCTTAGCAGAGATCACATATCCCGATTGAAAATGGAACCTTAATCCTCTGCCCTTGATCAACTAATGAGGATATCAACTACCCTACCTAAAAACTAAAAACCCTAAACAACGTCTGAGTTACCAACAGACAGCACCATCTCATCCCATATCCATAAGGACTCTAATTCGCAAACCAAACCGAACAAAACCATTATGTTCATGGATTATCATGCTGTCAATTGGAAAAACAGAATCCCTGACCTTTCATTGTGGCCGAAACTTTTCATTTGAAAACAAGGAAACATACAACGCGAGTCTCGCCCACAAGTGCCAAACCCAAACATTACTCGCTTCTTAATAATAAAAAATTACATATCCAGTCTATCCAAGATCTCATGCATCCATGTTGAACTTTTACTAAACTGCGATGCATAATTTCTAACTGTCTGCTGAGACAGACAGTCTCATGCACGGTCTCTAAACAAGACTCTTCCCAAGAGTCTAACTGGTAAAGGCTACCCTATCCTAATTACTACACATATTCTATCTATTGATCACATAGTCTCCCTACTCTGAACGTGATTAAACACCTTAAATAAGCCAATTACTACCGGGTCCCGCCCTTATGAGTCACGCACTTACTGCTTCATGATACCCCGTGATACCATCTAATCTCTTAGAACACTTAAGATTGCAGGTCACAATGATCTTGTCATCAATCCAACACTAGTCTAGAGACTTACGACTAATACCTCATGACATGAGCATATCTTTGAATGCTTAAATGGTCTACTCCACTAAGATAACCTAACCAATCGGGCCTTGCCCACGGGTCTCACCCATACTATCGTTACTAACCTGGTCTCGCCTACAGATCACACTCAATCTATCATAGCTAAAAGGACCTCGCCCATGGGTATCACCCAATCTACATAACCGAACGAACCTCTCCTATCAGTCTCAGCCATCCTAATGAATATTACAAATCTAATCATACACTTACAACACTTCCAGAAGATCCTATCAGCCTTGTAAATGATATGGTTACCCAGTAGTCTTACAAAACTTCCACAACTTCCATGGACCTAGCCCATGGTCTTGCCATCCGTCTACCATACCAAAACATAATCAACATGAGTTGAAATCTCATCTAGCAATACCTGAATCAGGTGTTCGGATCATGATTTGAAAACCAAAGCCTTTATCAGAAAAGAACAAATAGAGAGGCTCTAATACAACTCTCAACATGAACCTAATCACATATCTGGCATTCGCATCACCTGAAGCTTCACGTATTCGGGCAAGATAACCTCAATCCTCATTCCTTGGGAAAACCTCAATCCATACCGTAAAAAGAACAGACTCTCCACTAATGGTAATGATTGGCTGAGTGATCTAATCCCCCATCAACTGACATCCATCCTGAGCGAGACAATTACCTTAAACTCTTACTTTACTATCCCAGAATGGACAACCAGCTACCATGAGATCTTGGCCTAAAATCTTATGATGCGAGGACTACATGCTTGTTAACATATCCCTCCAGGAATACGTCCATGATAATGGGGCGGTTATCTAAAGAACGACCTAACTAGTGATCGTTGCCCCATATAAGTGGCAGGCCCGGGCTCTCTCCCTGGCGGCCTAGTACTCAGATCACGACGCTCTAGTGACACGGTCCAACTCATAATGAGAGGTTGTAGTCTGTAGCAAGCCAAAATAGTACCAATCACTCCCCAAAGCGACAAGTGTAACCCTCAGAGCGCTACACTTTGGTGGTTCTACACGAATAGTAGATAACAGCTAATGGTCGAAGATCCGCCAATAGGACGCCTCCACGTCATGGAGGTTAAGACAAGATAAAAGGTACTGGCGGGACATTCTCCCACTACGAGAAGTAAAATACATTTGATTGTGGAGTTTCGAATAATCAAATTATTTAGGAAGTAAAACATGCAAAGTGAAACACAATAATAAACTAACTAAATATGGTCTCAAAACTATTTAATATAAGTAAAACCCTTATTATTTAATCAGCATATTAATTAATAATAAACTAATTAAATATGGTTTCAAAACTAGTTGTCGAGTCAAGACCATTGTTGTCTTGACTCGACAACTATAATGGGAGTAAAGAGAATTTAAGTAATTTGATTTCAATCCTTAATTATTAACGCATAAATTTTAAATTTAGGCTATGATCCATATTTTTTATTCGAACTTTGAAGAAGGATGCAGTAATCAAATTCGAATCTATTTTAGGTAGGTAATGCTTTTACTAATTTCAATCTTATGAAATTCCTAGATCTTTTGAGATTCATCAAATCTAATCAATGGCATGTTTATTCTCAAATTATGCTCTTACTTTTGTAACTGGGATGCCGCGGATCACAAACGATATATGAATAACCATGCAAATTAGCTTGACACTCTCGATGTCATTTATCATCTCGTTTTAATGTTTCAGTTAACCACACGTGCTCCGTTAATCAATGATAATTTTCTAGCCACCCATTACCACTCTTTATTAGCATCCATTAGTTTGTCGGTTAACCACCCATGCTCTACTAATGACTTATATAGTGTAATGTGCAATTTCATGCATTAGCATACAAATTCACAGTTTTCCTAAAGTAACTAAGAGTGGGATTTTAGAAATTGTTTAGTTAGTTCAAGTCATTATACTTATTAATGAGATTATGCCCTATCAAATTAGTTCGGCTAACGACCCCCACCGAACAGAAGGGCGATGAGTGTGAACAGACACCCATTCAACGACCATTTTATAGGCCGCTTCCGTATACCCTTTGTATAACATGGTTTCGTGAATGAGGCGTACTAGCGATTTGATTGACTATTCTTATACATATAATATATTAAAGTTTTAATTATATACATAGTATAAGGTAAATTTTAAACATTTTAAAATTGCAAGGGTTCAATCTTTTAATAAACTGAACTTGTAATTTAATTAAATTTAAACCATTTTATGGATTTATTATTTATCTTTTAATTAATCATTTAATTAAATTAATAATAAGATCCATAAGGATAGTTTTAATCATATAAATTTATGATTATCTAATCTATAATTATCTCCTAATAGTTAGGGTTTTATTTAACTATCTAATATGACCAAAAATCAGATTATGGTAGATTTTATAAAAGATAATTACCGAATAACAACCATATAAATCAAATTAGGCAAGAAAATCCAAAAATTCAGAATTACGGTGCACACGTTGTGAGCATTAAGTCTTAATTCGTGAGATCAGTCTGACAGAAAACAAAACTCTCAATTTTGTGCACACGTTGTGAGCATTAAGACTCTTGTCGTGAGTTCAGTTTGTTAGCAAAAAGATTCCAGATTTTGTCAGTGCTGACATCATGAGATCGTTTTTTTTCAGAACAATCGATTTTTGTTCAAGTTCAAGCTATATACATTCAATTGTTAGACAACCATACACTCTGATACGACTGATGGGTTTTACATGCACTAATGTGGACACATCCTTAACACTTAAGGGTACATGCAACCTAAGGATCGATGTCATAACTCTATTGAAGTAATATTCTATTGAATAACAAAAAACTATAAACCCTAGGTAATTTCGAATATAACAAAACAAAAGTAGAGTTTACTTACCTTTTAGTTATTGTAGTAAAAACTAAAAAAAAAAAACCTTCTTAAAAAGCTCTTGGAAGCAAGCACCACAAGTATCGTGCTACTAATGGTTCACACCCAAACCCTAGCAACCAAGGGGCTTGAAGAGAGAGAGAGAGAGAGAGAGAGAGAGAGAGAGGAGAGAGATATGACTAAATTTCAGCCCTAACCCATCTCTAGAAGGCATTGGATGAATGTCAACCCCTAGATTGGTTTATATAGGTGACAAGAAAGTATTAGATAAGGCAAGTATCTCCAAGATAACCCTAATCCCTTAAGTTCCTCCCTAAGGCATCCAAGTCATCCTTAATTGCTAAGGGAACCCTAGATAGAATTCTAGAACTTGTCCCCCACCTGGGGAGGTTCTAGAATTGCTCAATCTTCAACTATTAAACATTGTCACCTTTAGTCCTCCTACTTTTAATTAATCCAATTAATTTCTGATTAACTTTTAATTAAATAATATGGTTTCAAATTAATATATTATTTCCATAATACATTAAAAATCAATTATTTTTATTTCGTATTAATTTATTAAACATTTAATAAATTAATAATTCATTCTCTCTCTGTCTCTCTCTCTCTCTAAAAGTTATCCTATTCGATTGCTAGGTTTGTGGGCAACCAAAAAGGACTGTACTACTATCAACCCAAGTTTATACCAATTATAGTTATGGGATTAGACACCCAATCCAACAACACAACCTCAAAATGACCCTAGATGGTGGAAATGATGAGAATGGCAATTGCAGCTTTAGGCGGGGGTGAAACGAGCCTACTCATATTAATATCGTCGCTCGATGGCAAACGACCTCAAATAGACAAGCCTCCACCAACACGCCAACAACATAGACATGTGGTCCAATAACATTAACTACATTGCCAACAATCGCCGCCCTTATTGACTGCCACCCATCGAAATAGAGCAGTCGATTGTAATCTCGACTCCAACATCCCGTCCAACAATGACTGAGCAATCACAAGCAGTGTTTCTTGAGTCGCAACTGCTATCGTAGCAAAAGGGGACAAACACTTGGATTTGACGAATCCTGTTGTCCTCTGCCCAATTCTTAAACTCAGGTTATCAGTTCTATTCGGTGGTAGACACGCCACACATAGTGTTTTTTGCGGAACATCCATCAGAGCTCAAATCCTATATAAACAAACATCAAGAAACCTTCCTCAGGCTCACATCATTGCAGGAACTGAAAGATGGCATCTAGCAAGAAAAATCTTCGACATTGGAATTAAGTTGAGGCCGATACACTATACCAGTAACGGTAACGTCGGTGTCCCAAGAACGAGGTCCTTACCATCAAGAGACCGCGCAAGAGGTACGAACGCTGTGAGATTAACATGATGTAGAGGTACTATCTAGAAACCACTTGAGCATCAACTTCTCATCAGAGGACCCAAGGCCACAAAACTGGAACCCTAAGGATCTGCTCCTAACTACTACATGTATACGCCAAAAGAAAATCCACCATGTTTACATGGTTATTGGTTGAAGCACCGACATCCTCTATAAGCACTGCTTCTGGCAGTTGCAGAGTTCCTAGAAGGAGGACTTGAAACTGCCGAGAGGTGGTCCTTTGGTCATTTTCTTAGGACACAGCCTATAGTCATTGGACATCATACACCCCCCCGCGTTGGTTAGCCACGACGAGAGGGGGGGGGGAGAGTAGGAAGAATCACACAAATGATCGATTTCTTGATAATACGTTTCCCAGCGGAAGAAAACATATTGCTCGGTGAATCGGTGCTTTTCCAATTGAAGACCATATTGTCAACCTTCCTCGTTATCGCTAAGTTCAGCACGCATACCGGTTTAATCACAATCATCGCTAGTAGCCCAACCTAAATGTTTGCCACGAAATTATTGCAGCTCAAGAGATAGTTCAATCCCCAAAATAGTCAAAAGAGGTTGCCACACTGAAAAACATGTGATCTACCTAGATCACCTAGAGCAAGCAATACGGGTGGGTGCCGACTTATCGACGAAAACCAGAACCAGGATAATCATGCTCGTAAAACAATTCTCCAATGTATTCACTTGGCCACCCGCAGACATGACAAAGGTAAACCACAAGGTCATTGAACATAGGTTGAAA
Organism: Lactuca sativa; assembly: GCF_002870075.4. Classification (NCBI taxonomy): domain Eukaryota; kingdom Viridiplantae; phylum Streptophyta; class Magnoliopsida; order Asterales; family Asteraceae; genus Lactuca; species Lactuca sativa. The sequence continues at coordinate 110,312,189 of NC_056627.2, read as the reverse complement.
ATTATGTTGGGAAGCGTCCCAATCAAGCAAAAAATATGGGGCTAGCGGGTGGCAAGAGCAGAGAGGCTTGGGTCGAAGAACTGCCTACAATACTCTGGTTATATCTTACAACCTCAAGGTCTAGCACTGGGGAAACACCTTTCAGTTTAACTTACGACATAGAAGCAATAGTCCCACTTGAAATCATAAGCACATCTTTGCGAGTGACAGAGTTTGATGCAAATACCACTAAGGCTGAACAACATCAAGACCTAGATGTACTCGACGAAAAGCACGAAGCTTCGCAACTCCACCATGAGGACTACAAGGCCTACACCGAAAATTACTACAACCAGAGTGTACAAGTAAAAAAAAGTTCAAGGTGGGAGAATGGGTATTTCACAAGAACGAGTCCAGCCACGCATAGCCCCAAGGCAAACTGAGCGTCGTTTGGGAAGGACAATACAAAGTTGTAGAGGCACGCCGAAAATGAGCCAATGTCCTTGAAGCACATGATGGGAGACCGATCCCCTGCACCTAGAAGATGTATAACCTACGACACTTCTACTCCTAGAGAATGGAGCAATTAAGATACAGTCGGGGCAAGGGTAGAATGATAAAACTCTGAATGGATAATCACACCTCAATAATTGGCCCAAGAGCTAAGCCTTAGTTTTTTTATGATAGTGGATGCACTTTTTTGTTCTCACCAAACAACATTAATATTTTACACATGTTATCAATAAAGTGACGCAGGTTGACCACAATCAAAACAAAAAACTACTAGAATGTTTTTCACAATTCAATCTTGATATCATAAGAGGTGTTGCACGTTTACCAAATGGTGAAAAGGACTGATCATCTACAACATTTGAGCGAAACCTTTGTGATAATGCAACCATAGATATCAAAGGTTAATAATTTTTCCCTAAATATGTCAATTATGCCCAAAAGGCCACAAGCCTCGACCATGGCATGAATAAAGGATTCAAATACTCATAACCATACCCTTAAAACAAACAATACCTAAGCCCCGCAAGCCTCGGGGTGAAGATATCGGCTTGGCTTAGATGATTAAGGTCGAAGTGTAACTCTTCGAGGTGGAGGACTTAGAGCAAAGTCCCAAAAGGGTAATCAGTAAACTTTAGCAAAAAAAAACACAACAACATCGAATAGTCGGACATCCCTTGAATAGTCTATCGGAGGATGCTCCTCCACCAGAGGATCCGAACAGAACTAACGTATCCCCACCAAGTATAACTCACCAAGGCAGAGGTAAGAAGCGAAATCTGTCTCTAATAATGCCTTTATGGCAGCATGCAACATCTGCGTTTACTGTGTCACAATACTCTGCTCCACCATAATAAAATTTTTAGTAGCCAACTGCTTCCGCACCACCAACTTACCGCTCTCAATATCGGCGGCCACACATGCCGCCTTCAGGCGCCAGACCCCAAGTGAAAACTATTCACTCTCAATGACCCGGTCAACTACCTGAATCACCCCTCTCTAAGGATCCGGGCCAAATCCTCTCCCAAGGCTCTCTTTATCGATGCTTTAACCTCCAGTTGCTTGCCTTGTTGTCTTACACACGCTTACAACACTTTGTTCTCAACCACTAAATCTCACACATGCTACAATAAACACTCCACCTCCCCATGTAAGCTAGTTACTTGATCTTTAGAAGAAAACTTCTCTCCAGCTAGAATAATATAACGATCCTTGAACTTGCATTTCTCATCCTCAAGGAGCCACACCTTCTCACCAACATCATTGCGCTCAGTCTTGACGACGACCAACTCCCCCAAGTGATCAGCCAATTAGCAAAGGAGACCGACTGTAGCCCTAGTTGCCGCCACAAAATACAGAGCAATCTGGGCCGCAAGATATTGGAGATCAATCGTCATATGGGAATGAGGTAGGAGTTCCAACGACTCCAAAGTGGACGGAGGAAATGCATGATGACACCAATCATGGGTGTTGTAAGGGTGCATCAGAAGAGACATGTGAGTAAGATTCCACTCCGGGCGGTACACACGATTACTTCCCAGTTGTGTAGACACAACGCCAGAAACGACATCGTTGTGAGTTCAAGAAAGGATGCGCAAGGAAAAGGTTTGAAAACTCAAACCTTTAGTTAATCAAAATATTGAAGTCTGCCCTTAATTGATGTTCAAGTCAAGTCTGGTAATACCAGTCGAGACTTGAAGTTAATGTTCCAAAAAGTACACAAGCGTTTAATGAAGAAACTTTGAGTATGATAAATGTAAAGAAAATTTAGGAAGAATGAGAATGTTATGAAGGATTTTGATGCGAGAGAAAAATAAAAGTGAAATAAATGAGGTTTTAGCTATCTTTTAAAGAGTAATCCCTTGTTTAGTTGTCATTCAAAACACTCCTTCTATTGGAAAAAAGGAGGTACATCGTACAAACTTGTGATACTAACATAGGACCGGATACTAACCAGTTTTTGACATCTAATTATCTAAATGAAACAAAAGGCTAAGTCCTATGAAATATTACAACACAGAAAAGACAAGTACAATAAATGTTCAAACAGATGAATGATCTTAGATCATCATTCTACTTCAGACTAAATTCCACCTCATACCAAAAGCTTATCTCGGACCACTTCACATATCATACTCAAAACTGAATTTAGATCTTCATAACATGTGATTGCTAGAGATTCATTTTCAGTTCCAACAATCTCCCCCTAAGTGAACATTACAATCTGGTCAGCTCAGTTTGATTCTTCCTTGATAAACACATACGCCCTGTATAGCCAATATTGAACTTCAAGATACAATTGAAGTTGGCTTATAAATTTTGAATTCACATGTTTGAGGGCATCAGACTTAGCTTCATGATTGATGAACTTTCGAATAGGTTTGGAGGGGACCAAATGTTTGTCTAAGAATCGAAATAAGTCTTTCTGGTTTGTCTTCTTTTGCAAGTAGACGTACCCTAACATCGGCTCATCAATTCGCCCTTCTGCCAATAAATATGCTTCTGGTAACTTAAAATCAATCTTTGCCAAGAACTTTTCAGTTCCGAACAAGTGAGCTAATTCAAATTCACATCGGCAGAACTTAGCAACATAATCTTTGAGAAAACTTAGGGCAACATTGTAGGACCTGGTGATGGTTTCATTGTTCTGGTGGCGTCGGAAGTGTGCAACTATTGTCAGGATGTCATTGGGATTAATGGTTGGGAAGTCGGCATTTGTGATGATCAGTTGAGATGATTTGCTTGGGAAGATGTTTTAGCGATACAACATACAACTCAAGTCAAATTTACGTAATACTTTCCTTCCGGACACAAAGATGTTGGTTATTCTCTTCCGAGACCATACTTCTTCTTGGGGTAGTGCATTCTAGGAGTAGAAAGTCTTCAATCATTCTCTTTTTATTCGGATGATCATTTGAGGATCATCCTCTGGGTAGAGAGGAGAAAACTTGATATAAAACATGCTGTATGGAGAGATGGGTAAATTAATTTGGTCCGAATCTTGATTTGGAAGTTCATAATACATGAATGGTATGATGTCCAAGTCATGTATTATCCCTTCATGATAAAAAGGGGAGAGACCTAGCATCGGATTGAGGTTATCTTTGAGGGCTTGAATTCGGATGCTTTCTTTGAGGGCTTGATCTATCTCAGCCTGAACCAAACTTCTTTTTGTTTGGTAGGAGGTTCAGAGTTGCGGAATTCTGAGATGAGCTTCTTTCCTTTATAATGTTGTTTGTTGAGGACTGAGATAATATGTTGCATGTTTTCATCAATGTTGAATTTCGGAGGAGGAGGGACCAAGGACTCATCAGGGATATTGTCAGGTTTCCGAAGTGGAGAACCTTTGTCAATAGGAGAAATTCTTGGAGAGGGAATTGGGGGTGCCAAGGACTGACTAAATCAGAATTCTTCAATTTTGAGCTTTGTTTTAGCCTTAGCCTCTTCTTGACTTTTCTGCAAAACGTTAGCCAAGGATGATGGAAAGGAGACTACACACCAAATCCTTCTTTCATCCTTAGAGAGATTTTTTGATGGAAACTTCTTCGAAACCTCAACTCCTATAACAACATTGAAGATTTACATGTCTTCATCATCATCATCATCACTTGGAGTACCTGTAAGAACAACTTGGACATAGTCATGTATCATATTCATCTTCATCTTGGAGTTTGAACTCCGATGAAGGCTTCCATGAGATGGATGTTTCTCTTCTAATGGGTCCTTCTCCCCCTCTTGCATTGGATGCTCCTACAGCCGAGGCAGGTATGGTTGAAAGTTGGAACTCTGAAAGTCGTTTGAACACTTTCTGTAAAGTTGTGCTCATTTGCATGGTTAAGGTATCATAAGCTTAAGCTTCAGATGTGGGAGCCTGGTCTTTCAGGTGATTGAACAAGGATGCAAGAATTGGGAGCATTTTGTCAAAATTTTGTTTGGAATGTCCACAATATTCCAACATGCTCGGAGGAGTTTGATCAACACTTGTTGCATAATCAGGTTCATCTCCTTTTTCTTCTTAATCTGCAGTTCCATTCTCTGAATCTGTTTCTCATGTCGGACAAGTGTCTACTTGATCATCTCGTTTGTAGCTCTGATCATGTCACCGTGTACTTTTAGCATTGTGGTGATGGTGTCGATATGGTGATTGAGACTGGAATTGTATTTTTGTTCAACCACCGCAACAGTGTGCTTGAGTCGGACGAAGATGAGTTGATCCAACTGGTCTTTTCTCTCTTCATCTGAGGGACCAGATTTCTTGACTTCAAAGAGGGAGAGAAGAATGGCATCAAGCTTAGTGTCGAGACTGAACACTTTAGCATTTATCTTTGAATCGAGTCTGGCAACATATTTATCAATGGAATCAACCTTGGAGATTGAAGCAGACATATTCTGATGGAGTTCCAACATGGAAAAGGGATCAACATAGTTTTCGGGTGATGATCCCGTGTCTAAAGAGGAACTTGTAGTCTTGGCTTTGTCATGGTTTTGATTTACCGGTGGTTTGCAAGGGCCTGGATTGTTGATAGTTGTTGTGTGTGTTGGGTTTTAAGCACTATACACTCCTATGGTGCACTTGCAACCCTAGATGCTTTGGATCTAATTTTTCTCTAATTATTCATGCAATTTCAATTTTCCAAAGCATGCATCCTAACTAGCATACAATAGAGGATATACAACATAAAAACCAAGTTAGGTGAATACCTCTTGATGTAGTTTGTAGTTCTTCGCCTTATAAAGCTTTAACACCTCAAGTGTGATGCTTCTAATGTGTCACAAACTCCAAATGCAAGAGGAGGATTGAGAGAGTAGGCTAGTTAGCTCAAAATCGGTTGTCACTCTCTTAAAATGAATGGGCAACTAATTTTAGGGCTAGGGGTTGCTTTTATAGTGTTACAAAGGCTAGGGTTTCATCCATGCAAACCCTAATACACCATGTACCTTCATATTTCCTAGGCTCCATGGGTTAACCTCCATGGACAGTCATATTGGTTTTGCCCATCCTAATCAACCATGGATCATTGGCCCACATTATAAGAATCATTGATTTACTTAATCAATCCCTGTATATTTAATCAGTCTCTTTTGATCACTAAATTAATTCCAATTTAATTCTTCATCAATACTAATTAAATAATATGTTATCTCAATTAATATATTATACTTATAATATATTAATAAATCATAAATAACCTTTTTCTCAAAAGTCCATCCTATCAAATTGCTCTGGTGAAGGCAACCCAAAAGGAACGTGCTACAATCGGGTCAAGTACATACCAATTATAGCTATGGGCTTAGCCACCTAATCCAACAGTCTCCCACTTGGATAAGTCTAATAACTATAATCACAAATGAATCTTCAAAATCTGATTAGCAATCGTAGCTCTCAAAAGCCATTGTCGAACTCTGACCTAGTCAGTGACGCATCCTTTCGATAAGGGATCATATATTCCTCTATTCTTCAAGATATCATGCAGACAATAACATGGAACATAGTCATACTTATTGTCCTGCAGTTTGTTTCTCAATTTCCGATTTGTCTGACATAGAACATAATTGAACACATCAATTTAGTCCTGACCGTGCCCGACACATAAGTCAAAAAAATCATTGAGGGGCCCAAGATATCGTTTTTAATCCTCTTAGGATAAAAGGAATAGATAAACTTCTGCTTATATACTTGTACTAACTACTTGTTAAATCATGCACAACGATACGTTTTAAAACATCAAGTTACTGATGCGTTTTCATATCATCAATGGACAACCAACTCGTAGTCAACAACTCATATATCTTGGTTTGAAGACTATATGATATTATCGTCTCACAATCACTCGTGATAAATTCCATAAAGTGATTCATGTGAGTGTGGGTTTGATCCAATACTCAAATCTTATTTCAAGATCACTCATGAACGTTGTAGCATACTTTTGCTATGTCTAACACCGTAGACAATCTACAAGCCAATTCATGACAGTCTAACCTCATAACCTACTTCCAATGTATGATTGACTCTGGATAGTTTGAATAATCTTATTATGTTGGAAGTCAAAACATGCCAAAGTGAAACAATAGCAAATAACGAAAACAAGATAGTAACTTTACTTATAAATAAAACTCCTTTGATTCAATCATCAAATGGAAATTACAGTTTAGCTATTACAAGTTTCTAAATATTTATCTAATCACTAAAACTAATATCGTCCTTTAGCCCAATACCCCTTGTATGTTGCAATTGCTTAACCCTACTCAGTCCCTTCGTAAGGGGATCTGATGGGTTGTCCTTTGATGATATCCTCTTCACAACGAGGTGTCACTCTTCTACTTGATGTCTTATTAAGTGGTACTTTTTGTCGATATGCCTCGATCTACCATGATCTCTCGTGTCCTTTGTTAGGGCAACCGGCCCTTCATTATCGCAGAAAATCTCCCGGGCTCTTTTATGGATGGTACAACTCTAAGGTCTTCGATGAAGTTTTTCAACCATATCGCCTCTTTCGATGCTTCACTTGCTGCTATGTACTCTGATTCACACATTGAATAAGCTATAGTCTCCTGCTTGGAACCTTTCCATGTTACTGCTCCTCCATTTAGGGTAAACACCCAGCCCGAATGAGAGGGTAAATTATCTCTGTCGGTCTTAAAAATGGCATCAGAATACCCTGTCACTCTCAAGTCATCACTCCCACCGAGGGTAAGAACCCTTTCCTTAGTCATATACAGGTACTTCAGAATGTTCTTTACTAGAGTCCAATGAGCTTTACCGGGATTCCCTTGATATCTGTTGACCATGCTCAAAGAAAAGGGCACATCAGGGCGAGTACAAGTCATACCATACATGATCGAGCTAACTGCGGAAGCATATGGTACTCGACTCATATCTGCTATCTTGGCCTCTGTACTCAGACTCTGAGTCTTACTCAACTTGGTATTGCTTTGGATAGGTAAGTCACCTTTCTTTGAATTCTCCATGTTGAAACTCTTCAACACCTTGTGCAAGTAGGTACTTTGACAAAGTCCTATTATTCTTTTACTCCCGTTTCTCAATATCCTTATCCCAAGAATATAAGCAGCTTCCGCAAGGTCCTTCATAGCGAAACACTTCCCAAGGCAGGACTTCACTCCCTACAAGGTTGGGATGTTGTTTCCTATGAGCAGTATGTCATCTACATTATCCGAAAGCTGACTATACTCCTACTAGTTTTGAGATATACACAGGACTCATCTACGCTTCTCGAAAAACGAAACTCTTTGACTTTCTCATAAAAACAAAGATTCCATCTACGAGATGCTTGCTTCAACCCATAGATGGATTTCTCAGGCTTAAACACTCTATTAGGGTACTTTGCATTGACAAATACTCTTGCTGACATATGTAAACATCTTCAGCCAACTTTCCATTAAGGAAAGCGGTTTTGACATCCATTTGCCATATTTCATAGTCATAAAATGCAGTTATGGCTAACATAACCCTTATAAGGTCTCATCATAGTGAACTCCCTGAGTTTGAGTAAAGCCCTTCACAACCAATCGTGCATTATATGTGTGTAGTTTTTCATCCATGTTGGTCTTCTTCTCGAAGATCCATTTTCACCCGACTGTCTTGCGACCTGGTACATTGTCAACCAACTTCCAAACTTGATTGTCATACATAAACTATATCTCGTTGTCCATAGCCTCTTTCCATTTAGCAGACTCGGGGCTTGCCATGGCTTCTTTGTAGTTATTAGGTTCATCTAGATTTATCAATGTACTATCACTGATAAATGTATCACATTCAGTTGTTATATGAAAACCATATTACACAGGTGGAACACTAACTCTATAGGAACGTCTTAGAGGTATGGACCGGTCAATCGGTTCAACAAGAGTTTCCTCCTTGGGTTGAGCGCCAGTGTTTGAGGTTCATATTGGGTTAGGTTTCTAAGACATAACCATAATTGGTATGTACTTGACCCGAGAGTAGCATGGTCCATTTGGGTTGGATATCACCACGACAATTTGATAGAATGAACTTTTTTTATAAGAGGTTAATTATGATTTATTAATATATTATAAGTTCTAATATATTAATATGAAATCATATGATTTAATGACTCTTAATCAAAAATTAATTTGGAATTAATTTAGTGATCAAAAGAGTTTAAATAAATTGATAGAAACTAATTAGTTTATATATATATATATATATATATATATATATATATATATATATATATATATATATGGTTTGGGCTTATGATACGTGATGGACTAAGTTTATGGATGAATCAATAAAGTGTTGGATATAGTGTCTAATCCCATAACTATATTTGGTATGTACTTGACCCGACCTGGCATGGTCCATTTGGGTTGTACTTCACCCGAACAATTTATGGATAATCTTTTGAGAATAGTACAAGTTATGATTTATTAATATATTATAAGTTCTAATATATTAATAGAAGATCATATTATTTAATTAGTATTGATCTATAATTAATCTAGGATTAATTTAGATATCAAAGATATTACTAATTAAATATGGGCTTCTATATTTATATAGTGTGAGCTAATGCTTATTTGGAATGGGCTAGGCTTGCATGGAAAGTCCATGGATACTCCATGGAGCTTTAACCCATGGATCTCATGGAAATGAAGAGGCATGGGTATTAGGGTTTACATGGATGTAACCCTAATCCACCACACTATATAAATGAGAATTTGGTTCTTGAAATCAATCTAGTTGACACTAGTGGACACTAGTTGAGTGAGAAAAAACAAGAGGGCTAATTTCAAGATAGTAGTGACTATTCTCTCAAAGTTCCAAGTTTGTGGTGATTTGTGATTTCCATTTGAGGCATCCACACTATTGGTGCTAGGCTCTAAAACTCCAAGGAATCAACTACAACTACAAGGTAAGTATTTCTACTAGCTTTATTTGATTCAAGTTCCCCATGCCATGCTAGTTAGGATATGAACCTTGGAAAAATAATTATTTGCATGTATCTTAGACGAACATAGATCCAAGGTTTATTAGGGTTGCATGTACACTTAGGAAGCGTTAGAATGCTCAAAACCCATCATTGGTATCAGAGCCTAGGCTTGTTTGTTTGATACTTGATGCAAAATATTGGAAAAAGTCGAAAAACTTGCTATCTGCCTGATGAACTCGCCGAGTCCATGGGGGGACTCGCCGAGTTCATGTGTATCTTCAATCTACTCGCCAAGTAGGTTCATGCACTCAGCGAGTAGAAGCCACAGAGTGCAAATTTTCGACTTTAGTTGCTGGAAATGGACTAGAAACATTACCTAAATTGTTTTGGTACTTGAAAACTTGTTTTAGATGGTGTAATGTCTTTGCTAATCCATTTACAACAACTTGTTATCAAAATTACAAAGTTTTATGTGTAATTTTTGATTCATGAAAGTGTTCATACTCATGTTCTTGATCTTATGATGTTTAGATGATAATAGGAATTATTTGTAACCTATGTGGTAGATTAATTCATGATCATTATGTGTTTTAATGGAGTCCATAACATGTCCTCAAGTTATGGAAAAACCAAAAGTCACTTGAATTAAAACCATTAAAAGAACACAAGAGTTAGAAAAATGAAGAGTCTTCATTTTTATTACTCTATTAAACTCATAAGTTACAAGAAATGAAAAGTTTTGAAAGTTTACAAAACTTGCCCTCAAGTTTTGGAACAAGTAAAGTCATATTAAAAACTTTAGTTCCAACCCTTAGAATTTTAAAAGTTAAAATTCAACCCTTATACTTATAATATTACAAGTTAATAATATATATGTATAATATTAAAGTCATCTTACCGCTAGTACGCCTCATTCACCAAGCCGGTCTATAAGGTGGGTATAAGGTTGTTGCCTATAAAATGGCAACTTAATGGGTGTCCACTCTCACACACCGCTTGCTTGACTAGTGGAGGGTCGTTAGCCGAACGGATAAGACAAGGACTTATAAATTCTCATTAAAAGTATGATGAATATTATAAAGTAACTAAATGTTTTATTAAATTCCCAATCTTAGTTACTTTAGGAAAAATGTGAATAAGGTGCTAATCCATGAAATTACACTTTACACTTTGTCTAAGTCGTTAGTGGAGCGTGTGTGGTTAACTGGTACACTAACTTAGACTTAACAAGGTAGGTAAAGGGTGACTTAATATTTATCATAGTATCGATGGAGCGTGTGTGGTTAACCGGCACATCGATTGAGGGGTAATTTATTAAGGGTACCAAGTAATTTGCATGGTTACTTCACACATCGTTTTGTGATCCTCGGCATCCCAGTCACAAAACTTGGAGGGCACACTCGAGATTGAAACATGCCTTTGAAAAGTTCATTGAATCTCAAAAGAATCTAGGAGTTTCTAAAAAAACCAAATTAAATATTTTTAATATTTCGACTTTGGTGGAAATTAGTGAATCGTCATTCACCTACCTTTCAAATATGTTATTACTTAGATTACGACATACCTCTTCTAAGTATAATATATTGTGATTGGGTCCTAGCCTTAATATTACATTTAGGTGTTTTATTAAGGACTATCTCAATATCTAAACTAATTCTTTCTTTCTTCTCTTACAAGATGTCTGCAAACAACGCTGCTTCTGGCTCTAATCCTAGTGGCTCCTTTTATCTTATGAACTTGTGTGGGAAAGTCACTTTCGATGGATCCAACTTTAATGAATGGATCAGAAACATCAGAATGATTACTCGCTACGAGGACAAGGAATATGTCCTCGATAAGGAGCCTAAGGAGATTGATGAGAAAGGTGCTACTCCTCAAGAGATCGCTGAGTTTAGGGCACATGAAAGGGATGCCACCAAAGTGGCATGCATCATAATGGCCACTATGACCACGGATCTCCAAAAATCCTATGAAGATTTCTACCCCTTTGAGATGCACCAAGACTTGATGGAAAGATACCATCAAAGTGCTCGTTAAGAAAGGTATGAAATCATCTCCTCGATGATAACAACTCGCAAGAAGGATGGTGAACCCATCGCGGGCCACATGCAGAAAATGCAAAGATTTATGGAACGTTTGCTGAAGCTTAATGTGAAGTTCCCCAAGGAGCTAGCAATAGATATTATTTTGCACTCCTTACCTTCATGTTATGATCAATTCCGCATGACATACGACATTAACAAGGAAGAGGTCACTCTCAGCAAACTTCAAGGACTCTTAAAGACCGCAGAAAGTGGTCTTAAGGGTAAGGCGGTTGTTACTACTCCTACTCCTACCAACTCCGCCCCTGTCTTGGCAATCGGGAAAGGACGAGGGAAGAAGAGAAAGAGTTCTTCGAAGGGTACCAAGGTTAGGAACCTTGATGGCTCTTCTTCAAGTGGAACCAAGAAAGGTTTCATCACTCCTTCTTCTGACCCAAAAGAGGCTGAATGCTTCTATTGCCATGAAAAGGCACATTGGAAGCGGAACTGCCCCAAGTACTAACAAGATGTGAAGGATAGGAAAGTTAAACCCAACCATGCAAGTATTTACACTATCATTTCTAATAACTCACCCAATTCTAACTCTTGGGTCCTTGATACCGGTTGTGGTATTCATATTTGTTGTGACTTGCAGGGACTAAGAAGAAGTGAGAATGTGGAGCAAGGAAGTATAAACTTAATCATGGGAAATAGGAAAGTTACACCTGTCACCAAGATTGGAGTTTATTCTTTGTCGCTAAGAAGTGGGTTAAATTTAGATTTGAATAAATGTTGTTACTCGCCAGAAATGGAAAGAAATATTATTTTCTTTCATGCATTGTATAAACAAGGGTTTACCTTTTTCATTTAATAATGAAGTTGGTTCTATTGATTCTTTCTTTAATAATGTTCTTTATTTTAAAGCATTATCTTGTGATGGTGTGTATGAAGCTGTGTCTGTTGTAGACAGCTTAGGAAATAATGTGATGTGTATTGATTCTATTAATAATAATAACTTGGATAAAGCATCATTATGGCATTGTCGTCTTGAACATATAAGCAAGAAACGCATAGGCCAACTCCAAAAGGATGGAGTCTTGGAGTCGTTTGACCTAAAGTCAGATGATAGTTGCGAATCATGCTTACTTGGAGAAATGACAAAGTCACCCTTCATAGGCTCTTGTGAGAGGGGAGAAGGTTTGTTGGACCTTGTACACACGGATGTGTGTAGACCATTCAAACATGCCACAAGGGATGCTAATCGTTATTATTTGACTTTTATTGATAATTACAGTAGATATGGATATGTCTACTTAATCCAGCATAAGTAAGAGACTTTCGAAAGGTTTAAGGAATTTAAATAGGAAGTCGAGAATCAATTGGGCAGGAACATTAAGATGCTTCGATCCGATCGAGGTGGTGAGTATCTTAGTTCAGAGTTCCTCGACTATCTTAGGGAATGTGGGATTGTCTCACAATTGACACCTCCCAGGACACCACAGTTGAATGGTGTAGCTGAGAGGCGTAATCGAACCTTGTTGGATATGGTTCGTTCCATGATGAGTCGAGCTTCGCTACCAATCTCATTTTAGGGGTATGCCTTAGAGACTGCCGCCCATATTCTTAATCTAGTCCCTACAAAGAAAGTTGCCAAAACTCCTCACGAGATGTGGACTGGTAAACTACCCAACCTAGACCACATCAAGATTTGGGGTTGCGAGGCTTTTGTGAGGCGCGAGACTCATGATAAGCTAGAACCCCGAAGCAAGAGGTGTATTTTCATTGGCTACCCACAAAGATCCTTTGGTTACCTCTTCTACAGACCTAGTGATAATGTGGTCTTTGTAGCAAGAAGAGGAGTCTTTCGAGAGAGAGAGAGAGAGAGAGAGAGAGAGAGAGAGAGAGAGAGTTTATAAGCCAAGGAGACAGTGGGAGGCAAATTGATCTTGAAGAAATTCAAGAGTCAAGCGGTGAAGGTACTTCAAACCCTAGCCCTCAACTTGAGGAGGAAACTTCGGTTGAGCCAATTGATGAGTCTGTGCCTCTGAGGCGTTCCACGAGAGTTAGGAATGCACCTGAGCATTACTATGGTTTCCATATTACTGCGGAAGGTGAGACACTTATTAGTGATGAGACACTAGTAGGTCTGGATGAACCTAACAGCTACACGGAAGCCATGGCAGGCCCTGAGTCTGCTAAATGGAAAGAGGCTATGGATAGCGAGATACAATCCATGTATGGCAATCAAGTTTGGAACTTGGTTGAGAATGTACCAGGTCGTAAGACTGTAGGGTGCAAATGGATCTTTAAGAAGAAGACCGACATGGATGGTAATGTCCACACCTATAAGGCTCAGCTGGTTGCAAAGGGCTTTTCTCAAATTCCTGGAGTGGATTATGATGAGACCTTTTCTCCAGTAGCCAAGATTAAGTCTATTAGGGTTATGTTAGCCATAGCTGCATTCATGACTATGAAATTTGGCAAATGGATGTCAAAACCGCTTTTCTTAATGGAAAGTTGACTGAAGATGTTTACATGAGTCAGCCAGAATGTTTTGTCAGCAACGAGTACCCTAATAGAGTGTGTAAGCTTGAGAAATCCATTTATGGATTAAAGCAAGCACCTCGCAGATGGAATCTTTTCTTCGATGAAAAGGTCAAGGAATTTGGCTTTTCTAGGAGTGAAGATGAGTCTTGTGTGTATGTCAAGGCTAGTGGGAGTATAGTCAGCTTTTTGGTGTTGTATGTGGATGACATACTACTCATAGCAAATGACATCCCAACTCTGCAGGAAGTTAAGTCCTGGCTTGGGAAGTGTTTTGCTATGAAGGACCTTGGTGAAGCTGCCTATATCCTAGGGATAAGGATTTTGAGAAACAGGAGTAAAAGACTAATTGGACTTAGTTAAAGCACCTATGTGGACAAAGTGTTGAAAAGATTCAACATGCATAACTCCAAGAAAGGTGAGTTACCCATTCAGAGTAATGCCAGATTGAGTAAGACACAAAGCCTTAGTACTGAGGCTAAGATAGTAGAAATGAGTCGACTACCTTATGCTTCAGGTGTAGGATCGATCATGTATGCTATGACGTGTACTCGACCTGCTGTAGCCTTTGCTTTGAGCATGGTTAGCAGGTATCAGGGGAACCCTGGCAAGGCACACTGGACTGCGGTAAAGAATATCCTCAAGTACCTGCAAAGGACTAAGGATTGGGTCCTTAACCTTGGTGGGAGTGATGACTTGAGAGTTATAGGGTATAGTGATGCTAGCTTCTAGACTGATAGGGATAATTTCCGCTCTCAGTCGGGTTGGGTCTTTACCTTAAACGGAGGAGCAATCACTTGGAAGAGTTCGAAGCAGGAGACAGTGGCTGATTCCACTTGTGAATCATAGTATATAGCAGCAAGCGAGGCAACAAAGGAGGCTATATGGCTAAAGAACTTCACCGGAGACCTTGGAGTTGTACCAGCTATAAAAGAGCCAATGGAGATTTTCTGTGATAGCAATAGTACGGTTTCCTTAGCCAAGGAACCAAGAGATCATGGGAGATCCAGGCACATCGAGAGAAAATAACATTTTATCATACATCGCATAGAAGAAGGAATCCTCGTGGCAAAGAGGGTATCATCATATGAGAACCCAGCAGATCCCCTCACGAAGGGACTAAGTAGCGTTAAGCATCTCCAGCATGCTCGGAGCATAGGGCTGAAGGATGAAATAAGTGTAATTGACATTAGATGATGAATAAAAGGTGTTTTATTTATGAGTAAAGTGTTGCTATCTCTTGTCGATCGTTTACTATATTTCATTTGCATGTTTTGACTTCTAGAATAATTATGTTTGGTATATCATATTATTCAACCTCCACAGTCGGTCATATGTCGGAAGTAGGTATGAATCAAGACTGTCATGATTGGTTGCAGAGGTCTAAGGTGTTGGACATGGCTACAACAATCATGAGTGCTCATAAGTTCTGAGCATTGGACTCAACCCACGCTCACTGGAATCACTTCATGGAATTTTATCTCGAGTGATCGTGAGACGGTAATATCATATAACTCTTCAAACCTAGAGATATGATTTGTTACTTACGACTTGGTTATACATTGATTGTACGAAAACGCATTGGTAACTCGATGTTATAAAACGTGCCTTTGTTTATAATTCAATGAGTGGTAGAACAAACATATGAGTCGAAGTTTATCTGTTCCTTCTTGGATTAGAAGCGATATCTGGGCCCCTCGATGATTTTGTTTTGACCTATGTACCGGGCCCTGTCAGAACTAAATTGATGTGTTTAGTTAAGTTCTATGTCAAACAAATTGGGAATCGGGAAACAAATGTTGGACAATAAGTAAGACCATGTCCCATGTATTTGTCCGGTTGATATCTAGAACAGAGGATTATATGATCACTTATCTAAAATGTCGCGTTCTAGTTCAACAGAATTTAAAGAGCTACGATTGCTGATCGGTTCCTGAAGTCATACTTGCAACTATAGTTATTAAACTTATCCAAGTGGGAGACTATTGGATATAGTGTCTAAGCCCATAACTATATTTGGTATGTACTTCACCCGACCCGGCATGGTCCATTTGGGTTGCACTTCACCCGAACAATTTATGGATAATCTTTTGAGAATAGTACAAGTTATGATTTATTAATATATTATAAGTTCTAATATATTAATATAAGATCATATTATTTAATTAGTATTGATCTATAATTAATCTAGGATTAATTTAGAGATGAAAGATATTACTAATTAAATATGGGCTTCTATATTTATATAGTGTGGGCTAATGCTTATTTGGAATGGGCTAGGCTTGCATGGAAAGTCCATGGATACTCCATGGAGCTTTAACCCATGGATCTCATGGAAATGAAGAGACATGGGTATTAGGGTTTACATGGATGTAACCCTAATCCACCACACTATATAAAAGAGGCTTTGGTTCTTGAAATCAAACTAGTTGACACTAGTGGACACTAGTTGAGTGAGAAAAAACAAGAGGGCCAATTTCAAGATAGTAGTGACTATTCTCTCAAAGTTCCAAGTTTATGGTGATTTGTGATTTCCATTTGAGGCATCCACACTGTTGGTGCTAGGCTCTAAAACTCCAAGGAATCAACTACAACTACAAGGTAAGTATTTCTACTAGCTTTATTTGAGTCAAGTTGCCCATGCCATGCTAGTTAGGATATAAACCTTGGAAAAATAATTATTTGCATGTATCTTAGACAAACATAGATCCAAGGTTTAATAGGGTTGCATGTACACTTAGGAAGTGTTAGAATGCTCAAAACCCATCATAAAGAGTTAGCCCTCTTAATTTAAGGATCATGGATAATAAGCACAAGTGTATGGATTAGGGTTTACCTATGGATCTTGGATTTCTACACTATATATATGACACCCTATAGCCTAAAACTGGTTGCACAAGTCTTGCTAGAGTGTTCTTGGAGAGCCATAACAAAATTTAGTGTGCATAAACTCCCTCAATAGTCATCCTTTGTCTAAGGTGTGTTGTGAACCATTTGAGGTGTCACACTTGGCGCACTAATTTCTTAAAGGCCAAATACAACAACTTCTACAAGCTATATAAAGAGGTAAACTCCTAACTAGTATTTTATGTTGTTTATGTCAATTGCATGGTAGTTGTAGGCTTAATGCTTTGGAAACAATATTGCATGTATAATTAGAGAAAACATAGATCCAAAGCATTTAGGGTTGTATGTGCATCATAGGATGTTAGAGTATACAAAACCCATCAGTGGTATAAGAGCCTAGGATAGTTTTCTTTATATTTGATGCTTGCTTAAGTTTCAAAGCTGGAAAAATGCATTTCCTGCATTCTGTCTAATGAACTCGCCAAGTCCATGAACAAACTCGACGAGTCCACTCAGTAAAGCATGAACTCGGCGAGTCCAGTTCATGAACTCGTCGAGTAGGTGCCCCAGTGTGCAGAATTTCGAGTTTTTTAGTATGTTTTGGATTAGGATCATTACCTCAAAATGTTTTAGTTCATAGAATTTTATTTTGTTGACATGGTAATGACGATTCTCATCCAATGAAATGATAATTGTCAAACTTTAAAAGAATTAAGAGTTTAAATGATAAGCTAATTTTATGGTAAATTTTTTATATGAATTATCTTGACATATGAGTTTAGTCAGATCATGAATAAATTATTTGATAATTTTTATTAGTTAAAAATATGATCTAATTGCCTTAATGAAATCCATAACATGTTCTCAAGTTATGGAAAATGAAAAGTTTTTCGTTTAAAAGGTTATTAAAACTCATAAGTTATGGAAAATGAATGGTCTCATTTTCAAGACTATTTTTAAATGGTTTTAAAGTCTACAATAACATGTCGTAAAGTTATGGAACATGAATTTTTTTTTATAAGAACCACATTAAACTCATAAGTTATGGAAAACAAAAGTTTTGACAAGTTTCAAAACTTGCCCTAAAGTTCTGGAATTTATAAAGTCTCACATGTGAATACTTTAATTCCATACCCTAGAGTTTTAAAAGTTAAAACTCAACCCTTATACTATTATATTATTATAAGTTTAATAAGTGTATATATATATATATATATATATATATATATATATATATATATATATATATATATATATATATATATATATATATAAGACAAGTTAGTCTTACCGTTAATAGACCTCATTCACGAAGTCGTTCTATAAAGGGGGGGGGGGGGGGGATAAGGTTACTGCCTATAATCGGCATGAAATGAACCAATGTGACTATCCAAGGTTCGGTTGTGGCAAAAATTAGTGTTAAAAAATGGTGTAAAAAATAATTCGTATTAAAAAAATTGGTTCAAATAAAAAAATGGCTAAATAAAAAAATTGGTACAAAAAAATATTAGCTGAATGAAAAATAAATGGCGTTAAAAAAATTTGAAAAAAGTATAAATAATACTAAAAAAATGGCTTAATAGATAAAAAAAGTGAAGATTTTTTTTTAAAAAAAAAGAGGGTTTCAAAAAAAAGGAGGGGCTGATGAGAGGGGCAAAGGAGGGAGGAAAGGAGGGTGGAGGAGGAAAAAGGAGGACGGGAGGAGGGAGGGGCTGAAGGCTAGAAGAAGAAGGGAAGGTTGCTGATGGAGGAGGGCTGAAGAAGGGTGGTTGCGGTGGGAGATGGTTTGGGTGCGGATGGTAAGGTTGGGTGCGGATCAGAGGTGAGTGAATTACAGATGGAGGCTAGGAGCGAAGGGCCTGTGGACCGACAAGAAGTGATACTGAAGTCGGGAAGTGATTGCGGTCCGAGTTGCGGTAGAGGCGAGATAGCAGTTCGAGATGAAGTGGGCAAGAGCCTGGGGATCCGAGCTTCGGTCTGAGGGCCAGGAAGGCTGTGGGCTTCTTGGCTAGGAGAACAGGTTGCGGACCAAGGCTTAACTGAGAAGCTGTGAACCAAGGCCAAACAGGGTTTGCGGGGAGGCTTCTTAGGAGACTCCGGTAGATAGTGTGACAACTCTCAATTCAGGTCATTTTCGGACTCATGCATCTTTATAAAAACCATTCATGCACAACATGCCATGACCTAGTAGTATAAATTAGGTCAAAAATCTTGCATAAACTAGGATCCAACTAAGATCTAGGACTAATATACTTGATACTTACAATTCTAGTAACTTGCTTAGCTACAATAGGAAATGCCAATACTATAATTAGAATAAAGCTTCAAGCTTTGTTATAATTGAAATAGGGTATAAAACCCTAAAAATAAATTAAAACATTCTAATTATACTTCAACATGTTGTGAATATCAAACAATATTCCAAAAACCCTAAAGAGCCAAAAATCCAAAGTTATAAATTATAAAGCTTAAAAACTTTATAAAATTTGGCTATAAACTTCCTAATATCAAATTGTTATTAATGAAACTAAGAATTATAGTCAATGAAATAGAAACTAAATTACCAAGTATTAATCATAATTCATTTGTTGAAAACAAGATTTTAAATAAATCCAAATTTGCTTAATAATCACTTTTATAAAAATTAGATTTTTATAAAAATTAAGGAGGGATTTTTATAAAATTTGAATTGAGGAGAGAGAAGGCCCTAATCCACTCAAAAATCTGGCCATTCTCCCCTCCCCATGCTCCCTCTTCCCAAAAACTTCAATCATTAAGTCAAAACCCTCACTCCACCTCTTCTTTCTCCACTCTCTTACACTCCACTCTTCACACACTTCACTCTCTTCTTCCCTCTCTCTAAACTCACGAAAATCCTCTCATTTCTCTGCAAAATTTCGAGATTGTGAAGCCCTTGAAGTGTTCTTACTTCCCTCAAGATCATAACAAAGGTAAACAACACAATCTTCTTCCATAGTTACATGATTCTACTCCTTTTTTTTCTTAGTTCTCTCTTCTTTTCAGATTCTATGTCATTCCATGGCTAGAAATCTTTATATTTTCCCTTGTGGTTTGTAGATTCTCACCATAACACAATGCATGTGTAAGAGATGGTGAAAATTCGGGATCAAACCCATGCAAGGAGTGAAAAAGATGCACATATGATCATGTGACATCAAAACATAATATTTCATGTTCTTCTCCATTTCTTTTGTGTTCATGCATGACCAAAAGCATTTAAACCATTTCTAGTACATATTGGATGCTCATTCATTCCATGCATGTGTTAGAAATCGAGCCTTACCAAGGACATGCATGATGTTCTTGCTGAAATACCCTAATAATGCACACAAGCAAACATGGAATCTGCCAGATTACTTTGTTCGACTTTGAACGGTCCTAACTCAGTCATTTCTTAACCAAATCATGATATTCGTTTTGTATTGGTTAGTTCCACGAGCTAGCTTTCAAACCCAACTGGTCTTACTGTAAAATATTAAATATCCGATTTTTGGCAATTTTTACAAAAAAATTGCGCATACAGCTCTTTTTATGTGATCACTATTTTTGTCTTGCATAATCAATGGCCTTAAACCCAACCATAAATCTGAGGAAAAATACCTTAGAAACTTAACATATCTAGTGAATGATGGTTGAAATTTCGTGGCTTAAAACCTCACTGAATGGACTACACAAATTCATGAATTTCAGCCACATTTACACTTCATGCATTATTGCATGCAACTTTTCTTAAATTGTTTGGAATCATTACCCTCATTTCTCTTCTGAATACATTTTTTTACATTTTAACTTTTGAAAGCCCTTGCATGCATGAGATAATCTGGGAAATTTCAAGAGCTTTTGTTATTTCTTTGATTTATTAGAGTTATTGCTAAAACCAAGGGCATAAATCATATAAAATACTTCCAGAGGTCAATAAATCCTAAATAAATTCAAGGATGATACTCATGGGGAATAATGACCCGTCACCAAATTTCAGCAATTTTTATTACTGTTTAATGCGATTTCTAATTTTCTTTTATTTAGGACATGATAAATTACAAATCCACCTTAGAAGATATGAAAATTTTATCTAACAATTTTCGCATACCTTAACTGTGATGGGTGACTCCAGAAAATAATTTCAAGATTTTTCATCATGTCTTACTATTTTTCCCAATTTTTGGTAATTATAATGGTCTAAAAATGGGAGAAATAGTTCTGATTATCCAAAATTCATGAAAATTTACCAGAATATAATATTATACAGTAGGAGGTTACATAAAAATTTTGAATATTTTTCTCTACTTAAACTATTTTTCTCTTATTTTCTAAAATTAATTGCATTAAAATGCACTTAAATACACATAAATACCCAAAACCCGTTTATGCATTATGAAAACCACTTTTGATATTTTTCCAAGATTATTTGCACTGTAAATGATGTTACAAAAAAATTATGGTGATTTATTTTAACTGTTTAATATTATTTCTTTAATTTATGATTATTTAAAGGAATAAAACAAAGACAAATAGAAATACCCACTGAAAAATATATTTTATATTTTTACCAGCCTATTTATGTATAATAACAATTAAATAAAAAGTTTGGGTAATTTTGGAAACAGTTTTCTATTTATTTCAATTTTTATTTAAATAAATGCTCAAAAATCATAAAATATAATTAAACAACTTGGAAATCCATTTTTATATTTTTCCCAACTTAGTATTGTGTAATAACAGTTAAATAAAAAGTTTTAGAATTTTTATCCCTCGAATGCTATTTTTCGTGAATTTATGTTGTTATACAGACTTAAAAATTTGGAAAGTTTATATTCCAAGGTTGTAATTAATCGCCCGATATATAGAATTTCATTACTTCACAAAAAGTGTAACTAATTGATATAAAATCCAATACTAAAACATAAATTGGCATTTCCCTATATGTAGAGTTTAGTATATTAGCATTAGATATCGACATGGAAAGTCACTAGTGCGTGTGTTTGATGTCGTAGGGTCCCGGTAGTAAGACGTTGGTGCATCCCGAAGTACCGATTGTGCCTACACAAAACATCGTGAGTATTCACGCACTCCCCTATTTTCAGTTTTTATGTTTTGGGGTGGAAAAACATGTCCAGAAAAACTATTATTTGTATGTTGTATTTAAATTGATTTGTATCAAACACGATTGCTATTGTATTGCTATGTTTCTTTATGTATGTCTATGCAACACGGAACATGAGAACTTATCGTACTAAGGCCCTTCCCTTATCTCTAACCATTAACTCTTTGAGCCAATGGTCATTATGGATAGCGCTATTAGGAATTGACAACTCCTCACTCGCCCGAATCGCTGGAGTGCATGATACCATATTCATCTATGGAACGATAAGCATAGATCTCGATAGGGCTTCAGTCATAGGTTTGGTTGAGACTCATTGTTTGCTCATACACATACAAACGCGTTTCTCGTTATAGCAATAAACTTGTATTCCTTAATAGCAATCAACTTTGTTTTATCATTAAAGCAATGTACTTGTACTTACGAAAAGCATTATTGTACCCTCGATCTATAAACTTGTGATACTCACCAACTATTTTCATAGTTGACGCTCGTTTTACATGCTTTTTCAGGAAATCATTAGTAAGTGAATGTAAAGATTCATCATCATAGAGCATGCTGCATCGTGTTGAAGCTATTATGAAGTTATATTTTGATTAATGTTGTTTTGGAAAAACTTGTACTTTGTTTCTTTTAAGCTATGGGTTGTAAACTTTTAAATACTGCTATGGTGATGTATCTTTATCTTTTGCAATGAAACCGTTATCGCTGTCATACCTTGCGTTTCCGCTTTAGCGGGGTGTGACAGAAGTGGTATCAGAGCTAAAGTTATAGAGAACATCGGTTTTTCTTTAAGAAAACACAACCTATAACTAAAACTTACAAAGAAATTCTTTTTACATCAAACATATTACTAGTATAATTAGGTCGGGAGTTGTATTATTGGACCTCGATTAAAAATAGCCTGATCACCTATGTTTAATTAAGAAAAGATTTATACAAAGCTTGAGCTAATTATAATGGGAATATGCTCAACAAAAATATTTGAGAAAAATTTATTTCAAAATTTCAAAAGGTTAATTTTGGTATGTGTAAGCATTGCATATTATAGGCATTTATTGTCATTTATTTCATATCTCATTGAAACTATGTCACAGTCCACTATGTCAATATCGTCATCTTCCCGTGCTACCGCCTCAGTCGATGAGTCCGGCTACGTCACTATCATCCCTTGACGTAATCCCCCCGCCTCGGTAGAAGAAGACCCATCGGAGGACACGGAAGGTACAAGAAACTCGGTGGAGATCAGCAATGACAACGCCCCGAGTCAACGACGCGAGGCATCACCTGCATCGGTGTTGCCACAGCCGCCACTTTATGGACTTCATATTCAGAGGACGGCGAGGAAGAGTGTTCCGATTCTAGAAAGGATAGCCACCAACACAGCAGGACTTGGCACGGCAGGACCTAGCGGGGTAGGACCCAGCATTGCAGGACCGAGAGCACCCTCACCTCAGCAAGTCATAGGGATACCTGTCAGACAGCCAGGTATGACCCCGGAGGAGTCCCGGAGATTGCAGTCGATAGCAGCGGGTCTACGTCACAGTCTCGTTGTGATAGCTGGGCATCGAGAAGTTTTGGATGAAGTCTTGGCAGGAATGGAAATCCTATATCAACATTCGATAGAGACTGCTGACACTGCTAGTGCTGCTAGACGAGAGGCAGGTCATACGATGACCGCATATTATGTGCTTGGAGGGCTATTACTGATTGTGGTGTTGATGTTTCTTGTTGGGATAGCGATTGACATATGGTTCTGATTTCAGTATTTTATTTTATTTTGTCATGAAATGAAAACCCATGATTGGGTGTCTTTTGGGAAAAAAACATTTAAAACTTTATTTTGGGATTGATGTATTGGTTTGGTTTTAAGATTATTTCAAATGGTGATGAGAAGTATATTTTTATGTTTGAAAACTTTTATTATGAGGTCAAACCCTAGAATTTTCTTAGTCAATGGTCGAATAAAAAGATTTTTCTTTTCTTTCCTTTCTAAAACCTATATGCATAGTATTAATGCAAACCATTAGTTTGACGACACTTACGGTTTTCAAAATAGTAGTGAACTAAATATTATACATTATTTTATGTATTTATACGTATTTCTACTCTTGTGTCTTAGAACCATGTCTGGAAGGCCTAATCGCGGGCGCCCACAGAACGAAACACCCGATGTTGCTCAAGTTGTAGCACAACAGCTCTTGGAAGCAATTCCAAACATTGTTACTCAGGTAACTGCAGGACTTAATGCTAACCAAGGAAGTAGTGGAGGAAACCGGGGAAACAATGAAAGAGAATGTAACTACAAGTCCTTTATGGCCTGTAAACCTAAGGAGTTCCATGGAAAGGAAGGTGCGGTCGGGTTACTGAAATGGATTGACAGCATGGAGTCGGTCCTTCACATTAGCAAATGCCTCGAGCGCAACAAAGTTGAGTATGCATCTTGCCTATTCCAAGATAGGGCATTAACCTGGTGGAATACTCTAGTGCAAACCCGAGGCCGTACAGCGGCATATCAGCTAACTTGGGAAGACCTAAAGAAGCTGCTGATAGAGGAGTATTGTCCCAAGGATGAACTTCAGAAGCTTGAATCTGAATTCTGGAACCATTCTATGGTTGGAACACAAATAGAGAAGTACATAGTTCGATTTCATGAACTAGCAAAACTGGTACCTCACATGGTTACTCCTGAGGAGAAACGGATAGATCGTTACATCTGGGGTCTGGCACCAGAGATTCGGGGAATGGTTACCTCAGCAAACCCAACTACCATTCAAAGTGCAGTAAGTCTAGCAAATCGACTAACCAATGATGTGATAAGGATGGGAGCATCGGCAAAGGAAAACTCTAGTAGCAAGAGGAAGCCAGCAGATCAGGGAGAGAAGAAGCATGGAGGCAAGTCAGGGAGGAAGCAAAAGGTCTCAAGAAACTTTATGGTAAGAGCTCAGGAGCAAGAACCAATGAAAACTCAGGAATAGGGAGTCGTGGAAGTGTAGGAGAGAAAGCAGTACTTAGGACCGCTTCCGAAGTGCAATAAGTGTAACTTCCATCACAAGGGAGCTTGCTCGGTGTGCCAAAACTGCAAGCAAACAGGCCATTACTCGATGTATTGTAAGGTGAATAAGGAGGGAAAAAGGACATGTTACGAGTGCGGGAGTACTGATCATCTCCGTAGAGCATGTCCCAAACTGAACAATGGACCTGGTAACAATGGACAAGCCCAAGCCAGGCAAAACTTTCAAGGAAATCAAGTTGGACGGTCAAGAGGTGTAGCCTTTGTGATTGGTGCAGAAGAAGCTCGTCAAAACCCTGAAGTGATAACAGGTACGTTCCTCCTGAACAACCATTTTGCTTTAGTAATATTCGATGCAGGAGCAGATAGGAATTTTGTTTCTTTAGCATTTAGACCGTTAATTGGCTTGAAATCGAGAAAGATGAGGAATGCTTATGCTATTGAACTTGCTGATGGGTATGAAATTAGGGCTAGTGATATAATTCCTGGTTGTACTCTGAATTTAGCTGATAAACTCTTTAGCATCGACCTAATTCCTATAGAACAAGGTAGTTTTGATGTGATAGTGGGAATGGATTGGTTATCCAAAAATAGAGCGGACATTGTTTGTTATGAGAAAGTCATTAGAATGCCTCTCCCTAATGGAGAAACCCTTATTATACACGGTGAGAAGCCAGGAAGAAGTTTAAACATAGTATCAAGCGTGAAGGTTCACAAGTACCTGAAGAAGAATTGTATTGCATTCATGGCCCACGTGCTAGAAAGAGTACCAGAAGCTAAGCAACTCAAGGAGATTCCGGTGGTTCAAAACTATCCCGAAGTATTTCCGGAGGAATTGCTCGGTTCACCCCCTCACAGGCAGGTCGAATTTTGGATAGAATTAATTCCCGGAGCGGCACCGGTAGCAAAATTGTTTCTCTGCATGGTGTACCCCTATCTATCATTTCTGATAGAGATAGTCGTTTTACATCTCGATTTTGGTGGATGTTACAGAGGGCACTAGGAACCAAGATAGATTTGAGCACAACTTACCACCCTCAGACAGATGGGCAGACGGAGAGAACAATACAAACATTGGAAGACATGCTACGAGCGTGTGTCATTGAGTTCAAAGGAAATTGGGATACTCATTTGCCTCTAATTGAGTTTTCCTACAATAACAGTTACCACACGAGTATTCAATGTGCTCCATATGAGGCATTCTATGGACGCAAGTGTCGTTCGCCCTTATGCTGGATAGAAATTAGAGACAGACAGTTGTCTAGACTCGAACTTATCCAGGAAACATCTGACAAGATTGCTATCATCAAGGATAGGCTTAAAGCTGCTAGAGATCGTCAGAAAAGTTATGCGAATAATCGTCGTAAACCATTAGAATTCCAAGTAGGAGACAAGGTACTTTTAAAAGTGTCGCCTTGGAAAGGGCTTGCACGATTTGGTAAGAAGGGAAAACTAAGCCCGAGATATGTTGGACCCTTTGAAATCCTTGAAAGGATTGGTCCGGTAGCGTATAAACTTCAATTGCCCCAAGAGTTAAGCGCCATTCACGACACATTCCACGTCTCCAACCTTAAGAAATGTCTAGCCGACGAAACATTGATAGTACCCCTGGAGGAAATTCAGATCAATGATAAGCTGAGCTTCGTTGAGGAACCGATAGAAATCCTTGACAGGGAGGTAAAACAACTGAAGCGGAGTAAGATCCCGATTGTGAAAGTTCGATGGAACTCAAAACGCGGGCCGGAGTACACCTGGGAGCGCGAGGACTTCATGAAGGAAAAGTATCCACAACTTTTCCCTTGCGACGTCAAACGATGACATAGAACGAATTTCGGGACGAAATTCTTTTTAAGTGGGGGATACTGTGACAACTGTCAATTCATGTCATTTTCGGACTCATGCATCTTTATAAAAACCATTCATGCACAACATGCCATGACTTAGTAGTATAAATTAGGTCAAAAATCTTGCATAAACTAGGATCCAACTAAGATCTAGGACTAATATACTTGATACTTACAATTCTAGTAAGTTGCTTAGCTACAATAGGAAATGTCAATACTATAATTAGAATAAAGCTTCAAGCTTTGTTATAATTGAAATAGGGTATAAAACCCTAAAAATAAATTAAAACATTCTAATTATACTTCAACATGTTGTGAATATCAAACAATATTGCAAAAACCCTAAAGAGCCAAAAATCCAAAGTTATAAATTATAAAGCTTAAAAACTTTATAAAATTTGGCTATAAACTTCCTAATATCAAATTGTTATTAATGAAATTAAGAATTATAGTCAATGAAATAGAAACTAAATTACCAAGTATTAATCATAATTCATTTGTTGAAAACAAGATTTTAAATAAATCCAAATTTGCTTAATAATCACTTTTATAAAAATTAGATTTTTATAAAAATTAAGGAGGGATTTTTATAAAATTTGAATTGAGGAAAGAGAAGGCCCTAATCCACTCAAAAATCTGGCCATTCTCCCCTCCCCATGCTCCCTCTTCCCAAAAACTTCAATCATTAAGTCAAAACCCTCACTGCACCTCTTCTTTCTCCACTCTCTTACACTCCACTCTTCACACACTTCACTCTCTTCTTCCCTCTCTCTAAAATCACGAAAATCCTCTCATTTCTCTGCAAAATTTCGAGATTGTGCAGCCCTTGAAGTGTTCTTACTTCCCTCAAGATCATAACAAAGGTAAACAACACCATCTTCTTCCATAGTTACATGATTCTACTCCTTTTCTTTCATAGTTCTCTCTTCTTTTCGGATTCTATGCCATTCCATGGCTAGAAATCTTTATATTTTCTCTTGTGGTTTGTAGATTCTCACCATAACACAATGCATGTGTAAGAGATGGTGAAAATCCAGGATCAAACCCATGCAAGGAGTGAAAAAGATGCATATATGATCATGTGACATCAAAACATAATATTTCATGTTCTTCTCCATTTCTTTTGTGTTCATGCATGACCAAAAGCATTTAAACCATTTCTAGTACATCTTGGATGCTCATTCATTCCATGCATGTGTTAGAAATCGGGCCTTACCAAGGACATGCATGATGTTCTTGTTGAAATACCCTAATAATGCACACAAGCAAACATGCAATCTGCCAGATTACTTTGTTCGACTTTGAACGGTCATAACTCAGTCATTTCTTAACCAAATCATGATATTGTTTTTGTATTGGTTAGCTCCACGTGTTAACGTTCAAAACCAACTGGTCTTACTGTAAAATATTAAATATCCGATTTTTGGCAATTTTTACAAAAAGATTGCGCATACAGCTCTTTTTCTGTGATCACTATTTTTGTCTTGCATAATCAATGGCCTTAAACCCAACCATAAATCTGAGGAAAAATACCTTAGAAAATTAACATATCTAGTGAATGATGGTTGAAATTTCGTGGTTTAAAACCTCACTGAATGGACTACACAAATTCATGAATTTCAGCCACATTTACACTTCATGCATTATTGCATGCAACTTTTCTTAAGTTGTTTGGAATCATTACCCTCATTTGTCTTCTGAATACATTATTTTACATTTTACCTTTCGAAAGCCCTTACATGCATGAGATAATCTGGGAAATTTCAAGAGCTTTTGTTATTTCTTTGATTTATTAGAGTTATTGCTAAAACCAAGGGCATAAATCATATAAATTACTTCCAGAGGTCAATAAATCCTAAATAAATTCATGGATGATAAGCATGGGGAATAATGATCCCTCACCAAATTTCAGCAATTTTTGCTACTGTTTAATACGATTTCTAATTTTCTTTTCTTTAGGACATGATAAATTACAAAACCACCTTAGAGGATATGAAAATTTTATCTAACAATTTTCGCATACCTTACCTGTGATGGGTGACTCCAGAAAATAATTTCAAGATTTTTCATCATGTCTTACTATTTTTCCCAATTTTTGGTAATTATAATGGTCTAAAAATGGGAGAAATAGTTCTGATTATCCAAAATTCATGAACATTTACCAGAATATAATATTATACAGTAGGAGGTTACATAAAAATTTTTAATATTTTTCTCTACTGTAAACTATTTTTCTCTTATTTTCTAAAATTAATTGCATTAAAATGCACTTAAATACACATAAATACCCAAAACCCGTTTATGCATTATGAAAACCACTTTTGATATTTTTCCAAGGTTATTTGCACTGTAAATGATGTTACAAAAAAATTATGGTGATTTAGTTTAACTTTTTAATATTATTTCTTTAATTTATGATTATTTAAAGGAATAAAACAAGGACAAATAGAAATACCCACTGAAAAATATATTTTATATTTTTACCAGCCTAGTTATGTATAATAACAATTAAATAAAAAGTTTGGGTAATTTTGGAAACTGTTTTCTATTTATTTCAATTTTTATTTAAATAAATGCTCAAAAATCATAAAATATAATTAAACAGCTTGGAAATCCATTTTTATATTTTTCCCAACTTAGTATTGTGTAATAACAGTTAAATAAAAAGTTTTAGAATTTTTATCCCTCGAATGCTATTTTTCGTGAATTTATGTTGTTATACAGACTTAAAAATTTGGAAAGTTTATATTCCAAGGTTGTAATTAATCGCCCGATATATAGAATTTCATTACTTCACAAAAAGTGTAACTAATTGATATAAAATCCAATACTAAAACATAAATTGGCATTTCCCTATATGTAGAGTTTAGTATATTAGCATTAGATATCGACATGGAAACTCACTAGTGCGTGTGTTTGATGTCGTAGGGTCCCGGTAGTAAGACGTTGGTGCATCCCGAAGTACCGATTGTGCCTACACAAAACATCGTGAGTATTCACGCACTCCCCTATTTTCAGTTTTTATGTGTTGGGGTGGAAAAACATGTCCAGAAAAACTATTATTTGTATGTTGTATTTAAATTGATTTGTATCAAACACGATTGCTATTGTATTGCTATGTTTCTTTATGTATGTCTATGCAACACGGAACATGAGAACTTATCGTACTAAGGCCCTTCCCTTATCTCTAACCATTAACTTTTTGAGCCAATGGTCATTATGGATAGCGCTATTAGGAATTGACAACTCCTCACTCGCCCGAATCGCTGGAGTGCATGATACCATATTCATCTATGGAACGATAAGCATAGATCTCGATAGGGCTTCAGTCATAGGTTTGGTTGAGACTCATTGTTTGCTCATACACATACAAACGCGTTTCTCGTTATAGCAATAAACTTGTATTCCTTAATAGCAATCAACTTTGTTTTATCGTTAAAGCAATGTACTTGTACTTACGAAAAGCATTATTGTACCCTCGATCTATAAACTTGTGATACTCACCAACTATTTTCATAGTTGACACTCGTTTTACATGCTTTTTCAGGAAATCATTAGTAAGTGAATGTAAAGATTCATCATCATAGAGCATGATGCATCGTGTTGAAGCTATTATGAAGTTATATTTTGATTAATGTTGTTTTGGAAAAACTTGTACTTTGTTTCTTTTAAGCTATGGGTTGTAAACTTTTAAATACTGCTATGGTGATGTATCTTTATCTTTTGCAATGAAACCGTTATCGCTGTCATACCTTGTGTTTCCGCTTTAGCGGGGTGTGACAAATAGTTTTCGGTTGTGGTTCGGGGCTCCGAGAAGAGCTGAATATATGACGAAAAATGCTATTTTGTCATGAAAAATGGTACCTCAAAGGCCATTTATTCATATTTTAATAAGGGGATCTTTTATAAATCATTTTAAGTAAAAAAATAGTCTTGGGAAGGAAAAATGAAGAGTGTGCAGGTGGGTTTTAGAGGGACAAAAGGTGATGAGATTTGTCATAGTCACATGGTTTTTTACTTGGGAAGACAAATATAAGTGGAACAGTCTTTACCCAAAAGAGCAAAAAGGACAAAGTGATTTATGAAAACACATATTACTTCCAAAATTCTTCAATTGAAAGATTCACAACAATAAAATTATGAAGAACAAGAACTCCATACCTTTGAGAAGAATAGTTGCTGGGTAAAAAAAAGAACACCACTTCAAAGAAAATAAGCCCAATAATTTGTGTCTTCTCATTTCTAGGAACAAAATAACCCTTGGAACAATTTCTTCAACATTTTGGAGACCACAAAATTAATTTCTTCTCCCATTTTTCTTCATTTCTTCAACAGAAAACATACTAAGAACACCAAGAACAAAAATTTCCAGCAATGAATTTGATTGAGCAGCAGCAACATAATTATTCTACTAAGTAAGAATCACCCCAAAAAAAATAGGAAACTCATCAGTCATCACCGAACAGGTGTCGTTCCCTTGAACTAGTCGATTAAACCTTCAAGGTACGCCTCTGATACCAAGTGTAGGAACCCATTTTTATACGAACGGTGGATGCGGAAGAATAATCTTGAGATTTATCGTGTATCAAAATATAAAAATATGAAGATCATGATGAGAATTCTAAGAAGATGAGAAAGAAAAGAGAGATAATAATAATATTCATGAAGAACAATGGTGGGAGAGAAAACTCTCCCTAGGTAGGAGAGATCCCATTACATTCTCTCTCTCTAGGATTACATTTTATAAAAGGTGCATAATAAGAAAATGACCACCTCTCCCTTTATATACGAGGGAGAGATAAAATACACCAACAATACAATAAAGGGAAAAATACAACCTAACTATCACTCATTATTTGTAGAGCATTTCCATGCTCCAACACCACTCTCACCACCGCTTCCTTGACTGGTGGAGGGTCCTTACTCGAATGGGTAGGATAGGACACTAATTCTCATTATAAGTATAATGATAATTATAAAGTAACTAAACTTTTATTAAACTGTCAATCTTAGTTACTATAGGAAAAATGTGAATATGGTGATATCCCATGAAATTGCACTTTGCACCTTGTTAAGTCGTTAATGGAGCATGTGTGGTTAACCGGCACACTAATCTAGGACTGACAGTGCGTGGCAAAGGTTAGCTTGATGTTAATCATAGATCAATGGAGCTTGTGTGGTTAACCGATACATTGATTATGTGATTTGTAACATTGGGTTTACCAAGCTAATTTGCATGGTTATTCACACATTGTTTGTTATCCTCGGCATCCCAGTCACAAGCCTGAAGGGCACAATCGAGATTAAACATGCCATTGAAAAGTTCAATGAATCTCCAAGGATCTAGGAATTGCAATTCATTTAAAACCTAAAATTCATTTTCATTTTTCATGGTGGAAATTTGTAAATCATCATTTACCTACCTTCAAATATTTTGCAATTGGATTACAGCATCCCTCTTCCGAATTGTAAAATATTATGTTGGGTCCTAGCCTTAATATTTCATTTGGGTGTTATATTAAGGACTTAAATCAAGTAACTTGAATTTCTCCCTTGTAGATGTCTAGTTTTGACCACTATGGTCTTCCCAAATCGTTTGGAAAAATCTTTCCACATCAAGATGATATTCAACAATATCATACTACACTTCTTCCACCTCCTTCAATAATTCTCCCTGACCCACAAGTTCGAAGGCTTGAAAAGTTCAAGGTCAGTGAAGCCCTATTGGCTAGCAAACACCAAGATGGAAGGTCTGTGTGTGCACATGTCTTGGATACAAAGTAACACATTGACAGGTTGGGAATGTTGGGTGTCGTCTTCGCGAGGAAGTTGGCTGTTGACTGGGTTATTCAGTAACTTCCCGAGTCATATAGTAATTTTGTTAAAGACTACTATATGACAGATCACGACATGATCCTTATCGATCTTATATATTTGCTTATTGTTGCTGAATCATCAATTATTTGGTGCAATGGTGAAGCAAATTTGATTGGAGGATCTACTTGCCAAGCTGCCATGGATATAGACATTGACATTGATAGTCTAGAAAAGATCCATTCTTCTATGGGAAGGGATTTGGCTATGGTCGGAAGATTTGACCATAAGAGAAAAGCCAGTTCCGATATAGTTCCATGTGCAAATGCCAAAGAGTACACTTATTTCTACTGCCATTTGAATCGACATTGGAAGCGAAGCTGCCCTGACTACCTAAAAGATCTAAGAGAAGTTAAAGTCAAAAAGGTTTGATTCTAGTTTAGGTAAGTCCACTATCTAACTCTATTATGTTCCTAATTTTTTTTAATACATGATGTGACAACGTTGCATTTTGATGATTTATAGGATCGAAGAAACAAAACGAAACTCAAAGGAAGAATAAGTTGAATCTGATTGTGAAGAGATGGATTTTGATAGCCTGATTCAATGATTAGAATTTTGAGCTGCTACTTAAGAGTTATGTTTCTATTGTCAAGAGAAGGGCATTGGAAGCGAAGCTGCGCTGACTACCCGAAAGATCTGAAAGAAGGTAGAATCAAAAAGTTTGATTCTTCTTCAGGTAAGTTCACTATCTAACTCTATTAAGTTCCTAATTGTTGATTCTTAATACATGATGTGACAAGGTTGCATTTTGATGTTTTGTAGGATCAAGCAAAAGGAAGGAAGCTTAAAAGTAAGAGCATGCTAAATCTGATCGCGAAGATGGATATGAATCGCATGGTTCGAAGATTGGATTTTTGAGCTGCCGCTTACGAATTATGATAGATTGCTAGGAAATATGTAATAGCATAGTTTTCACTTATAACTGCATTGTAAGGAATGTTTTTCCGCTTTTTATAATGTCACACCCCAAAACCAAGAACGACGGAAACGTTCAGGGGTGGAGGACGTCATGTGAAGTATCATAACAATGTAATGTAGGAAACAAGCAACAACATCATCCATTGCATTAAAAGTAATGTTTTAATACATGTGTGTTCTTCCATTGTAATAAGACACCAAAATATGTAATCAAAATAAAAGACGAGTCTTATCTGTGCTCCGTCTTCTCAAAACCTGGTCATCGTACCTGTCTATTGGTGACCTGAGAATATAAGTTCTTTTGAAAGCGGGTATCAGCATAAAGCTGGTGAATTCATAAGTATTTAAGTGTCATTATCCTGTTTTGGAAAGCTGTTATGAATGCCATGTAAATCTTTGAATGAAACATTTGATATAAGTATGAAAACCCTAGAAAATCCCATATTTCCTATTAGTATAAGAGTAGTCTTCTACCAAGACCCAAATGTTTTGAAAGTAGTGTTCTACCAAGACTTGTATGTTTTGAAAGTAGTCTTCTACCAAGACTTGTATGTTTTGCTGTAACAAAGATGGTTTTTCCTGCGAAGGACTACTATTTAACAATATATCGTCTACCTCATTGTTTATGTGAATGT
This sequence comes from Lactuca sativa, assembly GCF_002870075.4. Classification (NCBI taxonomy): domain Eukaryota; kingdom Viridiplantae; phylum Streptophyta; class Magnoliopsida; order Asterales; family Asteraceae; genus Lactuca; species Lactuca sativa. The sequence continues at coordinate 110,277,967 of NC_056627.2, read as the reverse complement.
ATCACAAAGTAATAGTAATAGGGAAAATATAGCCATAAAAGTATTATCCTTTTGCATTAGGATAAACATGACATCGCGACTGCCGAAACGTATTACCTTGAATATCCGTAGATGTTCATTTTCCTTTGTAGCTAACAGCAGGTTGGAGGAATGGTTAGTCCCGTAAAGGTACCCCTAGTATATGTATTAACCGTAGGCATCCGTAGATGTTCATTACCTCTGTTGCTAACAGGTGGGTACCGGAATGGTTAGTCTCGTATAGTATCCTTTTGTACTAGGATAGACAGAACTAAAATACACGTATGATATGTAATAGTATCTAGGTATAAGTATCCATGTAAGTGTATCCATGTAAGTGTATCTCTTCATATAACATTTAGTATAGACTCATGAATGAACTGACTTTGGTGTAATTCCTTGTAATAGAAATAATGTTTTGTCTCTCCTAACTATCCCTATAATAGTTTACTGGAAGGTAATTGATGTCCAAGAAGGTTTATACACCCTCGCTACGCAAGAGTGTGGGAAAACTAAATGAAGGACGAAAACTATCATATCAATACATATACATAAGAACATAAGTGTATAGGCATAGTTTTGAATCAAGAAGATGAAAATGGTTTTGTAAGACATTTAAGAGTTTTGAACAATAAATAACAATGACTTGATGTCATTTTAATAAACATTTCAAAAGTAATACATTTGATAACAAAGTATTTTTATGATAGAAAACCATTTCATGCATCACATTTTGAAGTGTGTGAAATAAGCTGAATGAAAACATAGTTATAAATCGAATGTGATTGATTCATTAACATGCTGTTTTCTACGTGTATTCCCCCCCCCCCCCATTAAAGCATTTAAAATCATTTAAAACATTGATTAAGGGGCATGAACTCACTTGTAGATGGTGGTTTGGATGAATTGAATGATGTAGGATAGCTAGGTGACAAATGAAGACTTGTTCACACCAAAGATCCTAGTTAACATATAATCACACATATATGTATCCAATTAGTCTTTAAACTACTAATTGACAATGTTAAGACATCCTAGAACATGCTAAACACCTTATATAAGTGTTATAAGCCCTAAGGATTGCATCTAAGTTGTTGTAGGACAAAGCTATTGGGTTTAGGGTTCCAAAGAACCCCTTTCTTGAGTTTACTCCCCAAGGACCATAACACAATGAGTTTATGGTCGTAAACTCTTGAGTTTACAGCCGTAATCTCCTAAGATTTTGGTCATTTGATTTTTTGAAGCCTTACATGTCCTTTAGAAGTATTTCTACTTGTTGGTTTAGTCCTTGGAAGAGATTAGGGCACCCTTTACCTCCTTTGAGGAGTTTACGGACCTAAGACCAATTCCCTAAGGGATTGCGGCCGTAATCTCTCATGGACATGGTATTTTTATGCTTTCAAGTCCTATACACATTAAGGTATGAGTCTAGGCTAGTTTCACAAGGAAGGGAAGGGACTAGGGCACACTTTTGGCCCTTAAAGAAAGGTTTATGGTCCAAGGTGTTCTTGGGCTGTAAACTCTCTGATATTGATGTTTCCTTGTGATTTCTTGATTCTAAGACACATAACAAGTCCTATAACACTCTTAGATAGAAGGACTTACGATTTGGAATGAAAAGCTGAAGATCCTTGAGAGAGAATCGGGTTTTTCTCTAGTTGGAAATGGAACAAATGAATAAATATGGGTAAGGACCATATATATACCCCTTGGGTTTTGGACCGCAAACTCCATGTTTGGGTCATATATTTCCAATTTCTTGGAGTATGAAAGTTTATTGTTGCATAATAAACCCTGGGACATCCCCTCTCCTGGCATCTCCTAAAGTGTTAATCACAGAATACTCAAAGTTATCCCAAATAGTCTGAAAATTAACAGTAACTATTCTGACTTCTATTGACTTGTTATGTAGTACATAATGAAAATTTCAGGTTGTCACATCATCCCCGCGTTAGAAGGAATTTCGTCCCGAAATTAGAATTTAAGCAAATAAGTAGTTACAAATAAGTAAGCAAAAAGATGAGGATATTTCAGTTTTATCTGATCCTCTCACTCCCAAGTGAATTTCGGTCCTCGCTTGGCGTTCCAGCGAACCTTTACTATCGGAATACGACTTTGCTTCGTTCGCTTGACCTCTTGGTCCATGATAACTACTGGTTCTTCCACGAAGTTGAGACTCTTGTTGATCTCGATCTCGTCGAGTGGGATTATAAGAGTCTCGTCAGACAGACACTTTTTCAAGTTCGAGACGTGGAAGGTAGAATGTACGTTACTGAGTTCGTGCGGTAGATTGAGTTTGTAAGCTACGTGGCCGATTCGGAAAAGAATCTTGAAAGGCCCTATGTATCGTGGATTGAGCTTCCCATGCTTTCCGAAGCGTATCAAGCCCTTCCATGGTGAGACCTTCAGTAGAACCCGGTCGCCCACCTGGAATTCCAACGGTTCCTTCGCTTGTTAGGGTAGCTTTTCTGTCGGTCTCTAGAGGCTTTCAATCGCTCACGATTTCGAACAATCTTCTCTGTCGTTTCCCGAATGATCTCTGGACCCGTGAGAGTGCTTTCGGGAACTCGTCCCTTAGCTAACTAGGTATCACCCAACTCAGCCCAGCACAGAGGGGATCTGCACTTTCGGCCATAGAGGGCTTCGAAAGGAGCTGCCTTTATGCTCGTGTGATAACTATTGTTGTAGGAAAATTCAACAAGGGGTAAATGAGTATCCCAAGCTTTCCCAAAGTCAATCACACAGGCTCGCAACATATCTTCTAAAGTTTGGATAGTTCTCTCACTTTGTCCGTCGGTCTGTGGATGGTAGGCTGTACTCATGTCCAACCTAGTTCCTAGGGAACTTTGTAGCGACTGCCAGAACCTCAAAGTGAATCTACTATCTCTGTCTGAGATAATAGATATGGGAACAACGTGTAGTCGTACAATCTCCCTAATGTAGGTTCTAGTAAGTTTCTCCATTTTGTCAGTTTCTTTGATGGGTAGGAAGTGTGCAGACTTAGTCAATCTGTCGACGATGACCCATATGGTATCAAGTCCACCGGTTGTCTTGGGAAACTTGGTTATGAAGTCCATAGTGATTCGCTCCCACTTCCATTTGGGTATCTCCGGTTGTTGCAGAAGGCCAGAGGGTTTCTAGTATTCGACCTTTACCTTCGCGCAACTAAGGCATTTACTTACAAAGGTAGCAATATCTACTTTCATGTTAGGCCACCAGTATAACTTTTTAAGATCTAGATACATCTTATCTGAACCTGGGTGGACGGAATAACGAGTGTTGTGAGCTTCGGTCATGACCAAGTCTCTGAAGCCACTGTGTTTCGGTGTCCAGATCCGATCCATGAGGTATAAGGCTCCGCCACCCTTAACTTCTAGATTCTTATCCATCCCTCTCAGGGATTCACTTGCCACATTTTCAGGTTTCAAAGTGTCGAGCTGAGCCTCCTTAGTTTGTGTGGACAAGTGGGAATGGATAGTTAGAGTCAACGATTTGACTCTACGACCAGTATATTCTTTCGGACTTAGGGCGTCGACTACTAGATTGGCTTTACCCGGATGATAACGAATTTCGCATTCGTAATCACTGAGTAGCTCGACCCACCGTCGTTGTCTCATGTTGAGCTCTTTCTGGTCGAAAATATGTTGTAGACTTTTGTGGTCTGTAAAGATCGTACTTTTTTTACCATACAGGTTGTGTCTCCAGATCATCAGAGCAAAGACAATTGCTCCTAGTTCAAGATCGTGGGTGGTGTAGTCAACCTTATGTGTCTTTAGCTTTCTTGTGGCATAGGCGATGAATTTACCTCGCTGCATCAGAACACATCCGAGTCCTTGATTTGACGCATCGCAATAGACAACGAAGTCTTCTATCCCTTCAGGGAGGGATAGTATTGATGTGGTGCACATGGCTCGCTTGAGTGTTTGGAATGCTCTTTCTTGTTTCTCTTCCTATTCAAAGGCCACGCCCTTCTGGGTCAATGCGGGAGAAGTTCTGAATGAACCTGCGATAGTAGCCAGCGAGACCTAGAAGTTGTCGAATTTCTGTAGGTGTATTTGGTGCTGACCAGTTCTCAATGGCCTTGATTTTGGAAGGGTCCACGTGTATTCCCTCTTCACTAACAACGTGGCCCAAGAATTCGACTCATCGGATCCAAAATTCACACTTAGAGAACTTTGCATAAAGCTTCTCTGATCGTAATGTTTCCAAGACTCTGCGGAGATGTTGACTATGTTCTTCCTTACTTCTAGAGTAGATGAGTATGTCATCGATGAAGACGATGACGAACTGATCCAAGTAAGGACGACACACCCTACTCATCAGATTCATGAATACTGCGGGCACGTTAGTGAATCCGAATGGCATTACTACAAACTCGTAGTGTCCATAACGTGTTCGGAAGGCTGTCTTGGGAACATCCTCCTCTAACACTCATAGCTGGTGATATATGGATCGTAGATCTATCTTCGAGAAGTAGTTAGCTCCTTGAAGTTGATCAAATAAATCGTTAATGTGGGGCAAGGGATAACGATTTTTAATGGTAAGCTTGTTGAGTTCTCTGTAGTCGATGCACATACGAAACAATCCATCTTTCTTCTTGACGAACAAGACCGGTGCTCCCCATGGTGAGAAGCTTGGCCTAATGAATCCCTTATTGAGAAGTTCGTTAAGCTGACTGGAAAGTTCTTGTATCTCGGCCAGTGCCAGACGGTAAGGAGATTTGGCTACAGGAGTAGCCCCTGGCACTAAGTTGTCACACCCCAAAACCAAGAACGACGGAAACGTTCTGGGGCGGAGGACGTCATGTATAATATCAACAACAGTGTAAAGTAGTAAACAAGAAACAACATCATCCATTGCATTAATAAAATAATTATTATACAAATATGTTGTGTCAAATTTTGATAAACACTAAAGCATAAATCAAAATGAAAGATAAGTCTTGAACAAGCTCCATCTCCCTTTCTCCTTGCATCGGTACCTGTCTATGATGACCTGAGGATACAAGTGTTTTGAAAGTGAGTATCAGCTTTGAAGCTAGTGAGATCATAAGTATTTAGTGTCTTAATTTGTATGCAAGTATTTGTATGTAAGAATTTGTAAGTCTATGTATTGTAAGTATTGAAAGTGTATATGAACTGTAAGTGTTTTAAAAACCCTAGAATCCCTATGATTCCTACTAGTATATGAAGGTGTCTTCTACTAAGACCTAACTGTTCTGAATGTATGTCTCTTGTAAGAGTATGTATTTTCCAAAGTATAACTATCATTATCCAAAAATATAGTTTCTACATTACCGTGCATCGTGTGAAAATTCACGAAGTGAATGTAAGTGGGAAACATGAAATAGTACTATGGTGTAGTGTCGTACTACAACCGCACTAATTACCTTAAGTCTAGGGTAAATTTTATAAGTACCGTAGTATTTGTAATAAGTGACTACCCTAGTACTCCTATTGCCTTATTTGAGGGATAAGGCCTAATGTGATGGCTAGATCCCAGGCTAAACGCTTCCCTGTCAAAGGGATTTTGGGACCTTTACACGACGCTTGCCTGTATGCAAACCGTGAACATCCACATTACTATGATCATGTATACCCGATATAACTACCACAATGCGTTGTGATTCATCGGTATAGTTAGATCCTGAACTTGTTCCTATGCTATAGCACCTAATGATGTCTGTCCTATCAAAGTATATGTAATCGCACTCATGTAAACGAATATGTGTAAAGGTACTCATGTAGGTGTAATTATGTAAAACATATCTATGTAATAGTATAGTAATGTAATCGTTCTAGTATCGTTGTATATGTTCTCTTCCTAGTATAGTTGTATATGTAATGTACTGTAATGTTCTAGAAAGTATTGACTCATGAATGAACCGACTCATTGTATGATATCGCATTCTAGTAATGGTTCTAGTATCTTCCTAAACTACCCATATGGTAGTTTACTAGTAATCTAACTGGTATGTATGGTCATGGATGTATACCGTTGCTACCCAAGGGCATGGGATGAACTGGAAGGACCTTTTATGACTATATATGTACACATGATATATAACTAATATTTAAACGACCTTCGGACGAGTACCCGATATCCAACCAGACCACATCTCAAGCGCGAAAAGGAAATAGGGTGGATAGCCTTCCTAAGTCTTTTAAATATGTCTTATATAACTATACATATAGAGTCATGCAATTTATAATAATATAAAATCATAACTAGGTTTTGTAAGACATTTGAAACTTAAATATTATTTTAAGAAAAGATTGAGTTGATGTCAATCTATAAAACAATTTGAAGGCATAAGTTTGATAAAACAGTTTAAGTATAAGGAAACCTTTGTTTGAAACACAGTTGTAAATAAGTTTGAAAGGTAATGTACAGAGTAAGATGTACAGTGTAATAAGTAGTTTAAAACATATAAAGTGTTTATAAAAATCATTTGAAGGAAACCGTTTGGCATGAGTAGCCAAATCTTTTGAATGCTGTATATTAATCACATGTGATTGATATAATAACTAGCGTAATTCTACTTATTAATCACATGTGATTCATATAATAACTAGCATGATTCTACTTGTATCCCCCCCATAAAACATTTATGAATAGTTTAAAACATTAGTTAAGGGGTATGAACTCACCTGCAGTAAGTGACTGGAATTGAACGGACTGTTATCGTACGGAAGGATCGGATAAGTGCTTGGTGTCAAGTGAAGACTTAGACACACACAATGATCCTAATTACATATGAAAACATATGTATCTAAATAATTAGTGATTAAAACACTAATTATACAGGTAATAACATTTAAGCGCGAGGAAAACACTTTTGGTCAAGTGCTAGGAGGCTAATGGCTTGCAACAAAGGAGTGCAATGCCCCTAATGAGAGTTTAAGGTCTAATGACCATATTCATTGGAGTTTACGGCCCAGGGGAGTAAACTCCTGGCCGTAAACTCTCAACCAAGTCCCTAAACGGAGCTTAGAATTATTACAACTCTAGTGGGGAATTGTTTCAAGGCTTATACAAGTGTTTGGGCACCATATTGACTCCTTTGGGGAGTTTACGGCCTAGAGACCACATTCCCTTGGAGTTTACGGCCGTAAACTCCCTTGGGAGGGTTTTTATGGTGTTTTCAAGTCTCCAACATTTCTAGGAATTAAACTAGGCTTTGGTACTTGGCTTTAGAAGAGTTTATGGCACATTTGGCACCATTTTATGGAGTTTACGGCCCTGGAACCTTTTGGGCCGTAAACTCCCTCACTCATGGAGTTCTAAATGTTTTAACTAGTCCATAACTCATTTAGGTACATGCCCAAATTGTCTCTTGGCTTAAGGAAGGATTTAAGGTGTCCTTTGACCCCTTTATAGGAGTTTCCGGCCCAAGAACTACTCTTGGCCGTAAAATCTTCAACACTTGAGCTTTCTTATGTTTTCTAGGTTCTAAACACATTAGTGTACATGTCTATAATGAAGCCTAAGCCTTTGGGGTAATTTATGGCACATTTAAGCCCTTGAAATTGGTGTTTACGGTCCAAGAATCTCTTGGGCCGTAAACTCCTAAAACTAGGTGTTCTTGATTGATTTCTGGTGTCAAATGTACTTACATATTATCCTTAACTAGTTGTCTAACAAGGAAATGGGACTAGGTGGCCTTTAAGCTTGATTTTGGAGTTTACTCCCCAAGAACGTTCTTGGGCGGTAAACTCCCGGATCTCATGTATTTGACATACAATCTATGTTAATAAGCATAAAACAAGCATTATAACACGACTAGAGAAGTGTACTCACGATTTGGGATGAAAACCCGAAGATCCGTGAGAGAGAATTTGGCTTTTCTCTAATTGGAATTCAATTACTGAACCAATTTGGTTCAGAATTCTATTTATAGTCCTGAGATTTTTGGCAGAAAATATTTCTATTCTCGGAATGAATTCTAGTGTCCTAGAGTATTGGAATTACAGTGTTGCACAAAACCCTAGTGCATCCACTCTCCTAATATCTCCTTAGATGTACAATCCTGAAAACAGCCAAACTTATACTCGAAATTTGAGTTTTCATTGTAACTGCTCTACTTCTATTGGCTTGGTGTGGTTTGTTCAGAATGGAAATTTCGGGTTGTCACATCATCCCCCTGTTGAAGGGAATTTCGTCCCGAAATTAGAATTTAGGCAAGGATGTATGCACTAATGATCGAGTTGTGAGGAGGAAACTTCCTAATTGATTGGTTCTAGCGCACCTAAGTGAAATCGGGTTCTCGGTTGGAATCCCAACGAACCTTCACTATCGGCTGATGGCGCTGCTTCGTCCGCTTGACCTCTCGGTCGAGGGTCACTACGGTTCTAATACGAAGGCGAGGATATCGACGAGTGGACTTACAAGAGTCCGAACGGAAAGATATGGTTTCACGATCGAGACGCGAAGAGTAGAATGTACGTTACTGAGTTCGCGGAGTGGTTCTAGTTTGTGCGAGGCACATGACCGATTCTGGTGAGAATCTCAGAGGTCCTAACTATATTGGATTTGGCTTTCCACGCGATACAAAGCATATTAAGCCATTCCCATAGTGAGTTAACCTAAAGAGCTTGGTCACTCACTTGGAATTTCAAAGGTTCCTTTTCTTGCGTAACTTCCCAGTCAAAGGCCGCCCCTTGCTGGGTCAAAGTCGTACGAGTTTCTGTAGCTTGCGAGGAGTTCTGAATGAACTAAGGCGGTAGGTCGGTAAGACCTAGAATTTGGCGAAAGACTATCGGCGTCTCCGGTGTCGATAAATGCTCAGCGGTTTTGACAAATTGAAAGAGTGCTCATAATTTCTCGCATTACTAACAGTGTGTCATAGAAATTTGACTCTTCAATTTCAAAACTCGTGTCTAGAGAACTTCGCTAATGCTCCTCTGTAGGAAATGTTTCCCTGGGTTTTCTTCTTACTATGAGGGTAGATAAGTAATTCATTACATGGATAAATGACGAATTGATCCAAGTAAGAAAAACGCACCCTATTCATTTAGCTCATGAAAACTCTGGGCGTATTGGTCCTATCCGAAAGGTATCACTATGGACTCGAAGTGTCCGCACCGAGTTCAGGAGATAGTCTTCCGGACATCTTTCCCTAACACTCGGACTGGTGATATTCGGATCTCAGGTCCATTCCTGAAAGTAATTCTTTCCTTGAGTTTGCTCAACCATTTCATCTATGCGAGGCAGAGATAACGATTTCTATGAAAATCTTGACGGAGTCCTCGATATCCGAGGCACATACGTTGCAATCCGTCGATCTCTGGGAGAATATGACCAGGGTTCTATAGGGTGAGAAACCTAGTCCTCTAATTCTATTTCTGTGTAGTTCGTTAAGTTGTCCGGACTGTTCTTGTATCTTCGTAGGTGTTTAAACTATAGGGCGATCTGTTTACGGGAGTCGTACTGGGTTCTAAGTTTGTTCACATGACATTGTGATTACTCGTAGACTTAAGCAGTTCTCCGTCCTGAAGTTCATATTAGAATTCATACTGGTTTCACAATCACTATTTCGTGTATACGAGTCATATATAATTAAGATTGAAAAGGTAGTCGAATAACTGATTCTTCCTTAGGCTCACATCCCATCGGGGAAAGGAAGTTAAAGGTGAATCATCAATCCTAAACCTGTAGAACCTTGATTATATATCACTCTTGTGCATACATTCCTCAGTGATAGATCAATCGTATGAATCCTTGGATTGAACTTGACGTACTGCACGAGTGGTACTTCGTGGATTTCTTCGGAAAGAAGATAACTAAGAGGTATTCCTGGAATGAGTACTTCGGTGTTCTGATATGACGGTTTCGCTGGAAAAGTGATCTAGAAGAAAGAGATGTACGTATGAAGCTGTTTTTGTGAGGATCAAATTTAATCGAGTCGTATGATAATGTCGGAATCATACGGAAACTTAAAGACATTAGGTTTGAACATAAGACGTTTACAGACAAAACACAACCGTGCAACCATGAACAGAGTTACAATACTTTAGATTTACCACAAGACTATTGCTGCGAATTAGATATACTACAAAAGACAAGTATACGCAGCACGAGACTCCCTAAACAGACAGGATCTCGCAAAAGGTAAGACTCTAGTTGCACTAGTTCTAGATAGTTTATAAGTCTGTTACAACGAAACGCCTTAATTACATTAACGTGGTTTCCGAATGATGACATGATTCTGTAACATGAAAGATAAGGATTTTGTGAGCGATTCTGGTCGACCCTGATGTACTTAGATTGTTCATGTATAGAGTACGACTATGTTCTCGGAAGTTTGATCTACATCCCTATGATGCAGTCCTAGTACAAAACGAAAGTATGTTCGTGAAGGTTTGACCTACATCCCTATGATGCAGTCCTAGTACGGAATGGAAGTATGTTCGTAGAATGGTCTCAAGACGTTGGTTGTTCAACCTGAAGTATCGTGGGTTGGTGAATAACAAGATCCAACCACTGAAAGAGACTTGGAAATGTCTCTGGATCTAACTTGCTATAGTCCAATGACTTGACTAAAGCATGATTCAGATAGACTCTAATGAAAGAATGATAAGAGTACTTGAATGAAGAATGACACAGAAGTTAGCAGGCTGTCAATACCTTTGATATTCACGATGTAAAGGTTCTGGAAAATGACCTTGTAAAGGTCTTACATCATATCCACAGAAGATAGTTCCTGACAGCATAAATGATGGGTTTTTGGTCATAAGACATCCTATGTGCTCATACAAACCCTAAAGCTCGGATCTAGGTTTCTCTATTGTACATACTTTGAATCCAAGACTTTGAACCCTAATACTAGTATATGGAAATCCAAATTCACATGTAATTAGGTTTAAGAACATACCTTGATTGTTATATAGCAATAACAATCCAATTCCTCCTTGAATTGACCTTGGAAAGCAGAGAGTCACAAGTGCCACTCCTCTAATGGCTTACAAACACCATAAGCAAGTGGAGAAGGTATAAAGAGAGAGGAGGGAGGTTGGAATTCGTCCTTAGGACCTCTTGGGAAGGGATACACGAATTCATGACCTTGGGGTTGTTTATATAGGTGTAGAGATAGGGTTTCAGTCATTATCCTTATCTAGTTGATTATCCATTAAGCAACCAATAAGATAATCCTTGAATCCTTATCATACTCAAATTCTAAGGCTTTCCAACCTTAAATTCGTCCACCATACTTATAAGATAATCCTTACCTTATTTTGTAACTATCACATAATTACAAATCAGCCCCTCTAGTTTAATTAATTACATTTGATCACAAAACTAATTCTTAATTAATTATCGACCAATATTAATTAAACAAATATGATTTCTCCTTTAATATATTATTCTTATAACATATTAATAAATCATATTATCCTCTCTCTCTATATATTTCTCCAATCAAGTTGCTTTGGTGAAGGCAACCCAAAAGGACCATGCACCATCGGGTCAAGTACATACCAAAATAGTTATGGACTTAGACACTAATCCAACAGTCTCCCACTTGGATAAGTCTAACAACTATTCTGCGTATGACTTCGGATCCCGATCTGCAATCGTAGCTTTCCAAAGCCGCTGTCAACTCTGATCATATCAAATACGCGTGTCCTTAGATAAGGGATCATATATTCCTCCATTCTAGATATCATATGAGATATGATTTCAAATCATTCTCTTTGTACTATATCTCGATTTCTAATTTATGACGACAGACTAATTGAACAAATCAAATTAGCCCTAGCCCGGCCGAGCATTTACGTTTGTCATCACTAAACCATCGAGGGGCCCAAAAATATCGCTTTTATCCTACCTTGGATAAAAGGAACGGATAAACTTTGATACAATGCTTGCTTGCACTCACTCACCGAATCACACACAATAATATGTTTTATAACACCAAGTTACTAGTGCATTTACATATTATCAATGTGCAACCGATTTGCAAGATACAACTCACACATCTCGGTTTCAAGAATATAAGATGTTATCGTCTCACTAATCACTCGTGATACAATCCATGGAGTGATCCAAGTGAGCGTGGGTTTAATCCAATGCTCAAATCATATTCGTAAGCACTCATGAACGTTGCATCAAACATTTGCTTATGTCTAATACTCTTTTAGACAATCCACACACCAATTCACGACAGTCTTCATTCATATCTACTTCCAACATATGAACGACCGTGGCTCGTTTGAATAATTCGATTATTCTTAATAAACTCAATTATTCTGGAAGTCAAAACATGCAAATGTGAAACACAAGAATAATACTAATCCCATATGGCCTCAAACCTTTGAGTATAAATAAAACACCTTTTATTTATCACCATATTGATTACTCATTATTTGTAGTTTCGGGTAATCAACTTCTTACTTGAATTACAACACTTGTCCCATGCTCCTAGCATGCACACAATGTTTACCTATGGTTCTTACTTTGTGAATTAGATCACATTGAACACATTTCCAATAATTCTCATTTCACAACTCCAAATCCTTTTCATAAGTGAAAGAATATCAAATTCTTGCTACTTATAGAATATGCTAGATTCTAACATTCTATGCAACTTATCCTTTCGTAATGTCATTGCAGCAAAGTCACAAAGACTATTGCCAATGATATTACAAAGTCTTCTATCGGAGATTGTTACAAGACAATTCCATAGATGTGATGTCTCTCACTCAAAGTACTTTCTTTGAACATCCTTTTGCATAGAAGTTTCTAATCTAGTCATAGATTTCTCAATATTCAATTCTCAATATGGACACACTTCCATATGTTCCATATGACAACTTATTCTTAATAGAATCTTATCTATTCATAATGATGTCGATATGGTCCATCCAATATGGAAACATTTCCATATTTTCCAATACTATACTTCCAACTACTCACAAGCGACCAATCCTCGTCGAACTTGGATTGTCCTTTGATAGTTGTTTAATTATTTTAGTCAAAACCAATTCTAGTCCCTTTTCCCTCTAAATGCGCTCGACATTTGGAAAATTTTAGAATGGTCAAACATTAAAGCATTTGCAATCGATCCTATACCCGAAGCGTATGGGACACGACACATAATGTTTTATTTGCTATGTTCTCAAAATTCGAATTGTGAAGAGGGATGCCGTAATCATAATCGAAATTTTAAGAACACACTTTGTACCTTTGACTAAATTTTATTAACATTTCTCAACCTAAACCTTTATATTTGAAATGAAGCATAATATTCTCTCCCTTAATTATAGCAAAACAACTCTTCAACTATTGCGACTTTGCAAAGTATGACTCTTGTTTTCTATAATTAATATTGCTAACCTTGCAATACTTTCCTTAATAATCATACAATCATAACTTTTATGCTGCCACTATCTTGATGATTATTATAAAACATAACACTTATGCTCCCACTAGCTTCGACTTGTATTCATAAACATCTTAACTTTCAGAAAACAATGCTTATTGAATTTCTTAAGTTCATGTTTCTAATACTTAGTTCTTTGATAATCTTTTATCAAGGATTCTTTATACACCTTTGCCTTCGATAGTTCATATGTGTGTCTAAACAATTAAGAGTAATTGCCAAACCTCACAATTCAAATTATGGAAAGGGATGCCGTAACCATAATTGAATTTGAGAATGCAATTTTACAATCACTATCTTCTTAAAATCTGTCTTAATGTAAGCATTTCCTCACAATCATTTTCATGAAGGAGGAAATCTTATGACACTTAGATTTAAACAGTGTATTTGTTCCTATCCATGTGAATTTGTCAAAACCAAGGTTTACGACAAATTCAAACTCATATGAATCGAACTTTCTTAATCTTGATTTCTTGCCTTATGGTAGCACAACTGCCCACCACGTCTTCCAAGTAGTTAAGCATCTCACCCTTTCTTATCAATGTACCTTTCATTGATTAAGGTGCCTTGCCTTTTATGCATTCAAGATGAGAACTCGTAGAACTCATATGCATAATTAACTCAATTGGAACAGCACATACTCAAAATAATGTCAATACGATAGGTTGTCAACCTCAACTCGTGTGCTAGTGATGATTGGTAAGGTTTATTTGATTTGTTCTTGAAACCTTTCAAGATCGTTAAGACTCCCACTGACTCCTTGACATATAAGATTCTCTTGTCAAAAACCATTTCTTGACAAACAAATATTCAAGAGTTAGTGTAGCTTTTATCAAAAGACTTCATAAATTGGTCCTAGTTGGTCTTTGTCTTATCCAAGACATCACAACTTTCCACATTTAATGAAAGTTACAAACCTTCTTAATACCTTTTCACTCAATGTCACAATCTTAACTTTAAGACTTGTTATTGGAATGAAGTATGATTGACTTATTGATTTAACCATTTCTTCAATTCTTGATTCCTCTTCTTAGACATACAATTGTACTAAGACTCACTTAGAGGATCAACTGAGATATGGTTCTTAATCACTAAGACATATCATAAAGCATAAAAGCTACTCTCCTTTCTTCTTAGAATGGAGAAACTTTTATCTTTCTGCCTACTTGATTCTTCTTATTCGTTCTACTATTGATCTAAACCCTTTAATCAATTTAGAATTACACTTAATCTTGTAAGTATAATCATATTTACTAAGCCTTTTAGTAAATCATGACGAATATCTTTGTTATTCTTATGGTGAACTTGATCAACACACAACTTTGTGTACTCGATCTCCTAGTCCTTCACTTGTCACTTTGTCAACGAATTGGTCTAATTTCCAAATATGAATTTCTCATTCATCATGCAACCAAGTTGTCTGATTCCAAACTTCTATCCAATTGAAACTTTGGGCGATGAGAAACTCTCCCTATTTGGTAAATTCTTGACATTTCCATAAATAACATAACTAAGAATCATATCCATTCGTTGTAGAAATATTCGAACATCAATTTTTCATACCGATTTCATTGTAAGGAAATAAGTCAAACAAAATTTATTTTATTTATAAAGCAGCGGAAAACATTTGTCCTTGCAAAATCCATTGAAAACTATGTATTTCAAAGGGAAATTTCTAACAACTCTATCATAACTATCTAAGCTCAAAATCTAATCTTCAAGTCCATGCGATCGAGATCCATCTCTTGTGATTAGATTCATCTTGCTCTCTTATCAAGCTTCCTTTCTTTTCACCGACCCTACAAAACACTCAAATGTAATCTTATTACATCATGTATTAAGAATCAATGAATAGGAACTTAATGGAGTTAGATAGTGGATTTTTACCTAAAGCGCAGTCATACCTTTGACTCTCCCATCTCTTAGATCTCTTAGGTAATTAGGGCAACTTCGTCTCCAATGCCCCTTCTCTTGGCAATAAAAGCAAATTGACTCTTTTGGAATAACACATGGAACTACTTCAGACATCGCCTTTCTCTTATGATCAAACTTTTCGATC
Source organism: Lactuca sativa (assembly GCF_002870075.4). Taxonomy (NCBI): domain Eukaryota; kingdom Viridiplantae; phylum Streptophyta; class Magnoliopsida; order Asterales; family Asteraceae; genus Lactuca; species Lactuca sativa. The sequence goes on along the minus strand of NC_056627.2, from coordinate 110,262,509 downwards.
ATTGCATGTCTTTCATTGTCATTGCCTGTATCCATAGAGGTCTTGAAGGCAGATTCACCAATCAACTTTGCTTTTCTATTGCGCCAAACCATTGCTGATTCGGCAGCAATAAGCATATAGGTGAGATCTATAAGGGTTACGTTGTGGTTCGTCATATAGTACTCTCTTATCAACTTACTATATGAGTTGGGAAGTGACTGAAGAACCCAATCAACAGCCATCAACGGATCCCAACATCCTTAACCTATCAATGTGTGACTTCATCCCTAGGACATGTGCACACACCGACTTTCCTTCTTTATGTTTACTTGCCAAAAGGGCTTGAGTGATCTTGAACTTTTCAAGCCTTCGAACTTGTGGGTTAGGGAGAATAATTGGAGGAGGAGGAGGAAGTGAAGTATGATCTCTTGTTCCTCGATCGAATCGTGGAATATCATCTTCATGTGGAATGCTTGTTCCACGGGATTTGAGAAGACCATAGTTGTCAAACTTTGACATCTACAAAACGGGAGAAAAGCGAATTCAAGTTAGTTGATAGATTAAATCCTTAGTAAATCACCCAAATGAAATACTAAGGCTAGGACCCAACACAATATTCTACAACTCGGGAGAGGGATGCCGTAACCCTAATTGCAGAATATTTGAAGGTAAGTGAATGACGATTCACTAATTTCCACCACGAAAAACGAAAATTATTTTTTAAGTTTTAAATCTATGAAAACTCCTAGATCCTTTGAGATTCATTGAACTTTCAATGGCATGTTTAAATCTCGATATGCCCCTCTTGTTTGTGACTGGGAAGCCGAGGATCACAAAGCGGGTGTGAATAACCATGCAAACTTACATGGTGCCCTCACATGTTACAGTCACCTATTCGATGTGCCGGTAAACCACACACGCTCCACCGAACTATGACAAACATTGAGTCACCCTTTGCTACCTTTGCTTAGACCCATTTAGTGTGCCGGTTAACCACACACGCTCCACTAACGTCTTCGGAAGGGCACAAAGTGTAATTTCATGGAATTGCATCAATTCACTTTTGCCTAAGTAACTAAGATTGGGAATTATATGAAAACATTTAGTTACTTTTATACTTCATTATACTTATAAAGGAAGGTTTCGTCCTATCCTACCCGTTCGGCTAACGACCCTCCACTGGTCAAGAGTGCGGTGGGTAAAAGTGGATACCCATTTAATCGCCATTTTATAGGCAATTTCCTTAAACACCCCTTATAGACCAGCTTCGTGAATGAGGCCTACTAACGGTAAGACTGACTATTACTCATACATATATATAATGTTAGACTTTTAATGTTATATATAGTAGATGGTGTATTTTACACTTTTAAAATATTAGGTGGTTCAATTTAACAATTATACTTTTAATTTACTTAAATTGTAAACATAAACTTTTATGGATTTATTAAACCTCTTTAATTAAACACCTTAATTAGTTAATAAAACCATGAGGGTGTGATTTGAACTTTTTCAAAACTATACTAGAGTTTTAGAATTTAACATTCCTAATTAAACTTTTAATCAACTTTTAAATTCCAAAACTTGAGGGCAAGTTTTGAAACATTTCAACACATTAGGGCTTAGAATTTAAATATGCATCAAAATTAAACTATTTAATCAAAATTTAAATTCCAAAACTTGAGGGCAAGTTTTGAAACCTTTTTCAAAACATTAGGGTTTCAACTATTTAAATTTCAAAACAACAAAACTTTTGGGGTTCAAATTTAAACTATAAAACCTAAAGGGCCAAATATGAAACTTTTCACCACAACAAGGATCAAATAACAAATAATTCAAATTAACATTTAATCACATAATTATCCATATTTGATGATTTCTTGCAAAATAATTTATCAATTTATTTAAAATAATTAATCAATTATCTTATAAGGAAACAATTATCTTATTAATTGATAAATATCTCCAATTAGATTAAAATATAGTCAAATATATCATATAATCGGATTAATATTAATCTAACATGATAAGTTAATTATCCCAATGCAAAAACAGCAAGAAATCCCGAGATAAGCACTGTCTGACGCACCGACTCGCCGAGTCACCCTCTGGAACTCGCCGAGTAGGGCTAACTCGCCGAGTCCAAGAGTGACTCGCCGAGTCAGGTCGAACAGTGAGGCCAAAACACGATTTTCAGTTACATCAAGTATCAATACAATAGAATCCAATCATGGCTCTGATACCACTGATGGGTTTTTGGTCATAAGACATCCTATGTGCTCATACAAACCCTAAAGCTCGGATCTAGGTTTCTCTATTGTACATACTTTGAATCCAAGACTTTGAACCCTAATACTAGTATATGGAAATCCAAATTCACATGTAATTAGGTTTAAGAACATACCTTGATTGTTATATAGCGATAACAATCCAATTCCTCCTTGAATTGACCTTGGAAAGCAAAGAGTCACAAGTGTCACTCCTCTAATGGCTTACAAACACCATAAGCAAGTGGAGAAGGTATAAAGAGAGAGGAGGGAGGTTGGAATTCGTCCTTAGGACCTCTTGGGAAGGGATACACGAATTCATGACCTTGGGGTTGTTTATATAGGTGTAGAGATAGGGTTTCAGTCATTATCCTTATCTAGTTGATTATCCATTAAGCAACCAATAAGATAATCCTTGAATCCTTATCATACTCAAATTCTAAGGCTTTCCAACCTTAAATTCGTCCACCATACTTATAAGATAATCCTTACCTTATTTTGTAACTATCACATAATTACAAATCAGCCCCTCTAGTTTAATTAATTACATTTGATCACAAAACTAATTCTTAATTAATTATCGACCAATATTAATTAAACAAATATGATTTCTCCTTTAATATATTATTCTTATAACATATTAATAAATCATATTATCCTCTCTCTCTATATATTTCTCCAATCAAGTTGCTTTGGTGAAGGCAACCCAAAAGGACCATGCACCATCGGGTCAAGTACATACCAAAATAGTTATGGACTTAGACACTAATCCAACAATAAAGACCTAACTAAAGTACTTACGGTACAAGATAATTTCATAGAAAATGCCACATCAGGCATAGACAGAAAAACAACGATTCCTCTTTATAAGGAAATAAAGTAAAGCTTCTACTACTGGCGACGGTCATCCCTCTGGTGAACTCTTAATTCAGCCAATTGACGTTCCATGTCAAGTAGGTGTCTTTCGTACACCATCTGGCGTACTCGGAGCTCTATGACTTCGGCTCGTGATTCAGCCAGTGCTTGCAGCAGGGTTTCGTGGTTTCTCACTGATCCCTCGTGAGCATCTTCTAGACGAATGGTGCGGAGGGTATGCATTCTCGCATGGGCGACAACTTCGGTAGTCTGATGTAAGGCTGTCTTGCCTTGAATCTCATTTCGGGCCACTCTGAGGACCAAGATTAGCAAGACTCTATCTGCTGAGCCCCCATTGCTCATGTTGTAAAAGCTTCGGCCGCCATCAAATGACATAGGCTGATCTTGTCCTTGGCTCCTTGTTTCCAAGCATTCCACTCACTCAGGGTCGGGCCACAAAAAGCCAGACGAGGGTTAGGAATTGGAAAGGGAGCTGCTCGGGGTAGGTTCTCAACCTCTTGTTCGGAGTTAGCATCATACGAAAGGTCTTCATCAAGGTGATCATTCAAGGGGATAGGATGATCATTATCTGGTTCTTCTCCAAACCAACCAGCTATGACTTCATTCGGAAGATACTGGTTGCCGAGGGGATGGAGTCCAACTATGTTTTCTATGCGAGAATTTAGGGTAAGAGAATAATCATTAGACTAACTATCTAGATAATTATTTAGAAAACCTTCATTAGTTACATCGCTATTTGTGAAGTGCATACCAGCTATGTGTAATCTAAACAGGATAGACCTTCGAATAAGTGACCTTAATTCCAAATTCACACAAAATAGGGGTAAGGCAAAATTATCATAGATTCTAAGTCTATAACATCCTAATTACATATAGCCTTAGTGTATCCACTTAGCAACTATCAACTTAGTAATGAAGATGTCGTTTTAGTTCTCAAGTATAACGTACTTATAGTAACACCAAATACTCCTATAGTATTTTAAATTTTAATGTTATGTTCTATTTTTCTCATTGTGGTAGGGTTGGTATGATTTTAGCATTGTTGCAACCACACAATTAAACTTAGGAACATGCTAGTCAACCCCCGGATAATATAGGCGATCAGGCTATATCTTCCCAGTTTTGACCATATGTCTCTAAGCCCACTTGCGTTGCCCAACAATCGTAATTCTTTTGTATTGTCCTAGTGACACTGATTTTAGTATGAATGCAGCACGTATACTTACTTAAATATTTTACTATTTAAAGTATAAACTCTTGGTCAGAGTATTTTTAGTCCCTTATGTATTTATAGTTAGTATATCTTTTATGGGTTGATATACTTAATTCACTATAAACAATGCTCTGATACCAATCTGTCACACCCCAAAACCAAGAACGGCGGAAACGTTCTGGGGCGGAGGACGTCATGTATAATATCAACAACAGTGTAAAGTAGTAAACAAGCTACAACATCATCCATTGCATTAATAAAATAATTATTATACAAATATGTTCTGTCAAATTTTGATAAACACTAAAGCATAAATCAAAATGAAAGATAAGTCTTGAACAAGCTCCATCTCCCTTTCTCCTTGCATTGATACCTTTCTATGATGACCTGAGGATACAAGTAATTTTGAAAGCGAGTATCAACTTTGAAGCTGGTGAGATCATAAGTATTTAGTGTCCTAATTTGTATGCAAGTATTTGTATGTAAGAATTTGTAAGTCTATGTATTGTAAGTATTGAAAGTGTATATGAACTGTAACTGTTTGAAAAACCCTAGAATCCCTATGATTCCTACTAGTATACGAAGGTGTCTTCTACCAACACCTAACTGTTCTGAATGTATGTCTCTTGTAAGAGTATGTATTTTCCAAAGTATAACTATCATTATCCAAAAATATAGTTTCTACATTACCGTGCATCGTGTGAAAATTCACGAAGTGAATGTAAGTGGGAAACATGAAATAGTACTATGGTGTAGTGTCGTACTACAACCGTACTAATTACCTTAAGTCTAGGGTAAATTTTATAAGTACCGTAGTATTTGTAATAAGTGACTACCCTAGTACTCCTATTGCCTTATTTGAGGGATAAGGCCTAATGTGATGGCTAGATCCCAGGCTAAACGCTTCCCTGTCAAAGGGATTTTGGGACCTTTACACGACGCTTGCCTGTATGCAAACCGTGAACATCCACATTACTATGATCATGTATACCCGATATAACTACCACAATGCGTTGTGATTCATCGGTATAGTTAGATCCTGAACTTGTTCCTATGCTATAGCACCTAATGATGTCTGTCCTATCAAAGTATATGTAATCGCACTCATGTAAACGAATATGTGTAAAGGTACTCATGTAGGTGTAATTATGTAAAACATATCTATGTAATAGTATAGTAATGTAATCGTTCTAGTATCGTTGTATATGTCCTCTTCCTAGTATAGTTGTATATGTAATGTACTGTAATGTTCTAGAAAGTATTGACTCATGAATGAACCGACTCATTGTATGATATCGCATTCTAGTAATGGTTCTAGTATCTTCCTAAACTACCCATATGGTAGTTTACTAGTAATCTAACTGGTATGTATGGTCATGGATATATACCGTTGCTACCCAAGGGCATGGGATGAACTGGAAGGACCTTTTATGACTATATATGTACACATGATATATAACTAATATTTAAACGACCTTCGGACGAGTACCCGATATCCAACCAGACCACATCTCAAGCGCGAAAAGGAAATAGGGTGGATAGCCTTCCTAAGTCTTTTAAATATGTCTTATATAACTATACATATAGAGTCATGCAATTTATAATAATATAAAATCATAACTAGGTTTTGTAAGACATTTGAAACTTAAATATTATTTTAAGAAAAGATTGACTTGATGTCAATCTATAAAACAATTTGAAGGCATAAGTTTGATAAAATAGTTTAAGTATAAGGAAACCTTTGTTTGAAACACAGTTGTAAATAAGTTTGAAAGGTAATGTACAAAGTAAGATGTACAGTGTAATAAGTAGTTTAAAACATATAAAATGTTTATAAAAATCATTTGAAGGAAACCGTTTGGTAAAACGGCTCATGAGTAGCCAAATCTTTTGAATGCTGTATATTAATCACATGTGATTGATATAATAACTAGCGTACTTCTACTTATTAATCGCATGTGATTGATATAATAACTAGCATGATTCTACTTGTATCCCCCCATAAAACATTTAAGAATAGTTCAAAACATTAGTTAAGGGGTATGAACTCACCTGAAGTAAGTGACTGGAATTGAACGGACTGTTATCGTACGGAAGGATCGGACAAGTGCTTGGTGTCAAGTGAAGACTTAGACACACACAATGATCCTAATTACATATGAAACCATATGTATATAAATAATTAGTGATTAAAACACTAATTATACAAGTAATAACATTTAAGCGCGAGGAAAACACTTTTGGTCAAGTGCTAGGAGGCTAATGGGTTGCAACAAAGGAGTGCAATGCCCCTAATGGGAGTTTAAGGTCTATTGACCATATTCATTGGAGTTTACGGCCCAGGGGAGTAAACTCCTGGCCATAAACTCCCTTGGGAGGGTTTTTATGGTGTTTTCAAGTCTCCAACATTTCTAGGAATTAAACTAGGCTTTGGTACTTGGCTTTAGAAGAGTTTATGGCACATTTGGCACCATTTTATGGAGTTTACGGCCCTGGAACCTTTTGGGCCGTAAACTCCCTCACTCATGGAGTTCTAAATGTTTTAACTAGTCAATAAATCATTTAGGTACATGCCCAAATTGTCTCTTGGCTTAAGGAAGGATTTAGGGTGTCCTTTGACCCCTTTATAGGAGTTTACGGCCCAAGAACTACTCTTGGTCGTAAACTCTTCAACACTTGAGCTTTCTTATGTTTTCGAGGTTGTAAACACATTAGTGTACATGTCTATAATGAAGCCTAAGCCTTTGGGGTAATTTAGGGCACATTTAAGCCCTTGAAATTGGTGTTTACGGTCCAAGAATCTCTTGGGCCGTAAACTCCTAAAACTAGGTGTTCTTGATTGATTTCTAGTCTCAAATGTACTTACATATTATCCTTAACTAGTTGTCTAACAAGGAAATGGGACTAGGTGGCCTTTAAGCTTGATTTTGGAGTTTACTCCCCAGGAACGTTCTTGGGCGGTAAACTCCCGGATCTCATGTATTTGACATACAATCTATGTTAATAAGCATAGAACAAGCATTATAACACGACTAGAGAAGTGTACTCATGATTTGGGATGAAAACCCGAAGATCCGTGAGAGAGAATTTGGCTTTTCTCTAATTGGAATTCAATTACTGAACCAATTTGGTTCAGAATTCTATTTATAGTCCTGAGATTTTTGGCAGAAAATATTTCTATTCTCGGAATGAATTCTAATGTCCTAGAGTATTGGAATTACAGTGTTGCACAAAACCCTAGTGCATCCACTCTCCTAATATCTCCTTAGATGTACAATCTTGAAAACTGCCAAACTTATACTCGAAATTTGAGTTTTCACTGTACCTGCTCTACTTCTATTGGCTTGGTGTGGTTTGTTCAGAATGGAAATTTTGGGTTGTCACATAAGTCGATTCTGAACTCGACTAGGCGTTGTGGTGGTAATCCGGGAAGTTCTTCTGGAAAGATGTCGGGAAAGTCGCGTACTTCGGGGATGTTCTGAATGTATTTTACTTCTTGAATCGTATCGACGATGTGAGCGAAGAATGCATGATATTCCTTTCGCAAGCACTTCTGAGCTTGGATGCACGAAATGATGCGAAGGTCCATACTTGGTTTGTCGCCATTGATAACTAAGGTTTCGTTGTTAGGAAGGTTAAGACGAACTGCTTTTTCAAAGCACATGATGTCGGCGCGAAGAAGACTCAACCAATCCATGCCGATGATAACGTCGAAACATTTAATTGGGAACGACATGAGGTCTATCTTGAAAGTATGGCCATCTAAAGTTAAAGTACAACCTACGTATATGCAGTTAGTACATTCCGTTTTCCCGTTTGCCATTTTTACTGTGAATGAATTAACTAGTGCACATGGTTTCTCCACTCCACTGTCGAAAAGTATGCAAGCATATGACTTATCGAGGAGAAATGCACCAGTAACTATCGTAGGATCAACTACCGCTTCCTCGTGGCCCATGGCCATAACTCTTACTACTCCGCCAGCCATCCCCGCCTTAGGGTAGTTCCTCTTGTAGTGGCCCATCTCGCCACAACCGTAGCAAGCTTGTCCCACACCGGCGTTGGTAACTTGGGCGGTCGGCCCTGCTGAAGTCTTGCTGAAACGGGATGTATGCCCCTTCCTGTTGCAGTTAGAACAGTGCATTTCCTTGCAAGGTCCATGGTGATGGAAGTTGCATTTGTTGCACTTCGGAAGATTTACAACATAAGTTTTTGCTGGTAAGGGGTTTACAGGGACAACAGGGGTTACTGTGGCAGCATTGATTGCCACAAGTTGTTGTATCTTTGAGGATTCTTGCAAAGCTCCTCTTTTCCTCTTGTTCCACCCCTTTTTCTTGTTGTCGTTGTTGTCTCCCTTTTGTGGCTGGGGTGTAAAGATTGTCGGGTTCTGGTGTTTCTCGTGATCTATGAGAGATTGTGCCAGCACCTTGGCGCTGTCAAAAGTGATAGGCTTGGAAGCTAACACACTTGACTGGATCTCAGGCAACAGTCCCCAGATATATCTCTCTATTTTCTTACTCTAGAGATCAACCATATCAGGGCATAGAATTGCCAGATCAGATAATCTATTCGTATAGGTTGATATGTCAGAACCAACCATTTCTAGACCCCACAGTTCCTGTTCGAGTTTTTGTATTTCCCCTCGAGGACAGTACTCTCTCATCAGCATGGCTTTCAAGTTTTCCTAATTGATAGAATTTGCCACCACTATAGTCAGAGACTTCACATGGCCATTCCACGATGTTAGTGCTCTATCAGAAAAGGTACAAGTAGCAAACTTGACCTTGTTGCCCTCCAGGCAGGCACATATTTCAAAGGCTGCTTCCGTCTTTTGAATCCATTGCCTTAAGACCATAACCCCACCAGTTCCATTGAATTTTCGAGGTTTAGCATTTGTAAAGTCCTTGTAGGTGCATTCCCTAGGATGCCCATGGCTCTCGCCGTGGTTGAAGGGATGCGCACCTAATCCCGATCCACTAGGGGCAGAAGTATTGATGGCTGACACAGCAGCTGCTACGGCTGCTGTGAAGGCTGCCTGGAACATAGTGGCATCAAAAGGAGGAGGTGGTTAGGGTGGTTGAGGAGGTGGAGGAGGTGGTATCGGCGTTTCATTATTAGGGTTACGCCTTGGGTTTCTGCGTGGCGGCATCTTTTAACTATACATTTAAAAAGATGGCAACATTGATAAGAACAAATGAATAATGAGAGTGACTCATGGACTAACTCTCCATAGTCCAACAACACAATGAATAGTATGTCCCTAATATGCCTGTCAGCTCTCTTTTGTTGAGCTTGAAGTTCCCTAACTTCAGCTTGGGTTTCAGCAAGTTCCCTTTACAAAGCTGCATTGCAGACCATAGTCCTTTCATGAGCAGACTCTAGTTGGCGAATGTGGACGGTGTTAATGCCAGAGTTGGCTTCAATCTCCAAGACTCGATTGATATATGATTGACCCAGTATCGTGTTCCGAGAAATCCTACGAACCATGATGGGTAGGACCCTGTCAGCAGAACCTCCCTCAGTGAGGTTGTAGAAGCTTCAGTCTCCATTGTAGGGGATAGGTTGACCCTGTTCCTGACTCCATGTATTCTAGTTTGTGGCCCACAGAGGCATGGGTCATTGAAATGCTGGACGGGGGTTCTATGACAACCCGATATTTCGACTCTATGTAATGACCTAGAAAGTCAAGTATTGTAACTACTTTTGAAATAGTGAAATTAACTTCAAAAATAAAATGTGCAAAAGTCTCTATAGGGATATCTATTATGCTAGATAATGTGTCAAGGTTTATAGAAATACTAAGAACACTAAAATCCGAGTTATAACGAAGAAGTTATGACCATTCTAAGATTTCCGACAAAATCGGCAACACCGTTTAAACGAAAAACGCGAAGTTTCAATTCAATAGTTTTTAGCCTTGAGTATCTAAATGAAAGTTGTAGATAACATTAAACCGTGAGCGTACACAGAAAGAACGTCCAAATCTGACTTCGTATGAGGAAGTTATGATTTTTCCAAGATCCGGATATAGCAGTAGACAGCTAAAAACTCGAAATAGAGCTCAAGAGACTTTTGACCAAAACAAACTAAATGAGAATCAAAGGTCTCAATAATAGTAGTGCAACGGCGAAAAGTCTGACGAAAACGGACATCGGATGAAGAAGTTATGGATTTTTAATGGACTTTTCGTGTCCTGGCCCGTTAAAAATAAATAATTAAAAATGAATTCAAAATTAGCCAATGAAGTCTAAATGAGAGTTGTAGATCATAATTTCAGCTACGCGTGCATATAAAGAACGTCAAAAATGGAGCTCGTACGCGAAAGTTACGGATTTTACAAGTTCGGGGTCCAAAATCTGAGGCTGTCAGGTCTGCCACGACGTGGCACAGTTTGCCGCGACCCGACAAGTGACTGAGGGCGTCCAATCAACGGAAGGGGATAAGACTTGACCACCATGACGTGGACAACCCTTTCCCACACCGTGGCACAAAAAAATCCACCCTATAAATAGAACTCTTAGGTTGCCGGGTTTAGGTGCTCCATTCTTCCATCTCTTGTGCTGAAACTTTGCGGTTAAGCTCCCGAAGCCCCGGTTTTCACACTCAAGTTCCGAAGGAAGGTTCTACACTCCCAAGACTCCCGAGATTCCCGAGAATCCCGATAAAATCGACTTTCACAAGCCGAAGTTCTGCTCGATTTTCATCTCGTTCTCTCCAATCAATCAAGTGAGTTCATACCCCTGTGAACTACACTTTCAAATGTTTATCAATACTTCTTATACACTTTTAAGGGGGGGGGGGGGGAATACAAGTTAACACACGGTTATTATCGGTGTAACATAAAGTTTCACTATATACCCTTTTCTATCAAGTGAATCATATGTGATTCATAACTACTACATGGGAACTTTTGTATGCAATATATATTCACGATAACATCTTGTCTTTTGGAAATAAAACATGTTTATATATATATATATATATATATATATATATATATATATATATATATATATATATATATGCGAATCAAACCCTTATTTATACTTTAAGTATATGTGATCATTTATGCCACTTTAAATGTTATACTTTGCATAACAAATGAGCATTACACTAGGATTTACTATACGAACGAAACACACACTTTGAATAACTATAATAGGTATATTTTACGTGGAAATCATGAACATTTACATACTAGAAACACTATATGTGACAACCCAAAATTTATTCCGTCATTTTAACCTCCTTCCGTTAATAAGCCTCGTTTTATTTATTTGTCCGTTAACCTTTTGGAAGAGGTTAATTAATTTGGGACTTTTATAATGACTTGGTAAGGGTTGAAATAAAATTAGAAACACCCACAAAATGCCCTTAAAAATTTTTTAGTTTCAACAAGTCAAAATACGACCACTAAATCGGGTGCTACCAAAAGCCTCGTTTAACGGCAGCATCGGGTAGATTCCCACTGAGCCTCAACTCAAGCCCCTATATAAGGGGGAGTGGACTTCATTTCCATGTTTCCCACTCTGTCTCTACACTCTCTCTCTACAACTTATTTTTTGAGCCAAAAATCGTCCTTTTCAAGCCCTAAACGAGTAAGCAATCTACCCTAACTTGTTGTATAGCTTACCTAGCATGCAAATTCGAGTTTAAGACATCAAATAGGGGTTAGATCATGTGTTTACGGCCCAAGAACCCTCTTGGACCGTGAACACCATTAAATGGGGTTTTTAAGCCCCAAAACCCCTCTAAACTACCCCCTAAGGCTTAGATATGGCTAAATGGCTTATGGAATCGGACTTAGAACACCTTGAACTAATATTTTGGGGAGTAAACATGAGTTTACTTCCCAAGAACATGCTTGGGCCGTAAAATCCTCTTCATGGGGAGTAAACTCAAGTTTAAGTGTTAGAAATGCCCACAAACACCTCCTATGGCCTTGGAAAAATGTCTAGAAGCAATCCCATTGTAGTAAGGACATTAAACATCAATTAATCCAAGGAAATAGGAGTTTACGACCGTAAACCCCCCTAGGAAAGGTCCATGGGCTGTAAACTCCTAGAGAGTGCCTTAATGATGCCCTAAACTCCTCATTTGACTTGGAAAAATGCATAGGATTTTTATTCTCTATCATTTAAGCTCTTAAAACACCAAAAGAATATGCACATAGGAGCTTACGGCCGTAAACTCCTTGTTTAGGGCCGTAAACTCCTATTTAGTCCATTTAGATGCCTTAAATCCATTCATACACTTTATATTTGGACCTAGCAAAATTCCACAATTGAAATAAGACATTTTGGCATCCTAGAACACCCTCACCATGAGTTTACGGCCGTAAACTCATAGTGAGTTAGTCCCAGGGCCGTAAACTCATGGGGAGTTAGTCCCAGGGCCGTGAACTCTATAAAGAGTTTACTTTTGAAGAGTAAACTCCCTATCTAGGCCATACACACCTTTAAATGTTACCCGGGACACTCCAAGCACTTAACCAAAGTATTTTCCGCACTTTAGGATGCGTATACTTGTTTAATTAGTAATATATTTACTAGTTGTATGTAAACATATGTTATCATATGTTAATAGGTCACTAAGTGTGTTCAAGTCTTTACTTGACACCAAGCACCCAACCGTCACCTTCGTCGGATCCACTTACATCAGGAGAGTTCATACCCCTGAATGAACCTTTTAAATGTTTTTACATGTTTTTATGGGGGGAATACAAGTTAAACATGCCAGTTATCATATGAATCACATGTGATTGATAACCCGCATGCACAAGGATTTGTTACACTGTCAACTGTTTTGCCAAGTATGATACTGTAAAAGGGTTTTTTCCAAAACGAGTTTACTTGTTCAAATCTTTAGTTATATTGTTTTATCAAAATGTGCTTATGAAAGGTTTTCAAAGGATTTCTAAGGTTTTCAAACTTATTTTACAAAAGAATACAAAGTCATGATTTTCTTACGTATAAAGGTTTTCCAAAGTTTTCATCAAAGATTTATTTCATGTATTTATACTCCTACTTGATAATGATTCTACTTCACGATACGCTTTTGCTTGATAACGCTTCTACTTCACGATACACTTTTACTTGTTAACGCTTCTACTTCACGATAAGCTTCTACTTCACAACACGCTTCTACTTCACGATACGCTCCTACTTCACGATACGCTTATACTTCACGATACGCTTATACTTCACGATACGCTTATACTTCACGATACGCTTCTACTTCACGATACACTCCTACTTGTTAACACTTATTCTTTGTGAAACAATTCTACTTCGTTAAACACTTAAACTTCGTTAAATGTTCCTATTTGTTAAATGTATGCCTGTACTTGTATATATATATATAAATTATGTTTAAAGGACTTAGGAAGGCTTGTTCGCCCTATTTCCTTTTCTTCTTTGAGATGTGGTCTGGTGGGATCGGATATTCGTCCGAAGGTCGTTTGATCATTAGTTATATATTATTTATACAAGCATAGACATATAGGTTTACATCGGTCAATTCAGTTGTGAGTCTCTATCATTAGTCCAGTATTTTACATCAGATCTCACTATCCGAGATACATCTTCAGTAAACAGCCTTTTCCGTTGACAAGTTGGTAACTAGAGTCTCTTGTAGGGAGAGCGGAAATTGTGTGTATAGATCTATATGGGATTGACACCCCCGCACCCTGACTGCTAGCTACAGTCCACGACCTACCAAGCCAAGGGGTGACAAATGTCACACTTACACTGACGCTTGTAGGGTATCAAGTTCTCTAGTGTCTATCAGTATGGTTACGAGTATCTCGGGGTTACCTGATAATTCATGGCCTTAAGGTAACAAGTTTTAACACTATATTCACTGTTTTTAGACCTTGCTAGACATATCATTCATTTGATACTGTCTGGGGTCTGTATTCACTGTTTTTAGACCTTGCTAGATGTATCATTCATTTGATACTGTCTGGGGTCTGTATTCACTGTTTTTAGACCTTGCTAAATGTATCATTCAGTTGATACTGTCTGGGGTCTGTGTTCACTGTTTTTGGACCTTACTAGACGTATCTTTCATTTGATACCGTCTGGGGTCTGTGTCTCCTCTTGTTAGACTGAGTCAGGCATGTCGTTCATTCGATACTCTCATGGAGTCTAGGATCTCTTCTGCCTTAGTCAACAGTCTTCACTGCTGAGGCATATGTTATTTTCCCTAATATTCTCCTACTTTCTTTAAAAATCAACACCCTATTTTGGTAATGTTAGCGTTTAAGGGAAAATTACTTTTTACAACATAACTCTGTCGGGTCTTGGTAGAAGACTACTTTTATTTAAGAAAATATTGGATTTTCTGGAGAGGATCTAATACACTGTTGATTTTAATTTACTACTTTTATAAAGTTATTTTGAACTTACACAAATGACACTAAATACTTACGAACTCACCAGCATTTATAAAAATATTGATACTCGCTTTCAAAATGACTTGTATTCTCAGGTCAACATTAGACAGGTACATTCCAGGAGCTTCTGTTGAAGAAAATTTTGTGCCAAGCTGCATCTATACTAGTTTCTGTATTACTTTGATGATTCTATACAATGTAAACTATGTAAAACTATTACTATTAATGCAATGGTTGTTGTACTTTGATTACTATACTGCATATGTTGTGATACTTGACATGACGTCATCCACCCCAGAACGTTTCCGCCATTCCAGTTTAGGGGTGTGACATTATATCAAAGAGATACTTTCATATACAAGAACAAATGGACATTTTCATCCGTAAATCTGTTTTATACTAAGTTTTGTGAGACATTTCACGTACTTTCGAGTATGCATTTTATGTCCTGTATTATATACCATAATCCCATGTAGGGGAGCGTGATACTTGTGTATAGATCTATACATGACTGACAATCCTGCACCTAAGTCGTTAGCTACAGCTAGGCCGGTACCCCTGGGGTGACAAACGTCATAACATTCCAACGCTTGAAGAACGTTGTTACAGGCAGTCTGGGTCATTAGTATGGTTATAAAACTGATATGGAGTATTAAGAACTTATTGATTTACAGGGTTATCAAATGCCTTAGTGATTTTATACTTACACAAATCTACTACTCTAGGCATGAAAAACACAATTGCATTTCAGTTTTGGAACTTTTAAACTACCACAAACTTATGAACGGATATTGGATTTCTAAAAGCAAACCTTCAAAACAGTCGAGTCTTTGTAGAAGACTACTTTTATACTAGTAGGAAATATTGGATTTTCTAGGAGTTTTTCGAACATCTACAAAAAAATATCATTTGATTTTATTCAAACAGTGACATTAAATAATTATGAACTCACCAGCTTGAATGCTAATCTACTCTTTCAAATCTACTTGTATTTCTCAGGGATTTAGTAAAACATGTAAACTTCAGCTTTTGCAGAAGGGATGCTTAGGCGTCTAAACAAATCTTTTGACAACATATTGTAATTGATATTTTGGAACATGTAATACTTACAAATGATGTAAAATTTTCAATGATATATATGTTGGTTGTGTTTACTTTCTTTACTATGTATTCAACTGTTTCGATACTACATGAAGTCATCCGCCCTTGAACGATTCCGCCGTTCTGGTTTGGGGGTGTGACAGATTGGTATCAGAGCATTGTTTATAGTGAACTAAGTATATCGAACCACATAAGATATATAAACTATAAATGCAAAGGGACTCAAAGTCTCTGACAAAATGTTTTTACATCTAAAACCCTGTTTAATTCTTTTTAGATTGTTTTGGGTCGTAAAAGTACAATTACATGCATACAACCATATATTTTCATGGTTAGAACTATACAAGAAGTATTAAGACAACTTAGAAACTACGATTAAGCCTCGACATATGTAATCGGACTTGGGACGAATATAGCCTGATCAACTATATTTATCCGAGATTGGACTAACGTGTGTCGAGGAATGGTCGTAATAAGCAACAAGTCATAACATACCAAAATAAACATTAGTATCAAACATACAAATTTAAATACTATAGGAGTATTTGTTACATGCAATAGTTTAATCGACATGCTTAGTTTTACATGTTTCAAGTTTTGTTCAATTCCTATTACCCTATTCTCATATAGTCAAATGGCTGGATTCATTCCTCACGGAGACCCCTACTATCGCAACCAAGGTAACGGGGGATAGGTTGAAGAACATCCCGAAGAGGATGAAGAACCTATCGAGTTGGATGAAGGGGATGACTCTGGGACAAACTCAGAACCAGAGGTAATCAACCCACCAACTGCTCAACCTCCTGCTGTTAGGAGAAACTTTCAGGGACCGACTCCCGTTTGGGCAAGTCACCTCCACCATTGGAGCGAACAACAAGGGATATGTCCTCCCTACGACATGTGTCAAGACTTCTACGATGTCTACGGTGGAGGTTCAGCCGATCGAGCACTCCCAGTCATGGTGGGCAAGCTAGCCAACCAGTCCTACCAATCCGGGGTTCAAGTGATCCGGATTCATGAAGTCAACGTGGAAGTACAGGTTCACACTTCCGACATCCACTGATTGAATGGGTTGCAGGACGACACCCAACTTCGTGCCGACACATTCCAAGCACAAATGATTGCAGCCCTCTCTGAGATGAGGGAACAGCAAGCCGCCTTCGATAGGCGTCTTATGGAAGCAAGGCAATCGGATGCGGAGTCAAGCTCCAAGCGCAATCTACGTCGCAAGTAGTGCTTGCCGAATCCAAAAATTTTGATATAGAATAGGACCATAGGCTAAAAGTCTTACCTTCTTTAATTTCCTGTAATCGGAGGCCTTTAGAAAGGTACAAATTTTCTAACTTCGGATGTAACGCAACCATATGTTCAATATATATAGGGCATACCTCTTTCATGTGTTAAATCTGTGCATTTCATTCGAGTTCATGAGTTTATTTATTTATTTTTCAAACTCCATTAGTAAATCAAACTCAAAGCCCTGCGTTGGTCGAACCAAATTCCCGAACTATCAAAGATAGTTAACTCATTGTCATTCAACTCTCAACCACCAAAACTTATGATCTTTTATTTTTATTTCTTGGCAGCACGATGCCTCCTCGTCCAAACCTAAGACCCAGGCCGTGAACGATGCCTCAAACACCAGTCCCTCCATCAACAGAAAATGCCGCATTGGTAGCTGTTGTAGCAGCTGCAGTAACAGCGGCAATGGGCTAAATGAGTAACAATGGTTCTGGTGGGGGAGTGAATAGTTCTACAAATGGACAACAAGGGATTGTACATACAAGGATTTCATGAATAGCAAACCCATTACTTTTAATGGGGCTGGAGGAATAATGCCTCTATCACAGTGGATAGAGAAAACTGAAGCAGTTTTTGAGATTTGCTCTTGTCCGGAAGGGAACAAAGTGAAGTTCGCTACCTGTACTTTCTCTGAGAGAGCTCTGACATGGTGGAATGGCCATGTCAAGTCACTAACGCTAGTAGTGGCTAACTCTATGGGCTGGGAGAATCTAAAACAAGTACTACTGCAAGAGTACTGTCCATGGGGCGAATTACAAAAGCTCAAACAGGAATTTTAGGGCCTTACCATGCTAGGCTCAGATATCATGACCTATACCAACAGGTTCAGTGATTTGGCAATCCTTTGCCCAGGAATAGTTGCACTTGAGTGCAAGAAGATCGAAAGGTACATTTGGGGATTGTCACCCCAGATTCGAGGAAGTGTTCTAGCTTCCAAACCAGTCACCTTTGATAGTGCCAAACAGTTGGCACAAGCTCTTGTAGACCATGGGGTTTGCCAAAACTTCGCAACCACCGCATCGGAGCAACCCAGAGGAAGCATCAACAACAACCACAATGCCAAAAACAATAACAAGAAAAGGTTCTAGAACATAAGGAAGAGTCAACCTTCACAGGAACCTTCCAAGAAACAACAGATTGTGGCATTCCATGCCGCTACCGCCCCCACTGCCGCTCCAATTACCTCTGCACCAGCGAAGCAATACGCTGGGAGCCTACCAAGGTGCAACAAATGCAATTTCCATCACAACGGAAATTGTCGGGAGATGCACTGCAACAACTGCAACAAGAAGGGGCACACTGCCTGTTTCTGTAAGGCACCGGCACGACCAATCACCCAGTTCCCTGGGGTCAGTGTGGGCCAGACGTGTTATGGTTGTGGTGAGGCTGGACACTACAAAAGGGACTGTCCTAAGGCAAGGAATGCTGGCAGCACGGGACGAGTGCTGGTAATAGGGCAGAACGGAGCGGTAGCTGATCCCACAGTGGTTACGGGTACGCTTCTCCTCAATAACGTTTATGCATGCATACTCTTTGATTGTGGCGCGGAGAGGGGTTTCGTGAGTCATAAATTCAAGCACGTACTAAAACAGAACCCTAAAACACTCAATAAGATATTTACAGTAGAAATGGAAAACAGTAGAACATAAAGCACGAACAATATGCACATAGGTTGCACACTAACTCTAAACGAACACTCATTTCAAATTGATCTAATGTCGATCACTATAAAGAGCTTTGATATCATCATCGGTATAGATTGGTTAAGCCTACACTAAGGATGGGAATTAGAACCGGATAATCGGACCGGAACCGGAACCGGTTGAACCGGAATATGCTTAACCGGTCCGGGTCTTGGGTTTGAAAATGAGCCTTAACTGGGTTTCGGGTATTCCGAGTATGGGTCCAACGGGTCCGGGTAAACCGGGTAAAAGAACCGGAAATGCTAAAGAAGAACCGGAACCAGGTAATGGGTCAGAACCGGATTTATGCAATAGATGACCCGAAATTTTTAAGGCTTTTTTTACTTATACCTACATAGACTCCTCCTTATACACATAAAAACTTGCTTGGGGTTCGACAAACTGAAAAAAATATAGGTCCTGTGATCACGTCCAACAATTGCAACTTGCATCTCGTTTTTTCCTTCCTTTACCTTGGTCCCATTTTTTGATTCATTTTGTATAGGTAAAGAAGTGAATATGTAAAAACGTCAATCGGTAATTCCTTGGGTTTTAACAATCAAACTATGTTTATAGTTTTCCAAAATTTGACTATAAAAACTTGTTT
This sequence comes from Lactuca sativa, assembly GCF_002870075.4. Lineage (NCBI taxonomy): Eukaryota > Viridiplantae > Streptophyta > Magnoliopsida > Asterales > Asteraceae > Lactuca > Lactuca sativa. Next base: position 110,243,086 of record NC_056627.2, on the reverse strand, counting down.
CATTTATTTTTTTTAAACTACATACAAATTAATGGCTAAATTTATAGTCTTTAGTATTTTAGAATTTGAAATCCATATTTGAATATGTTAATAAAATTTATTTATGTGATGAATAAGTTTAAATGAAAAAGACCAAAAAGTCAAGAAAAAAAAGTGAAGACGTTGGGCAAGTTGGTGCTCATTATTTTCAATTAATCGCATCAGCCAAATTCTAATTTCTCTAGTTTTATAAACATACTGCATTTTTCAATTTATGTAGTTTTATAAACATACTGCCTATTATTGGATCATGGGTGTTGACATTTATTTTATAAAATAAGACTTTGCAGTAGTTATCTTCAATTACGACGTATTACTTTTTTATTTTGTTCCAAAATTCCGGTTTTTCAGTCATTTTCAGGTCTAACACACGAATCCGTTTCCAATTATTTATTTCCGGTTCCATACCCACTTTACCCGGTTTGATACCCGGAACCGAACCGAAACCGGTTTTGTTATACCAGTCCGGTTCTCGGTTCTTATAAATTGTCATTTCCGGTTTCCGGGTTTTCCGGGTCCGGGTAAACTGGTCCGGGTTTGGACCCACTTTCATCCCTAGCCTACACCATGTCGATATACTTTGTCACGAAAGGGTCGTTCGCCTAAATCTGCCAAACGGCGAAACTCTTGTTATTTATGGTGACAAACCCGGTACCAATTTACAAATCATCTCTTGCGTCATAGCTCAGAAATGCGTACGTAAAGAGTACCATGCCTTCTTAGCCCACGTGGTAGATAAGGAAAAAGAAACAAAAAGTATCAGAGACATTCCAGAAGTCTGCGATTTTCCTGATCTCTTCCTTGAAGATCTTCCCAAAGTTCCACCAGAACGGCAAGTCGAGTTCAGAATCGACATAATTCCCAGAGCTACGCCAGTAGCCAAGTCACCATACCATCTAGCACCAGAAGAGATGCAGGAGTTATCCAGCCAACTAAACAAACTACTCAACAAAGGGTTCATCAGGCCGAGCTTCTCACCTTGGGGAGCACCAGTCTTATTCGTAAAGAAGAAGGATGGATCTTTCCGCATGTGCATCGATTACCGGGAACTCAACAAGCTCACTATCAAGAACCGATATCCTTTACCACGCATTGATGACTTGTTCGGCCAACTCCAAGGAGCGAGTTATTTCTCAAAGATCGACTTAAGATCCGGGTACCACCAACTACGAGTCTTGGAAGGAGATGTTCCCAAAACAGATTTTCGAACTCGTTATGGTCACTACGAGTTTGTAGTGATGCCCTTTGGATTAACCAACACACCAGCAGTGTTCATGGACTTAAGGAACTGGGTGTGTCGTTCGTTCCTAGACAAGTTTGTGATCGTATTCATAGATGACATACTCATTTTTTCGAAGACTACAGAGGATCACGGTCAACACCTCCGACAAGTCTTGGAAACGCAAAGAAAAGAAAAGCTATGCGCAAAATTCTCCAAGTGTGAATTTTGGATTCGGAAGATAGATTTCCTAGGTCACGTGGTTAGCAAACACGGAATACACGTGGACCCTTCCAAAATCAAAGCAATCGATAACTGGTCGGCTCCAAGAATCCCATTAGAAATTCGACAATTCTTGGGCCTTCCTGGCTACTACCGAAGGTTCATACAGAACTTCTCGAAGATTGCAAAACCACTTACCACCCTGACCCAAAAGGGTGTTACTTTCGATTGGAAAGAAAGACAAGACGCTGCATTCCAAACACTAAAGCAAGCTCTATGCAGCGCATGTAACACCGTAAATTTCAAAACAATTTTTCAATTAAAAATAATCGTTTAATTCTTAAAACACTTTTCGTAAAATCTCATTCATCATCGAATTACAAAACATAACTCCATTTTCACTTGCATAAATAACCAGGATCCTCAAAACATGACTCTTTCTCTGGTGTGTACAATCGAGACGATGTCGTCCCGTGATCCTGAGAGAAACCTGAAACACATAACACAAAACACTGTAAGCACGAAGCTTAGTGAGTTCCCCAAAATACCACGCATAACACATATTAGCCACTCGAGGCTAAAACTTTGTGGGTCGGTGGACCCTACTCTGTGAACCTTCCGGTTCTAACTATGGGAACCTTCCGGTTCTAACTCTGTAAACATACACAACATAAATCACATAGAAATAATTCAATACAACACATAACATACATAGCATACAAATACTCTGTCACATAACTCTGGTTGCCTACTCAAGGTAAAGTATAGTGAGAAGACTCACCTGGCAAGCAGGAAGCAGATATCCTCACGCTTGCATCTCGAACTCGCCACCATCTATCACATAAGGCAAATGCTCTCATGAACATAACTCTCAAGACTAGACTCAATCCTCTCTAGGCAACCTCTTAAGGGTAAAAGACCATTTTACCCCCTTCTTGGCCCAAAGACCACATTACGGACCAAACCCTAAAAGTCAACAAAAGTCAACGGTCAAATTTTGACCCAACTCACTGAGTGCACTCCGGTGACTCAGTGAGTACACACATGCCCACTAACTCTTTGTCCCGCTTGGTACATCGAGTCCCTCCCTATGCTCGACGATCCACACCAGGCATAAATCGCGGGGCCACCTCGACTCAACTCGCCGAGTCCCAAGAACAACTCGGCGAGTACCTCCTTGAACTCCAATCCTCTAATCCCTTTCTGACTCACTGAGTTATCCCTTAACTCGGAAAGTCCACTCACTGAGTGATTTGCGTGAAACCCTAACTCTACTCGCCAAGTCTCAAGAACAACTCGGTGAGTTCATGCCATGCACAAACTCTAATGTCCTCCCGAGGTCAGATCTGTGCCCCTAAGCCCTAGATCTGGCCTTCCCAAGTATGAATGTCATGTAAAGTCTGAATCTTGATGCTTATATACAAACAAGAAGGCATCATGTGGTGATTTAGCCCCAAAAATGACAACCCTAGCTCAATAACCCCACAATGACTCATAAAGCTCCAAGGATTAAGGTATCTGGACCTCTTTGAGTCCAGATCCAAGGCACAAACTCGAGGAGGGACCAATTGCTCCACATAGCCACCCTCAAAAGGGGTTAGAAAACCCTATCTCTAAGGATCAACACCAAAATTGAAGAAGGTTAGAACTATTACCTCAAAAATGAAATCTCTGAACTCTAGAACTTCTAGAATCGCACCTCCTCTTGCTCTTGGTCACCATCTTCTTGCTAAACCAAAGATACAAGGATCAAATGTGACTTCTCCTTCCTCGCAAACGATTTGGCTCAGTTAGGGTTCTCTCAAGGGATTGGTAGCCGCAATGGGAGGCTATAAGTGCCCTTAAATAGGCCCCAACCCCCGGGGGATTAGGGTTTCATTAAACAGCGTGGACTCGCCGAGTCCATGAACGGGATCGCCGAGTCCGGACGTGACCTGGATGAAAATCCACGACCCTACTCGGCGTGTCTAAGCTCCAACTCGCCAAGTTCTTCCACAAAATCCAAAAATAATTGAGTAAAATAATATACCTGGGAATCCAGATGCTATAATTCTTCCCCACTAGAATCAGACTTCGCCCTCGAAGTCTCACTCTGCAATTAACTCCAAATGCTGATCACGGATCTCCCGCTCTAGATCCCAAGTAAGCTCTGACCCCTTCCGATGCTGCCACTGGACCTGCACCAGAGGCACTTCCTTGTTCCTCAGAACCTTGATCTTCCGATCCCTAATCGCCACCGGCCTCTCAACGTAGTTCAGACCCACAACCACCTGAATATCCTTTAATGGCTCCACTGCCGACTCGTCGGCTATACACTTTCTCAGCTCTGACACATGGAAGGTGTCATGAATCTGACCTAACTCTGCAGGTAGCTCCAAACGGTAGACTACCCTGCCTACTCTCACAATCGCCCTGAAAGGACCAATACATCGGGGCCCCAGCTTGCCTCTCTTCCTGAATCGGATCACTCGTTTCCAAGGAAAGATCTTCAGGAGCATGAAGTCACCGACCAAAAAATTCAAGCTCGGACTGGCGCCTGTCCGCATAACTCTTCTGGCGACTCTAAGCGGTCAACAACCTCTGCCTGACCTACTGTATCTGCTCTAACGTCTGAAGCACGATCTCTGTACTTCCCATCACACGTTGCCCTACCTCTCCCCAGCAAATGGGGTCCGATACCTCCTTCCCTACAACAGTTCAAACGGTGGCATACAGATGCACTAATGATGGCTCTTGTTATAGGAAAACTCTGCCAAGGGAAAATACGGGCCACAATCCCCCCCCCCCCCAAATCTAATACACATGCCCAAAGCATATCCTCGAGCGTCTGAATCGATCGCTCGCTCTGAAGTGTCCACAGACATCACCATGGTAAACTCTAGCTCATTTCTCATATTCATCTTCGATACCGAGCACCAGGTCAGCTTTTGGCCCCACAGCTGAACCCCCAAAGGTTACACATAACATGATCCAAAATATCTCACTAACTTCCTCCCCGTGACCACTATCACGACCCAGTGACATGCAAGTCACGAAATTCTCCTTTCCTCATAAAAAAATACAATCCAATCGAAGATCGACTCAGCTCTAACCTTTGGCGTCTGCTGCGCATATTCTCCCGCGCGCCTCGCTGACCCTCCCGACAGAGACGGAGACCCAGTCTCGCCCTGGCTTAACCACTAGGCTCCATAAACTCAACACTAGGGCTACTCAAGCCTAAAACTCTTCTGCATCATGCACTTATCGGAGAACACTCCATCATCACACTCTCTTACCGTCTAGTGGGTACTATGGCTTCCCACAACATTATGACAGCCTCTAACTAGTGAGTACTACGGCTCCCCATAGTACCACAGTGTTAACTAAATAGAGAGTACTACGGCTCCCCATAGTACTACGACTACCTCCCTCTGACTTGTCAGTACTACGGCTCCCCGTAGCAACACAACACCCTCTGACTGGCAAATACTCCGACTCTTCGTAGCATCACGACTCTCTCTCTGACTTGTGAGTACTACGACTCCCCGTAGCATCAGAAAACCCTCTGACTGGTGGATACTATGGCTCCCCGTAGCTTCACCCTATACTCTCATTCTCATTACAATGCCACACTATGTTCACTAACTCATGCACCAAAGACTATCGTAGATAGTTACACACACACTTTCCCCGATATGCATTACAGACTCTGGCGGCAACCGCCATAACACAGAACCTACCTCTGCGGAGATCCACTTCCTTAAATAATCCCTCTTGATGACAATATACGAAGGGCTCCCACTGGAACCGTAGATACATGATACATCACTGGTCGTCTTAAACCCATGACTCTAAATAACTCCGAAATCGGGACGCTGTACGCGGAAACCACAGAACACCATAACGGAGCATCACAATGTCCTGCCTCTACCACTGATTCCCTTACTCCTATCACCATACACATACATCAATACATTTCCTCTGAATCCCATAAATAATTTCCTATTTCACTCAATGCGCAACTTCAGTGCATCCAAACACTCAATTGGAATACAAGGAAGGCGCTAACTCTTGAGAACACACGGATGATCCTCCGAAACCCTTTCCACTGCTGCTCCAAATCCAAGCAAGAATACACATCCCATAAGTTCTCAACTACCCATACCATCATTACGATCCTTCCACTTGAAACGACTCTAACCACCACCAGATTCATGACCATTGACCATCCGCCGTGGAGACACCCATCCTTCTCTCAGACATATACCACATGCATTATCTCGCCCTGCACCTTTCCTTAATCACCAATGACCGTGATCTCATGAATTCAAGCCGCAGGTTTCTGTATCCAACCCCTAACCGCTCTTGCACAAATCTCTGGTTCTCTCAATAAACCACCCGGTTCTCCCCCACTTAAGGTTCGAACCATCATTATCTGACACATCAACAATCTCACAAACTATTTTAACCATAAAAATCACACCTGCCCCTGGAGAGTGCTACGCAACGCCCGATAATCCCCTTTAACGAAATCAATCGATCTCATATACTCTGAACCTCAGATGAAATACTCAAGAACTTCTCGTCACGGCTGCCTCTAGTCGTTCCAAGTCTCGTAGCAATCCAATACCAAACAACTCAACTGTCCAATAACATCACTGAATCATAGACTGAACCACAAAATCATCATACTCCCCCACCTCGACTCATCAACCAACGTTCCAACACATGGATCATCCCAAGAACACGGACCCACTCCCATATTCAATACCCAACATAGATAGAAAAACCACTGCACAACTCAACTGGACTCTCCACTAATACCTCTACAATACGCCCTACTATACTCAAATAGGTGTAACGTGGTCCTCGACTATCTCAGTCCCAACTGACTATCTGCTCATGGTAAATCACTGCCTCGCGGCACACATGCTACCTGATAATCTGATGGAAAATCATCATCAATGAAAACCTGCAGGGTTTACCCCTAAACCCAAAACTTAGATATCATGCCTCTCATGTTTCGCACACGAACATAAATAGCACCACCCAGGTCATAAAAGGTGACATCTCCTCTATCGACTGATTGCTCAACTCAGACCGAATTCTCCCCTCCCTCTGACTCCTTACCAAAATACTCTGAAAGGCTCTCGACCTCCCTCTCAAGGGATGCCTCTTCGAACTCAATCTTGGCCTACAGGCCTAAAACCCATAGAGTCCAATCTAGACCTCATCAATCATGACCGGATAACCGGAGAACCACAAGCATCATTCACTACGAACCATGGTACTCATCCCATGACATCTCTTCTCAATATGCTCCGGTGTATGGTACCCAAACCATAACATCACTCCTCCATCTGCTCCGATGTATGGTACTCGAACCGTAACATCACTCCTCCATCCGCTCCGATGTATGGTACTCAAACCATAACATCACTCCTCCATCCGCTCCGATGTATGGTACTCGAACCATAACATCACTCCTCCATCCGCTCTGATGTATGGTACTCGAACCATAACATCACTCCTCAATCCGCTCCGATGTATGGTACTCGAACCATAACATCACTCCTCAATTCGCTCCGATGTATGGTACTCGAACCATAACATCACTCCTCAATCTGCTCCGATGTATGGTACCCAAACCATAACATCACTCCTCAATCCGCTCCGATGTATGGTACTCGAACCATAACATCACTCCTCAATCCGCTCCGATGTATGGTACTCAAACCATAACATCACTCCTCAATCCGCTCATTAGAACCTTCAGAATACTCCCTATATCAAGTATGGGTCCTCTGCTTTCAGTAGTACGGGCCCATAATCTTGGGTTTTGAGCAATCTAACACTCCTAAGAGTACATGCAACCCTAAATACCTTGGATCTATGTTTTCTCTATTATACATGCAAATATCAACTTTCCAAGGTATTGTTCTACTCTAGCATACAAAACTTTGAATAACACAAGTTAGAATAACATACCTTTTGTTGGTTCTTGTCTTCATGAAGCTTGAGTGCCTAGTGCCCCAAGTGTGACACCTCAAATGGTTCACACAACACCATAAGCACTTGGAATAACTTAGAGAGAAATTAGAACACTTTAAGAATCGGCTTGCCCTCCATGCATAACTAGTGGCAGATTTCTCACATCACTAAGATGCTTATATAGTTGTTACAATTAGGGTAAACCCTAATTGTCATGGCTTTCCATTTCCTTCGATCCATGGGTTCAAATTCACCATGGAGCATCCAATGGGTTTTAGCCCAACTTGATAATCCATGGAGCATTAGCCCACTATATAAGTATGGATGATTTACACAATCAACCCATATATTTAATTAGTCTTCTTTTGATCACTTAATTAATTCTAGATTAATTCTTGATCAATACTAATTAAATAATCTCTATTAATATATTAGAACTTATAATATATTAATAAACCTTAAGTGTTATTTCTCTCATTTTAGTCTATCCAAGTGCATGATGCCATGCAACCCAAATGGACCATGTCGGGTCGGGTCAAGTCTTACCAATTATAGTTATGGACTTAGACATTAATCCAACAGTCTCCCACTTGGATAAGTCTAAAACTATTATTGCAAGTATGACTTCAGAACCCAACTAGCAATCGTAGCTCTCAAAAGCTTCTGTCGATTTCTGACATTGTCGATGAACTCTGACCTCTGTCAATGACTTGTCCATTAGATAAGTGATCATATGTTCCTCACTAAAATCATTCAAAAGAAGACTTTTGTCAAGGCCCGACCGAGCACTTACTTTTGTCATCACTAAATCATCGAGGGGCCCACAAATATCGCTTTTATCCCGAAGGTAAATGGAATGGATAAACTTCGACTCATATGCTTGTACTAACTATTTGTTGAATCAAACACAAAGGCACGTTTTATAACATCGAGTTACCAATGCGTTTACGTGCAATCAATGTATAACCAACTCATAGTCAACAACTCATATCTCTAGCTTTGAAGAATATAAGATATTATCGTCTCATGATTCACTCGTGATAAAATCCATGAAGTGAATCCAAATGAGCGTGGGTTGAATCCAATACTCATCCCTTATGAGTACTCATGAATGTTGTAGCAACTATTGCATTGTCTAAAGCACTTTAGACAAATTATAGAAGCCAAATTCACGACAGTCTTGATTCATATCTACTTCCAACATATGACCGACTGTGGATGGTTTGAATAACTTGGTCATTCGGGAGAATGACCTAGTTATTCTGGAAGTCAAAACATGCAAAGTGAAACACAAAATAATACTAGTCCTATATGGACTCAACACTTTCAGCGTAAATAAAACACCTTTTATCTAAGCGCCATATTCATCACTCATTATTCATGTTTTGATTAATCAACTTAATACTTGAATTGAAACAATAGTGATGTCATGCTCCAAGCATGCATACTATGTTGCTCTAAACAATAGCTATGCCATACTCCAAGTATGCACATTATGTTTACATATGGTCATCTCTTTGTGAAATGTATATTAATTGAACATGACTTCAATGATTCTCATTTCACAATCCCAATCCTTATTGTAAATGTAAGAATACCAAGTTCTTGTCATTTACCGTAATCTATGCAATGATCCTCTTGTAATGATATTCACACAAGTCACAAAGACTTGGTCAACAAACATTACAAAGTATTCCAATGGAAAGAAATTCCATGGAGATGAAGTCTCAAATTCAAAGTACATTCCTTTGAACATCCTTCTTTGTATTAAGTTCTTTAATATTACACAGATTCAAAGAATAACTTCCACCTATGGAAACAATTCCATATTCCCATCTTGACCATCACTTTTGAACAAGAGTTGCCTCTTTCTAAAATATGTCAATACGATCCTTACTCTATACTTCCAATTGTCCATGAGAAACCAAACTTTGGAAAACCCCAAATTGTTCTCGACAATTGCTTAATCATCTTATTCATATCCAGTTCTAATCCCTTTTCCCTTCTTAACGCCCTAAGCATTAGGAAAAATTAGAATGGATGAATATTATAACACATGCAATCGATCCTATATCCGAAGCATATGGGATACGATTCATGCTATAAAATTTTTATTTGCCATGTTTTCATAATTCGAACTATGAAAAGGGATGCCGTAATCATAATCGAATTTTGAGAAAGCAACATATATAGAAATTCCTTATGTTGAACCATTCCAACATAGCATTCATATATATATTCTTGACTAAAGTTTATTAAAATCTCAATCTATGCTTGTAGAATTGGAATGAAGTATAAATTTCTCTCCCTTAATTATAGTAAAACAACTTTTTCAAAGCGAGTTGAAACTTTTGTTTTCTATTATTAACATTGCTAACTTGCAACATAATCATCATGCTCCCACTAGCAGAATGATTATTATCTAACTAGCATAACACTTTATGCTCCCACTAGCTTTGACATGTACCTTGAAATCAGTCAGATTTCTGATACTAGATTGCCTTGATAAGACTTTATCAAATCATACACCTGGAGTCTAAACCTTTCCTTAGATAGCTCACATGTGAGTCTAAACCTTTGCCATTCTCTTTAGTTAGTGTGCCGGTTAACCACGCACGCTCCACTAATTACATGAGAATGCAAACTTCACACTTGCTATCCACTTAAATCTACTTAGTGAAAGAGTTTCCTCACTATCATTTTCATGAATCAGAGAGAAACCTTATGACACTTAGATTTTGATGGGGTATGTGTTCCTATCCATGTGAATTTGACATAACCATAATCACACAACAAGGTTAATGAGAAATCCAAATTCATACGGGCTGAACTTGTGCAATCTTAATTTTTTGCCACCTGGTAGCACAAGAGCCTACCATTGCTTCCAAGTTGTTATGCAACCAGTTGAGAACTCTTAGAACTCCAATGCAAAACCAACTTTAACTGGAATGGGCACAGAATATTTCAACATGATAGGTTACAAACCTCAAGTCGTGGTCTAGTGATTAACAAAACTCTTGATTAGTTCTTGAATCTATCTTAAGATCCTTTTAAGACTCCCACTGACCTCTTGACATATAAGATTCTCTTTGTCAAGAACCATTCCTTGACAAAAACGAATATTCAAGAGTTAGTGCAGATTCTTATCAAGTTACACACTTCTCACAATTGGTCTTAGTTGGTCTTTGTTTTATCCAAAACATCACAACTTACCAATTTCAAATGTACAAGAGTAAGAAAAAATTTTACTCTACATTTAACAAGTGTTTTAAACCTTTCTTAAGATTATGTCACTCAAGGCTTAATCTTGGAGTATGACTCTAAGATTTAATATTGGAACGAAGTATAATTTATCTTTTAATCTAACCTTTTCAACAATTCACGATTCCTCTCCTTAGCCAAACAAAATGAACTAAGTTGTCCTTAGAGGATCAATTGTGGCATCGTTTTATAATCACTAAGATAATCATAAAGCAAGATACTCAAGTACTCTCCCATCTCTTCAGATTAGAGAAACTTTTATCTTTCTGCCTTATTTGATTCTTCTTACTCACTATGTCTATCATTGAAACTTCTCCAATGATCCAGAACTATACTTAAACTTGTAAGTATAACCATATTTACTAAACTTTAGTAAATCATAATGAATAATCTTATCAACTTTGTGGTGGACCTGATCAGCGCACACCCAAGTGTATCCGATCCCTTTGTCATTCACTTGATTCACATATACATGTGAACAAGGAACTAGACTTAATTTCCCAAATATATAAAAAAAAATTCTCATGATCATACAATACAAGTTGCATGATTCCAAGTTTCTATCCAACTGAAACTTGGGTGATGAGAATCTTTCCTTATTTGGTAAATTATGACACTTCCACTAATGAAAGAATCAAATCCATTTACCCATATTGCTTATCAATGGAAACATATAACCAACAATTTTTCACAAATGCCATTGTAAGGATACTTAAAATAAATAAAATCAAAACCATTTTTTCTTTTTATTTTAAAAATTTGCGGAAAAATTTATCCTTACAATTCATATGGAAAACTTGTTGTTATCTATTCCTAAGCAATATATCATAACTCTTAAGTAACAACTCAAAATTCTAATCACCGAACCATGCGATCGAAATCCATGTTCGCGATCAGAATCAGCATATACTTCCTTTAAGTTTATTCACTTTTTCTTTGATTCTTAAAACATCAACATGTGACCTCGTCACATTATGCAATAAGAATCTCAGAATAGAAACTTAATAGAGTTGAACAACGGACTTTACCTGAAGTAGAGTCAAACCTATTGACTTTACCATCCTTAAGATGTTTCAGGTAAATTTAGCAGCTTCGCAACCAATGTCTTTCCTTTGGCAACAAAATCATATGGACTCTTTGGAAACGGTCCATGGGACTATCACAAACTTAACCTTTCTCTTTACCATTTCTTCAACCGAGTTGACTATGGCCGATCCCTTTCCATTGGGAAGATAAAGTTTTTCCTGGACCTCCAATGTCACCATTTTCAATGTCCAAATAGGTTTGGAAAGTAGATCTTCCAATCCAATTTGCTTTACTAATGCTCTAAATCACTGTTGATTTAGCATCATCAAGCAAATAGGTAAGATCATTAAGGGTCTTGTCGCGACCTGTCATCAGGGAGTGACTGAGGAACCAAGTCAGCAGCCAGCTACCTCGAGACTTCGACACCCGACTCTCCCGACTTGTCAATATGTGGCTTAATCCCCAAGACATAAGCACATATAGACTTTGCTTGCCAATAGGGATTGAGTGACTTAGAACTTATCAAGTCTTAAAACTTGTGGGATAGGGAGATTTATTGGAGGAGGTTGATGAAGTGAAGTATGATTTCTAGTCCCACAAATACCCAACGAAGGGATTGATCTTTCACCTAGATTGCCATTCGGGATATCATCTTCATTAGGAAGCTTGTTCCTAAAGATTTGGGAAGACCATAGCTGTCTAAACTAGACATCTATAATGGGAGAAATTCAAGTTAGTTGATTTAAAGTCCTTAATATAACACCCAATATGAAATATTAAGGCTAGGACCCAACAACCTATTTATAACTAGAAGAGGGATGCCGTAATCCAAATTATAAAATAGTTGAAGGTAGGTAAATGACGATTTACCAATTTCCACTATGAAAACGAAATATTTTATCATTAAGTTTTATTAGTTTTGAAACTCCTAAATTTTTTGAGATACATTGAACTTTTCAATGGCATGTTTGAATCTCGATTGTGCCCTCTCAAATTTTTGACTGGGATGCTGAGGATCACAAACAAGGTGTGAATTACCATACAAATTGACTTGGTACCCTTAAAAATATTACCTAATCGATGTGCCGGTTAACCACACACACTCCACCGATCTATAATAAAGTCATGTTACCCTTTGCCACTCTTACTAGTCCATGTTAGTGTGCAGGTTAACCACACACGCTCCACTAACGACTTGGTAAGGTACAAGGTGTAATTTTATGGGCTAGCACCTTTTCATATTTTCCTAAGTAACTAAGATTGGGAATTTATAAGTGTTTAGTTACTTAGTATTTTTCATTATACTTTTAATGAAGGGAGAATTATAGTCCATTCATACCCGTTCGGCTAACAACCCTCCACCAGTCAAGGAAGCGGTGGGTGAGAGTGGACACCCATTAAACTGCCATTTTATAGGCAGTAACCTTATACCCCCTAATAGACTGGCTTCGTGAATGAGGCCTACTAACGGTAAGATTGACTTCCTCTTATACATATCTATATAATTAAAATTATAATAATAGTATAAGGGTTGAATTTTAAACTTTTTAAAATTTCAATGTTCAATTTGGAATTAAAGTATACATGAGGAGTAACTTTTCAAATTCCAAAACTTGAGGGCAAGTTTTGAAACTATTTCAAGACTCTTTAAATCATAACTTATGAGTTTAATGGTTCATTAAAATGAATACTCTTCATTTTAATGTAACCCCTTATTCTTTAAAAACACCTTAAAGAAGTGTCTCTTCAACATCCATAACTTGAGGACAAGTTATGGAGTCATTAAATGAAAGAACCTGTATAGTGGTTTGGTCTAGGAATAATAGTTGGTAGTAGTGGATGTATAGAAAGATTGTCTTTTGTCATGAGTTTACGGTCAAGATGTGTTTACGACCGTAAACACTTTACGGTTGTAAGTCGAGTCTTTAAATAGGGCGTTGTGTCAGACTTTATTGGTTGTTGATGCTTTCGTATTCTCCCAAGTTGTATCAGACGTTTTATAGCTTTGAAGCGTATGCAAGCTTGGTTTTTGTTCTATATTTTCTTATTAATTCGTGTTTGCATCTGTGATTCTCTTTGATCATTGGTAGATCTGTTTTTCGGGACTTTACAATTGGTATCAGAGCAGAACCAGTGTCAAAGACGTTCAACAGCTGCGTTTTCAACTAAATCGATATTCACAGCAACAAAGAGGGTTTCTTTCCGGTCAAATTGAAAGGTTTTCGAAGTTTACGGCCTGAGCTTACGGCCGTAAACTCCTCTTCACAACCACAAGTTCATCCTTCAAAAACAATTATTTTTCACATCATTCGAGCCTTCGAGATCAAATTTTAATCCTAGCTTTTAATTGAGTTTTTTTTTTAAAATAAAATCGAACTTTTATATTTAACTTTCATTGACCGTAAACTCGCTCTTCACTAAAAATCGATTTTATGTTAAACGATAATCACACCATTAATTTTTTGGAGTTTAAATCTAAAGGTATCTTTGGACCGTAAACTCAAGTTTACGGCCTTAAGGTTTACGGCTAAGTCAATTGCTACATATTAATTAAAATTAATTCCTGAATTAAAAATAAATTTTTCTCTTGACCGTAAACTAGTGTTTACGGCCAGAATTTGTCTTCCAGTTTACAGCCGTAAATTTATTACAGATAAATTTTTTTTAATAAAAATGGAAACACAAAATTCAACTCAATACCAAGAACTTGATGTTGTGATGGGAACAACCACGCGCATTCCAAGACTTATGTCCGCTGATGGTTTCCCCGAGTGAAAATATAGAATTGAGAAATATATAAAGATGAAGGACTTCAAGATTTGGAAATGTGTTTTAAAGGATCCAGTCAGACTCTCCACTACAGTTGGGGGCAGGTGGTCGACAAGAAAATCGAAAACTACACTGATGAAGACTTTGAGAGTGTAGAAGAACAAGAAAAGGCATTGGCCATTTTGACTATGGCTTTATCTCCAGACATTGCTCAAGGATTCAGAGAGTATACTTCTGCTAAAGCTCTGTGGGAAGCCCTTATTGAAGTATATGAGGGAAATGAAGACATGCGAGAAAGTCGCCAAGATATGCTAAGGTAACGCTTCAATATATTTAATTATGTTCCCGAAGAGACTCTCGAAGCTCAACTGCAACGATTTACTAAGTCAGAAATTAATAAGAAGCTACTAAATGCTTTAGCAAAATCTTGGGACATAAATGTAGCTGTGATTAAGAAGACTAAGGATCTCAATCGCCTTTCTCTAGCTGAAGTGATGGCTGTCATCAAAGCGTGTGATATTGATGACAAGCAGCGAGAGATCAATCATGCGAACTCCTACTCAGCTGCCAATCTTGGCATTTCAACTAATAATGTTCTTTCTTCTTTTTCTTATAATCCTGCAGGTTCATCTTCCTCTGCACTGGTCATTCCCTACCCACAAAGCCAACCTCTCATGTCTACCCAAACTGCTTCATCCTCAAATGTGGCTTCCTCTTCAAAGGGAAAAGAGGGTGATGAAAACCTTGTCTTTGCAGCAGGGCTTGTGAATTGCTACAATGCTCTTGTAGCTGGGGAACTTCCACCTCGATTGTCATTTGCAGATCTTGATCAAATCCATCTGGAGGTCGTTGAGGAAATGGACATCACATGGCAAATTGCCATGGCTGTATTTAGGGCAAAACAGTTTGCCAAAAAGACAGGGAAGAACAATTGGGCAATGAGCGCTGACAAGAAGGTTGGATTCAACAAAGGAAAGCTTTGATGTTTCAATTGCCACGAGCCAGGGCATTTTGCTCGTGATTGCCCACTCCCCGATAAAAGGGTTAATAATGATAGAACAATGGTTGCAGTTGGGAACAACCGAAGCAGTAGTCAAGCAAACAATGAAAAGGCTATGGTTGCACAATCTTTTGACCGGGATGATCAAATACAAGCTCTAAATTTGTCTGGACCAGAAAATGTTCATCTAGCACAAGTAAGGGATGACACTCCAGCAGGGACTATAGTAGCTGAAGACAGTATGATGAAGCTACAATTTGGCTTGATGGTATCTTCTTCCCATGAACCTAATTCGTCCAAGGTAAGTCTTCTATCATGCTCTAAGGCTTGTGTAGATTATGTGAAAACTTTACATGATAAAATTGAGACATTAGGCAATGAAGTAGAAAATCTTAGGATTCTTCGTGAACTCAATGACAAATTAATAAGAGACGTAGAAGACCTTAGATATGAAGGGTACCGACTTCGAAAAGGACAAAAACCACTTAAAGCTCAACTAGAATAAAAAATTAAAGACTTTAGGAGACTCCAGGAAGACTACAGCAACAAATGTGAAAACTATGATTATGTAGTCAAACAAAATGCTGAGCTAGTAGCTGAAGTTAAATCTTTGAAAGGAAAATTTGAGACCACCAAACTTGATGTTAGAAAATATGATTTCTCAAGTGAGGGGGTTGCAAATATGATAGACCAAAGTATGCAGTTTAAAAGGAATCAATCAAAAGGTCTAGGGTATAATCATGTACCCCCTCCTTTCAATCATTCATTTGTGTCCAAGCCTTTGTCCAAAGAAGAGATTGCCAATGAATCATTTATGATTTATGGCAAGCCCTCCGGTTTTGTTTCGGGAGGATTTATTAATGTTGAAAGTACTAACATTTCTACTTCTCCTGCAGATCAATCCTTGAATCAGTCAAAGCACAAAGTTGAAGGATGTGTTTCTGAAAATAAAATCGAGTCCAAACCTGAAGCTTTCATTTTAAATAAAGACAATTCTTTTTCGAATGTTTTAAGTGACAATATCTCTTGTGGTGTTTTTAATTATTATGATACAGTAGCTGCTACCTCTGATACAGTTTTGAGTGTTTCTAATATGTTTGTTAAATTTTTGAACAATTTGGTTGACAATTTGAATGTTTGTGATAAAAATGTTGAGACACCTCTAGTTTCACAACCCTCAATAAGTATAGCACCCTCACTTGCCTCACAACCTAATAATTTTGCATTTTTCTGTGAGACAAGCAAGGGTGTTTGTAGGGAAAACAAATCTGATAAATGCAACACAAGTTCTAACAATAACAAGCAGATTTGTTTTAATTGTGGTAATAGGGGTCATATTGCTAGAAATTGTCTTAATCGAATGTTTGTGAGTCATAATCTTCCAAGAGGGGAGAACGAGTTCAGAGGAAGGTCTTTAAATAGAACTTCTTCTAGAAGTCGCTCTCGAAATGATGTTTGGGTAGATGAAAGAAATAGAAAAAGGGATATTTTTCACAGACATAAAAGGTTTTTTAATCACCTTGTCCCGAGCAGTCTGTCAAAAAGGAGCATAGCCACGCCAAGGTCAAGCTCATCCCAAAGCAGTAGTGGATCTTCAACCAATTCTGGTAGAAGTAACAGATGCTTTAAGCAGATTGTTAAACATAAAATGACAAAGTTGACTGAATTTTTCAGAAAACCTAATTATAAATGGAAGCCCAAATCTACTCCCTATACATCATCTACGCACCCTGAGAAGATTATTAATGATAAATTTGAAAAGGCATCGGGAACACCCAGGAAAATCATGACCTGGGTGCCCAAATCTAATTAAACCCGCACATTTTGCAGGGGCAGTTGCGGGGAAATGTCGTCAGACCATGGTTCGTCGACAGCGGCTGTTCCCGGCACATGACGGGAGATATCACTCAACTGAACAACATTCAATCATTTAATCGGGGATATGTCTCTTTTGTGGGTGGAGATGGAGGAAAAATTACACAAAAGGGCACGGTATCAAATGGCGTTCTGAGTTTTGAAAATATGAATTTCACTCCAGAGTTAAAACACAGCCTGCTAAGCGTCTCGCAGATCTGTGACAAGGGCTATTCTACACATTTCACTGACAAGGAATTCATGATCTTAAAGCCAGGCTTTGTCATCCCTGAAGAATGGATTCTTGTAAATTCAAAGAGGGATGGGAATGCCTACATTATCGATATGAATAGCAATCTCCTAGAGCAAGTTACTTGTTTGTTCTCCAAGATCTCCGAGCAAACTGCAATGCTGTGGCACTGAAGATTAGGTCACGCTAATGCCAAAAATCTCAATCGTCTTGCAAAGAATGAGATGGTCCGTGGATTGCCTGTCAAAGACTTTATCACGTTTGAGAAATGTGTGTCATGTGCTCAAGGAAAGCATCATCCAAAGCCACATTTGCCGAAGCAAGTTAACTCAATAAGTCAGGTTCTACAACTTCTTCACATGGATTTATTTGGTCCAGTGAACGTGCTAAGCATTAACATAAGTTCTTACTGTTTAGTTGTGATTGATGATTTCTCTCGATTCACGTGGGTTTTATTTCTATCCAACAAAGCTGGCGTCACTGAATTGATCAAAAAGTTTATCATACTTGATGAAAATCAGACAAATCAAAGGGTGAAGGCACTTCGTACCGACAATGGAACAGAGTTTAAGAATTCTGTTCTTAATCACTTCTGTGCTGAAAAGGGTATCCTGCGTCAATTTAGTTCAGCTCATACACCTCAACAAATGGTGTTGCTGAAAGGCGAAACCGAACACTCAAAGACGCTGCAAGAACAATGTTGTGTGACTCCAAGCTACCTGTTTTCTTTTGGGCGGAGGCGATAAATACCGCTTGCTATGTTCAGAATCGAATGCTCATCAACAAAGCTCAAATGAAAACCCCATATGAAATCTACTATGGTGACAAGCCATCGGTCAGTCATTTTCGAGTATTTGGCTGTCCTTGCACCCTACTTCACCTAGATGCCAATCCAAAGTTCAATACCAAAGCCGATGACTGCTATTTTGTTGGGTATGCTGCACGTACCGCCTATAGAGTCTACAACAAGAAAACCAAACAGATTGTGGAATCCTATGACGTGTGTTGGTTGGAAGAGAATGAGACAGACGCAAGAGTGGGTTCGGACTGGTTGTTTGATTACACGTCACTTTTCAAATCCTTAAACGTGTATTCAAATGATGTATCTAGAACTGATTCGCATTGGAAGAGTATCTCTGAAGATGAAGATGAAGAAGTTGTATACAAGCCTGTATCTAAACCTTCTAATTCATCGAAAGGAAAGTCTAAAGCTTCAAACGAATGGGAGTCCTCTGACTCATGCAAGGGATAATCTTCTGCTTCATCTGAGCGAGAGCCTTCTGCTTCATCTGAGGAGGAGCCGTCTGCTGCAATTGAGGGGGAGTCTTCTGCAACATCTTCAGAAAAGTCCTCTGCTACTTCTCAGGGGAGGCCGTTCTTGGAACATGACATTCCTCAATCAGACCACACTGATTCTTCTGATGCTGAATCGAGACCTCTCATATCATTAAAGAAAGAGTTCGTTCCAAATGATTCTTCCACTGTCTCTTCAACCCTGATGGAATTACTCTTTCCTGACCTTATTGCAGATGAGTATGCTGCAGAACCATCTGGTTCTACTCAACAAGCAAATGAAGGAGGTCTTAACATTCACACTCTACCTGTCTCTATCAATGACATCAGCCAAGAAATACCTTCTAGGATTCAACGGGATCATCCGATTGAGAACGTTATCGGCCAACTAGATAGTGGTGTTAAAACTAGAAGTCAAAGTGGAGACGTGAATACATGTCTGTATTCTTGCTTTATCTCTCAAATTGAGCCCAAGAATGTAGAAATGGCTCTCAATGAACCTAGCTGGGTGGATGCAATGCACGAAGAATTACATCAATTTGAAAAACTCGGTGTTTGGAAGTTAGTTGAGTTACCAAAGGGCAAAAAGTCTCTTGACACACGGTGGGTCTATCGTAATAAGCAGGACGATTCAGGGGTCATTGTGCGAAACAAAGCTAGACTGGTAGTTCGTGGGTTTCGACAAGTCGAGGGTCTTGACTACACTGAGGTTTATGCTCCCGTAGCTCACTTGGAGGCTATTCGTATCTTCTTAGCGTATGCTTCGTATATGAACTACATGAACCCTAGAGAGCTTACGGCCAGTGAGAAGAAAGGAACGTTTGTGTGTGTGTGAATCTTGTGTAAGGAATTTCATTCATATCATTAATACATTAAAGATTCATAATATTCTTCTTCTCCTTCTTTTCTATTTTTATCTAACATCATCCGTTTGATTGGGATTCCGCACCATCAAATGAATCTGACTGATACACGGGCAGATTAGGGACTTACAATTGGTATCAGAGCTGTTTTTCAAATGGATGTCAAGACTGCCTTCTTGTATGGCAAGGAGAAGAAGAATTTCGCGCTTCATGACGCTAAATCTGCTTCAACACCGATGGTTGAACGACCTCTCCTGACTCCAGATCCAGAAGGCGAACCCGTAGATTACACCCTCTATCGATCGATGATCGGATCCCTGATGTATCTTACTGCAAGTCGACCAGATATCATGTTTGCAGTTTGTCAATGCGCACGTTATCAGGCTAACCCTAAACTCTCTCATCTTATTGCTGTTAAAAGAATTTTTCGGTATATCAAAGGATGCCCTAAGTTGGGTCTTTCGTATCCGAAGAATTCTGAATTTGATCTTTATGCGTTTACTAACAGTAATTATGGAGGTTGTGAGCTTGACAGGAAATCAAATTTAAGAGGATGTCAATACCTAGGTGACAGATTAGTTTCATGGCAATGCAAGAAGCAACATACTGTCTCGACTTCGACAGCAGAGGCGGAATATGTAGCTGCATCAGCTTGTTGTTCTCAAGTTATCTAGATCCAACATCAGCTGTTGGACTACGGTTTAAATTACTTAGAAACACCTATCTATTGTGATAATGAAACTGCCATACAAATTGCTAAGAACCTAGTCCAACATTCTAAAACCAAGCACATTGATATTAAAATTCACTTTATTAGAGACTGTTATGAACTATCTTTAATTCGAATCGAACAAGTCCACATTGATAACAATGTGGCCGACTTGTTCACAAAGCCTTTTAACAAAGCTCGTTTCGATGTGCTTGTGGGATCTCTAAAAATGATACGTTTTGAGGATTAAGTTTTTTTTAATTTTCATTTTCTTTCATTTTTGGTTTTATTAGTTTATGTTTTCAATTTTTGTTACGTTTGTTTAAATTTGCGCATTGTTTTGTATCGTTTAATTTTCATTTTCTCACCCATGCACAAATTTAGGGGGAGAAATAAAATCCAAAAACAACAAAAATTACAAAAAAAAAAAATAGTGTCATTTCTGTTCAGCATATTAAATTTTATTGTTGATAACCTCGGTTGTAAGTACTATGATGGGAAATGATATTAACAAGTGATAAAGGGCAACCTGAATCGGCGTAACATACCTAAGTTGAATCGTCTACGCTCTGTACTCGATGTGCTGGTAGGCACGAAAGATTTTAGAATGGACCTGAATAGGAAAGTTGAACCTAATGAATTTAAGGACTCGACAAAACTTTGACCTAGTTAGATCCATTTAATCTGATATCACGACGCTCGGATAGGTTGAGCAGGGAGATAAACATGAGAATCTACTCGTCACATTAATTGAACCCGTACTTGGAACGATGGCTTAACGTTTCCTCGATGTGCGGATTCTGTCCTTAATTCCGGTTGGATGGGGCGACTGGTAAATTCCGATAAATTAGGTCTGTAGAAAATCGTTTTCTTTCTTTTTTTCTGTTAGTCATATGTTGTCTCCTTTGCGCGACTTCTAATCCGACCTGGTACACAGCATATGCAACCTTCTTCTTCTCAACCCCTCTAAAGTAGTTAGCAATAGAATTATGTATCTCTTCTCTCTCTGAATGGTTGTCTGCTAACCCGGTGTAAGGAGTACTCTGGAAGTTCTTGATGGCTGGGGCATATCAGGAAGCGGGAAACACGTTCCAGTACACTTAAAATTGAACTCATACAGGTTATCTGTAGATCTCGCTGCTTGATTTAGGTGGACAACAATATCCCTGGTTGTAGTCAATTAAATGGTCATAAGGTGAATTTATTTAAGATTTACGAGTTATCATAATTACAAAAATTTACAATTAGGAATATGCCTGAATCATGTCATTGGTAAAAGGTCCAAAAATTGTCACAAATCTTTCGTGCTTAAGTGGACCACAATACTGGCAATCGGTCAGACGAAGAAGTGAAGATAAGGGTACCGACAAGTGGAAGAAGGCCGTCCAATAACTTTGATCCAAGCATCACAAAAGAAGTTAAAAAAAAAAAATTTGGTGTCCAATTTCACATTTTATTTTATTTTTGTTTTAATTTAATTTTAAAAATTTTTAATTTTATTTTTGTTCTAACTCAGTTTTATGTTAGTTTTATTTTTATTTTTTTGGTTTATTTTATTTTCGAAATTAAATTGATCCTCAAAAAGCTTTTTTTTAATTGGTGGAAGTTGGATATACTAGGTTGTTATCAGGTAAAAAGTAAGGAAAGGTGAAAAGTAAAAAGGAGGGAGTTCACTGCCGGAAACTCCTCATTCACGAGTTTCCGGCCTCAAACTCATTCATAAACACTCTCAACTTGCTGAAAAAAATTTCTCGATTTTCCGAAAAACAAATACATCATCGTGAAGGTAACATCGTATAGATCTCAAACATGTATTTTGTTTCATAGTTCACCGTTCCATTGTGTGTCAAAAATTAAAAACCGATTCGGGGAGTTTACGGTCGTAAGCATAGGCCGTAAACTCCAAAAGTTGACGATTTCGATTCAAGCTTATTTTATTGTGATGCTATTTGTCTTTGTGTTCACGAATATATGCTTATCATTTGTTATCTCAAAGGAAATAGTCGGTTTTTGGCCATTTTTCGGAGTAAATATTCATAGGCCGTAAACTCCCAGTTTACGGCCCATGAATTCGAGTTGTTACTGCCTTGGAATGCTTAAACAAATTCAGTGATAATTGCGTATTGTTTTTTTTTCGAAGTGATCTTTAGGCCGTAAACTAGAGTTTACGGCCCAAGAACAAAATTGTCAATAAATCACGTTTTTTTATTAAAAAAAGGGGAGGGCAGTAATCATAAAATATTGATAGATAAATTTTATTTTGATCATATTTTTACTGTCATATTTTTTTGGTCAAAATAAATTTTATTTTTGGTGTCGGTGTCTTACAACTGTATTTGAGTGCAGACAATGGCAAATCTCAAGTTTGCGGAAATGCATAATCTGACAATCGTTCTTGCTGATCCACCTGTCATGCATTCCGATATGCGATCAATGATTCACAGGCTGCATGAATGTTGTGTTGCATCAGCATTAACAATCAACCCGGTGATATATCAGAACATTGTTCGTGAATTTTGGGCGACGGCGAGGACGCATATGGATGATGATGGCAATTTCACGGTTGCGGCGAACGTGCAAGGACGAGACATCGTGATCAATGAAAGCTTTGTTCGAGAGGCGTTGTTCATTGACGATCAACCTAACTATCCGACGGAGATTGGTATCGAAGATGTTCAGAGGATACTGCGACGGATGAGTTATGAGGGAACCTACCCGCCAACCTTGAAAAAGCTACTCCATCCGTATTGGAGATTTCTAGATCATGTGTTCGTGAGTTGCATATCGGGTAGAAGGTCTGGGGATGATGAAATTTCTCAATGCACAACTGGTGCGTTGGTGTCTTTGGCTGCAGGAATTCATTTCAATTTCTCGAAGTTCATCCTAGAAGAATTCGTAATAAACATCCGAGCTTCTACGAGGGATACTTTTCTCCAATATCCTCGCTTCATTCAAATGTTTGTCGATATACAGTTTCCGGAGGTTAGAAAGGCGGGAGATACTTTGGATATGAAGTCTTTGGGTCCACACACTGTAGGACTCATTAAACAAAACAGAAGAGGAAAAGTCATCTTCCGAGGGCGTTATCCATTGGAGAAATTTGGAAAGTTTATAGAATTAGATGAGACGCCAGTGTCATACGAATCGTCAGAACCGACTTCTTCTGAGAAAACGTCTACTGAGGGATCGACTCCAGAAAACATAGTAATAGATGTGACTGAAGATGATGAAGATTCACCAACTCCGAAAGACCAAAGTGCTTCTAGTCATGAACACGAATCGAGTGAAAGACAAGATGAAAGGGAAATGGTTACCGGTGATGATAGACATGACTCGTTTGAAGATCTTGATCTTACAGGATTTGATAATGATGATATCGCGACTTCCTTAGCTAGTAGTGCCAATGTTGTGTCTAATGAGATTCTTGACACATTTTTTCAAAATGTCAATGATGTTGTTTTGCCGACAACTGAGACGAGGAAGTCAAGCGAAACTCTTACTCCAACTTCTGAGCAGATGGTATCAACTTCGATTCCAATGGAGATAGTTGTGGGATGTTCCCCTCCCATGTCTATTTCTCCTACAACTGAACCATTTGTTAGTGTAATTCCTCTACAAGCTGACCAACCTCAATCAAAGAGGATAAGACTTGACGCAAGACAATCCGAGCTAATTACTAGTTTGGTCAATGGTCTTCCTACACCGCCAATTGCTACTGCTACTACACGACTTTCTGCAACAAAGATGTTCACAACTGGACCTAGTTCAGTTTATGATGTTGGCGGCACCTCAGCTCCGCCCGACTTTCCAGTTCCAAGATTCAATAGGGATGTTGCTTCTGAGAGGCTGGCTTTGCACATGGCAGAAGAACAACTTCGTTCACCCAGTCCTCAAGGAAAGAGCATTTCTATAAACGAAGGGGGTGCTCCAGATGATGATCCATCTCTTGCTAGTTTACAAAAGGAGATCTCTGTGCTAAGCCAGAAGAATATTGAACTTGATATTCAAGTAGCTGAACTTCGTGCTCAGAATATTTAACTTCGTACTCAAGTGTCTAAGCTTCAGTCAGATAGAACTTTTCTTGGTGGACAGCTGGCAGAAGTTAAAAGAGATAAGAAAGTGAAAAGTAAGCAGATTTCTGATCTTAAAGAACATTTCAATCTGCTAACTTCGAGCTACTTTGAATTGAAAAAGAAATTGGAGGATGATTTTGGTGAGAAGTATAAAACAAACGTAGAAGAACAAAGAATAAATCTACACGTGCAAGCATATCCTGTAGATGTGCCAACTGGTCAATCTTCTAGCTCTGCTGAACGTATTGCAGTTGTTCCTCCTATGGCTCCTCATATTCAAGAGATAATACGGAAAAATCAAGAAGATGATACTGAAAAGGGGTAGTTGTTATTCAAGAAAAATGCTACTCAGGGTACTTCGAAGGGAGGACCTTTGATCACTGTGACTGATCTTGAACCTGTTCGATTTAGAGATACTTTCGGGGATCGATCGGGTGTTGCTGCTTTGGGATTTCACGATCCTCTTCGACTTTGGATTATCATTCGCAAGAGTGGTAACTCAGAGCTGTATAAAGACATTCGTGCCTTTAGTTCATTCACGAGAATTGATCTTACGGAGCTATCACAAGCTCCTTTTATCAATCTATTAAATAATCCTCAAGTTTCGCAGTTCGAATTCTTTTTGGATGAGCAAGTCAAGAAGGGTTTTCCAACGATGCCAACTGCCGAGTCAGTTATTCTGGAACATCCAAATGTGTTTGAAGCTTCTTCTGATAAACCTCTGCAGGTGGTTATGTGGCCACCCACGACTCAAGTGAAACAATTTCCCATTGTTCAAGGTTATCAAGATGGATCGCTCGGTTCTATCGAGTGCTGGGTTTATGATGAGAGTACTTGTGGTGCAGTCATTAAGCTCAAGAATGGGTGTATACGGTTGTATGATCGAAGAGACCTGTTGCAGTTCAGGAAGTGGGATATTCATTACGTAAGCAATTTTCAGATCAAAGTGGTTGAAGATATCTATGAGGAGGGAGCCAAGGCGTATACCAGGATGGTTGCAGAGATCTTGAGCAAGCAGATGTGGAATGGCGCAATGGGCCAAATGGATGTCATGCTGGTAAAGAAAGGAATGGGGCCGAGCTAGTCCAAACCAAGGGGGAGATTGAAAGAACCTGTATAGTGGTTTGGTCTAGGCATAATAGTTGGTAGTAGTGGATGTATAGAAAGATTGTCTTTTGTCATGAGTTTACGGCCAAGATGTGTTTACGGCCGTAAACACTTTACGGTTGTAAGTCGAGTCTTTAAATAGGGCATTGTGTCAGACTTTATTGGTTGTTGATGCTTTTGTATTCTCCCAAGTTGTATCAGACGTTTTATAGCTTTGAAGAGTATGCAAGCTTGGTTTTTGTTCTATATTTGCTTATTAATTCGTGTTTGCATCTGTGATTCTCTTTGATCATTGGTAGATCTGTTTTTCGGGACTTTACATTAAACTATTTAATGGAAAAAACTCTTACATTCTAAGTAACCTACAAAACTATTATGAGTTTTTAAGATTCATAAATATGACTTTTCACATAACTTGAAGACAAGTTACAAAAACATATTTTATGAACTTCTTTTAGACTAATATGGATTGAAAACAACTAAAACATAATTTTTTCATTATCAATCTAAAGTAACTCATAAATCAAGGAAACATAAAATTCTTGAAAATTCATAACTTGAGGACAGGTTATGAACTCCATACAATTTTCAACAAGATCATGAATTATATCACCAAATAATTTGCACACAATTCCTATGATCTAGCAAACTCATAAGCATGATCATTCAAATCAACAATTTTCAAGAATAACATGAACACATATAAACTTGAAACTTTTATTATAGCATTGAAATTGGTTTAACATAATCATTACCACATTCAAAACAAGTTTTATAAGCCCAAAACAGTCAAAGGTAATGATTCTAGACCAATTCCAGCACCAAAACTCGAAAATATGTTGTCTGGGGGTCCAACTCGTCGAGTGCATGAACAAACATGGCGAGTTGGATGCATTTTGCCTTGGACTCGTCGAGTCCCTTCATGGACTCGGCGAGTTTGCTGGGCAGACAGCACCAAAAGTCGATTTTTAAGCAGTTTAAGCAAGTACAACAAGAAAACAAGCCTAGGCTCTGATACCACTGTTGGGTTTTGAGCAATCTAACACTTCGAAGTGTACATGCAAGCCTAAATACCTTGGATCTATGTTTTCACTATTATACATGCAAATACCAACTTCCCAAGGTATTGTTCTATTCTAGCATACAAAACTTTGAATAACACTAGTTAGAATAACATACCTTTTGTTGGTGCTTGTCTTCATGAAGCTTGAGTGCCTATTGCCCCAACTGTGACACCTCAAATGGTTCACACAACACCATAAGGACTTGGAATAACTTAGAGAGAAATTAGAACACTTCGAGAATCGGGTTGCCCTCTATGCATATCATCGTCGCCGATTATCCCAAGAAAGAGATCATTATATAGTGTGTGACAATTAGGGTAAACCCTAATTGTCATGGCTATCCATTTCCAAGGATCCATGGGTTCAAATACACCATGGAGCATCCATGGAGCATCCAATGGGTTTTAGCCCAACTTGATAATCTATGGAGCATTAGCCCACTATATAAGTATGGATGATTTACATAATCAATCCATATATTTAATTAGTCTTCTTTTGATCACATAATTAATTCTAAATTAATTATTGATCAATACTAATTAAATAATCTTATTAATATATTAGAACTTATAATATATTAATAAACCTTAAGTGTTATTTCTCTCATTTTAGTCTATCCAATTGCATGATGCCATGCAACCCAAATGGACCATGCCGAGTCGGGTTAAGTCTTACCAATTATAGTTATGGACATAGACATTAAACTGGATTTATATTAAGGTATCATGTGATTAATTGTACCATACTATCGACTGGATAAACAACGACAAATGTAGGTCATAAAAAGAAATGACGTTTGGCACCCGCAGACCTGTAGGTCCGGCTGTAGCTAGCAGCAAGGTGTACGATAGTCAATCCAGTATAGATCTATACGCATACTCACACTCTCCCTTCAAGAGACTCTAGCTACAACACCGGCCATGACATTGAAGTCATGCTCCGATTCAGATCACAATGGTTAATGTATTCATGAATATGTATTGTAATGTTACTTGTTCTAGTATCGTTGTATATGTTCTCCTTCTAGTATAGTTGTATATGTTCTCTTTCTAGTATAGTTGTATATGTTCTTCCTCTAGTATATTTGTATATGTTCTCTTTCTAGTATAGTTGTATATGTTCTCATAGTAATAAGTATTGACTCATGAATGAAATGACTCATTGGTCTAGCAATAGTATAAGTATGATCCTGTGTTACCGCAATGGTAGCCTACTAATGATGTAACTAGTACGCATGGATATGGAAGCACTTTTATGTCTATATATGTATACATGATATATAATCAATATTTAAATGACCTTCGGACGAGTACCCAATATCCTATCATACCACATCCAAATCGAGGAAAAGGAAACAAGGTGGATAACCTTCCTAAGTCTTTTTAACATTTCTTATATAACTATACATATACAAGCATGCAATTTATAATAAGTGTAACAAAGTTTAAGTAAAAGTATTTGATAAGTAAAAGAGTTTGTAAAACAGTTTGAAGTAAAATAGTTTGATAAACAGTTTGAATAGTAATAAAATCATTG
This sequence comes from Lactuca sativa, assembly GCF_002870075.4. NCBI lineage: Eukaryota > Viridiplantae > Streptophyta > Magnoliopsida > Asterales > Asteraceae > Lactuca > Lactuca sativa. The sequence continues at coordinate 110,214,831 of NC_056627.2, read as the reverse complement.
GTTTTGTAGTTATTAATCACATGTGATTGATGTAATAACTATAAGTATTCAACTTGTATTCCCCCCCCCCCTATTAAAGCATTTAAAACATTTAAAAGTATTTCAAAGGTTAGTTAAAGGGGTATGAACTCACTTGTGGTGAGTGGATTGGGTTGAAGTGTCGGTTACAGTGCTGGGTGACAAATGAGGACTTGTACACACGCACGAGCCTAGTTATCATATAATGAACATATATATAACTAATTAGCCAAATTATAACTAATAAATTAAGTTGGGACACCCTAGAACATGAAAACACTTTGTTTCAAGTGTTAAAGATCACAAGGATTGCATCCGAGTGTTGGTAGGACAAAACCAGTGTGTTTGGAGTCCAAGGCTAAACTCCCTTGGAGTTTACAGTTTTGATGGTCAAGACCTAGGGAGTTTACGCCAGTAAACTCTAGAGTTTATGGCAGTAAACTCTAGAGTTTACGACCGTAAACTCTAGTCTTAAGGTCCAAGTGTTGTTTTGTGGTTTAGCAAGCCTTTTGAAGCAATTCTACTAAGTGGTTTGGCCTTTGGAAGGGACTAGGGCAACAAAACACCTCCTTTGAGGAGTTTACGGCCTAATGGAATTTTTCTTTGGGTTTACTACCATAAACCCTTGTGGAGAAGTGTATTGCCATGTTTTCAAGTCCCTAACACAATTAGGTAAGTGTTGGTGCTAGTTTCTAAGCCTAAGGAGGGAAAATAACCCATTTAGACACACTTTAGGGTGTTTACGGTTTTGGGAGATCCCCATTTAAACACAATTAGGTAAGTGTTGGTGCTAGTTTCCTAGCCTGTCTCTAGCATGCAATAATATCTCATAAAGTGCATCATAAATATCTCATAACACAAAAGTAAGGGTATGTTGGGAAATCATCGTTCGGGCTATGGCTGATTGTACACACTGCTCTTTCTCGCTTTCTCTTTGAGCTCTTATTCGCTTTAGAAAATTATTTCTTTGAAAACTTTTCTTACTTCCTCAGTTTGAGTCCAGATTTACCCGAAGGTGCATCAAAATCCCTCAAACCAAGGCTCTGATACCAACTTGTAACACCGTAAATTTCAAAAGAAATTTTCAATTAAAAATAATCGTTTAATTCTTAAAACACTTTTCGTAAAATCTCATTCATAATCGAATTACAAAACATAACTCCATTTTCACTTGCATAAATAACTAGGATCCTCAAAACATGACTCTTTCTCTGGTGTGTACATTCGAGCCGGTGCCGTCCCATGATCCTAAGAGAAACCTGAAACACATAACACAAAACACTGTAAGCACGAAGCTTAGTGAGTTCCCCAAAATACCACGCATAACACATATTAGCCACTCGAGGCTATAACTATGTGGGTCCGTGGACCCTGCTCTGTGAACCTTCCGGTTCTAACTCTGTGAACCCTCCGGTTCTAACTCTAGGAACCTTCCGGTTCTAACTCTGTAAACATGCACAACATAAATCACATAGAAATAATGCAGTACAATACATAACATACATAGCATACAAATACTCTGTCACATAACTCTGGTTACCTACTCAAGGTAAAGTATAGTGAAAAGACTCACCTGGCAAGCAGGAAGCAGATATCCTCACGCTTGCATCTCTAACTCACCACCATCTATCACATAAGGCAAATGCTCTCATGAACATAACTCTCGAGACTAGACTCAATCCTCTCTTGGCACCCTCTTAAGGGTAAAAGTCCATTTTACCCCCTTCTTGGCCCAAAGACCACATTGCGGACCAAACCCTAAAAGTCAACAAAAGTCAATGGTCAAACATTGACCCAACTCGCCGAGTGCACTCCGGTGACTCGGCGAGTACACACATGACCACTAACTCTTTGTCCCGCTTGGTACATCGAGTCCCTCCCTATGCTCGACGAGTCACACCAGGCATAAATCTCGAGGCCACCCCGACTCAACTCGCCGAGTCCCAAGAACAACTCGGCGAGTACCTCCTTGAACTCCAATCCTCTAATCCCTTTCTGACTCACTGAGTTATCCCCCAACTCGACAAGTCCACTCACTGAGTGATTTGCATGAAACCCTAACTCTACTCGCCAAGTTCATGCCATGCACAAACTCTAATGTCCTCCTGAGGTCAGATCTGTGCCCCTAAGCCCTAGATTTGGCCTTCCCAAGTATGAATATCACGTAATGTCACACCCCCAAACCTGAACAGCGGAAACGTTCGGGGGCGGATGACTTCATGTGGTAGCGTAACAAATGAATACATAGTAAAGAAAGCAATACAACCATCATATATATAATTGAAAGTTTACATTTGTCAAAAGTTACATGTTCAAAACTCAATTACAATATGATGTCAAAAATACGAGATTAAACTGGCGCCGCAGCATCCCTTCATCAAAAGCGAAATGAATACCTGAAATTACTGATTTCCTGGGACATACAAGTAATTTTGAAAGAGTAGATCAGCATTTATGCTGGTGAATTCCATAAGTATTTAAGTGACAATGTTTGAATGAAATGAAATGTTTTATCTTTGTTTGTTTGTGTTTAGAAAATCCTATATTTTCTACTAGTATAAAAGTAGCCTTCACTCAAGACAAATGTTTGTTTCCAAAATGTATGTAAATGTAAAATAACCAATGAGTTTGAAAACCTTGTAAATCAATGCATTTTTGATACCCCTTGTGAGTTTTATAACCATACTATTGACTCTGAATGCCTATACACAACGTTCTTCAGGCGTTGGAATGTTATGACGTTTGTCACCCCAAACGGTGGACTGCAGCTAACAGTCAGGGCGCGGGTTGTCAAGCCCGTATAGATCTATACACAAACACCATGCTCCCCCTCCAAGGGATTCTGGTATATAATACAGGACTTGAAATGTGTACTCGAACGTACATGAAGTTAGTGTCTCACAAATCCGTGGTATAAAAACAGATCTACTTGTTAAAATGTTACGTTTGTTCTTGTATACGAAAGTAAACTTCTTGAAATATGTGTTTCTAGTACATAAGAGTTAGAAATCTGTTCGTAAAACTATACCTATTATAGTTTCCAAAAAGCGTGTCTTGTTTGTTTAGAAATATTGAGAAGAGGAATCACTTGTTTATGAAAGTATAGATTTTTGGTGTAGAGTCTAGGATAGACAAGAAAAATCTAAGAACAGTTTAGTTTATACATGCATTACAACAACATTATATTTTAAAAGGTAAAATGCTATTGTGACATATGTTATATATATATATATATATATATATAAAAGTTCCTTTAAATGTTTATAAATCGCATGTGATTTGAATATATAACAGTATATAAAAGAGTTTCTTTATGTAACACACGATAATACTCGTGTGTTTTACTTGTAATCCCCCCCTTGAAAGCATATAAAAGTATTTAGAATAATTAAAAAGGTTGATTAAGGGGTATGAAACTCACTTGAAAGTTTTGGAGATAGCGAGATGGAAAACCGGGCAGAGTTTCGTCTCGGGAAACGGATTTTCCTCGGGATTCTCGGGAATCTCGGGAGTAAAATCGACCTTCGGGACTTGAGCCAAAAAGACCAGAGCTTCGGGTTTGAACGGACACGGAAAATGAGGCAAAGTTGAGAGAGAGAGAGAAGAGAAATGAACCCTTTCTTTGGAAACCCTCGCATCCTATTTATATTAAGGCTGGTCTGCCTCGGTACGCGGGGCGTACGCTCGTACGCAGCGCATACACGTACGTCATGCATGACCGAAGCCTCGACTGCCTCGGTTCGGATGGGACGGGTTGCTGGGTACGCGGGTCGGATGGGACGCCGGTTCGGACGGGTCGGGGCTTCGGACGGGTCGGATGGGTCGGTTTCTTCGGATAGCGCGACGTGGATGATCAGAGGCCAATCCTCTCGGTTACGCGGGGCGTACAGGGGTACGCAGCTGTAACAACGCAAATTTTCAAACAAATTTTTCATTTAAAATAAAGTGATTTTACTCAACCAATATCATTTATTCCATGTTTCATATCAAGTACATATATAAAATCCCCAAGATCTCAAATAGCAGCAGTGTGTATGCATCATGCCGGCGCCTTCCCACGGTCCTCGCTAGTACCTGAAACACATACATAACAACTTGTAAGCATAAATGCTTAGTGAGTTCCCCAGTATACGACTTACACATATACGCCTTTCCAGGCCCTGACCTTCCGGTCCACAATACATTGCCTTCCGGCCCGTAACATAATCGCCTTCCGGCCCATAACATATTGCCTTCCGGCCCGTAACATATTGCCTTCCGGCCCATAACATATTGCCTTCCGGCCCATAACGTTTACGACACATAATACCTTTAATCTAGCACACATAGCACATATATCATACATCATACCTGACCTTTCTGTCACATAACATATCGCCTTCCGGCCCGTATAAACATACATATCATGCATAGCAACTACCTTTCTATTTATAGCATAAATAACACATATCATATTCGACCTTCCGGTCTCACAGTCAAACCCCTTCCGGGTGTAGTATAGTGAGAAGACTCACCTCGTGGTAATGAAAACTATCAACTCTTGAAACCACTCGCATTCGATCCGCCGATCTGCAGACTCCCTATAATACCATATACCCTTATTAATACTCTTATCATCCAAGACAACTAACCCTAAGAAATTACATGCAGGTCAACTCTGGTCAACGGTCAACTTGACCGGACTCGTCGAGTGCAAAGGCGACTCGACGAGTCTAGACGTCCTCCCCAACTTTCCCCGTTGTTCCCTTTCTACTCGTCGAGTTTCCCCCTTGACTCGACGAGATCCACGTGGAAGAATCGCGGGGCCACCCCGACTCCACTCGTCGAGTCTGAAGAACAACTCGGCGAGTCCCAGTGAATCTTCAAGCTACTCGCCGAGTCTGAAGAACAACTCGGCGAGTCCCAGTAAATCTTCAAGCCACTCGCCGAGTCTGATCATTGGACTCGGCGAGTCCATGCCATGCAGACGAGCAACTGCTTCCTGAAATACGTATGGTCCCGAGATATACAATCATGGGACTTTCTGGACTTCTAAACATCTTATTACTGGGGTATAAACGTCTGGGTAATAACATAATAACCCATCTAATCACTAAATGGGTTTCATAAACCCTAGATTCGTATACAAATCAAAATAACGGAAATGGTCCGAGTATTACCTGAAAACGCACTCTCTGTGTCCCCAAACCTCAGGACTCGATCCTCCTTGATATTCCTTTGGCCAAACTCTTCTTCTTCTTGCCTAACAAGTTCCTCCAAGTTCCAATAGCTTTCTCTCCTGCTCTAGACGTCCACAACGATTAGGGTTCTTCTCAATCGGCCAAAAGACGGACAATGACGGCCTAAGAGGCGTTATATACGATCCAAAACCAAACGGCTAGGGTTTCTGCTGAAAAGCGTCGACTCGCCGAGTCCATATCTGGACTCGTCGAGTCCAGTCGCGAACCCGCGACCAAGTCTGCGGTCCTACTCGGCGAGTCTGCCTCCAACTCGCCGAGTCCCTTCCTAAAATGCCCCCAAAAATAGTTTTAAAGCAATACCTGAAATTCCGGGCTGTTACAGCAGCGCGTACCACGGATGAGGACGCTGACTCCCCTTCGGATAATATCCGAATTTTGATTAAAATAAATAATTAATTTATTTAATAAACTTCAAAAATTCATATCTTCTTCATACGTACTCCATTTTCGATGGTCTTTATATCCTTGCGTAGGTGAGACTACGCTCTACAACTTTCGTTTAGACTCCGTCGGCAAATTCCGAAATTATTTTTTTATTATTTATTAAAAACCCATCGTGTTTAAGGAATTTCTTTGAAAATTCGTAACTGCTTTATCTGATGTCGGTTTTTGCCAGACTTTTTACCGCTGGAATACCATTGTCGAGACCTTCGATTCTCGTTTAGGTCATTCCGGCCAAAAGTCGCTCGATTTCCGATTCGAGTTTTTAGCTGTCTGTTGCTAAGCCGAACTTGGAAAAATCATAACTTCGCTATATGAAGTCGGATTTGGGCGTTCTTTTCACGTACGATCATGGTTCAAAGACATTTAATCATAGAAGGAATTTAAGTAGAACTTATTTATACATTTTATTATGAAAGTAACTTTTTATTATTCAGAAGTGGTTACAATACTTACCCATTTTGGTCGTTACAAAGAGTTGAAATATCGGGTTGTCACATCATCCCCCCGTTAGAGAGAATTTCGTCCCAAAATTTAAAGTAGTAAAGATACTAGTGAACATGAAAGAGATGAGGGTACTTTTGTTTCATCTGATCTTCGCGTTCCCATGTGAATTCGGGTCCCCGCTTGGCGTTCCAGCGAACCTTCACGATGGGTATGCGACTTTGTTTTGTTTGTTTGACCTCTCGGTCCCTTATTTCTACTGGTTCTTCCACAAAGTTGAGGCTCTCGTTGATCTCGATCTCGTCGAGTGGAATAACAAGAGTCTCGTCGGACAGACACTTTTTCAAGTTTGAGATGTGGAAGGTTGGATGGATGTTACTAAGTTCGCGCGGTAGGTTAAGCTTGTAAGCCACAGGGCCGATTCTGGCAAGAATCTCGAAAGGCCCTATGTATCTTGGATTTAGTTTCCCACGCTTTCCAAATCGTATTAAACCCTTCCACGGTGAGACCTTTAATAAGACGTGGTCTCCTACCTGGAATTCCAAAGGTTTCCTCCTTTGGTCAGCGTAGCTTTTCTGTCGGTCTCTTGAGGCTTTCAATCGTTCACGAATCTGAACGATCTTCTCTATTGTTTCACGTATGATCTCCGGACCGGTTAGAGTGCTTTCAGGAACTCTTCCTCTAGCTAACTGGGTATCGCCAACTTCAGTCCAGCACAGAGGGGATCTGCACTTTCGACCATAGAGGGCTTCAAACGGAGCAGCCTTTATGCTTGTATGATAACTATTGTTGTATGAAAATTCGACAAGGGGTAAATGAATATCCCATGCCTTTCCAAAGTCAATCACGCAGGCTCTCAGCATGTCTTCTAAAGTTTGTATTGTTCTCTCACTTTGTCCGTCTGTCTGTGGGTGGTAGGCTGTACTCATGTCCAACCTAGTTCCCAAGGAACTTTGTAGTGACTGCCAGAACCTTGAAGTGAATCTACTATCTCGATCGGAGATAATGGATATCGGAACACCATGCAGTCGCACTACTTCTCTTAAGTAAGTTCTTGTAAGCTTCTCCATTTTGTCAGTCTCCTTGATGGGTAGGAAATGTGCGGATTTGGTCAATCTGTCGACAATGACCCATATGGTATCGAGTCCACTTGTCGTCTTGGGTAACTTGGTTATGAAGTCCATAGTAATCCGCTCCCATTTCCATTCCGGTATCTCTGGTTGTTGTAGTAGTCCTGACGGTTTCTGATACTCGACCTTAACCTTAGCGCAAGTAAGACATTTACTCACGAAGGTAGCAATTTCTGCTTTCATGTTAGGCCACCAGTACAGATTCTTAAGATCCAGATACATTTTATCTGAACCCGGGTGAACGGAATATCTTGAGTTGTGAGCCTCGGTCATGACTACGTTTCTGAAACCACCATGATTTGGGGTCCAGATTCGGTCCATGAGATAGTAGGCTCCGCCACCCTTGACTTCTAGATTCTTCTCCATTCCTCGCAGGGATTCACCTGCCACATTTTCAGGTTGCAAAGCTTCCATTTGTGCTTCCTTAATTTGTGTGGATAAGTGGGAATGGATAGTCATGGTCAGAGATTTGACCCTCCGACCAGTGTATTCCTTTCGACTGAGGGCGTCGGCTACTACGTTGGCCTTGCCAGGATGATAACGAATTTCGCATTCGTAGTCATTTAGTAATTCGACCCATCGTCGTTGGCGCATGTTGAGTTCCTTCTGATCGAAAATGTGTTGAAGGCTCTTATGATCGGTGAAAATAGTACTCTTTGTTCCGTATAAGTAGTGCCTCCAGATCTTCAGAGCAAATACCACTGCTCCTAATTCGAGATCGTGTGTCGTATAGTTCACTTCGTGTGTCTTAAGCTGTCGGGGAGGGATAGTATCGGTGCGGTGCTTCCCTCTCTGCATAAGAACACAACCAAGTCCTTGATTTGAAGCATCGCAATACACTACGAAGTCTTCTATCCCTTCGGGGAGGGATAGTATCGGTGCGGTGCACAAGGCCTGCTTTAGTGTCTGGAATGCCTTCTCTTGTTTCGCTTCCCAGTCAAAGGCCACACCTTTCTGGGTTAATGAAGTAAGAGGTTTCGCAATGCTCGAAAAGTTCTTTATGAATCTGCGATAGTAGCCAGCTAGACCTAGAAATTGACGAATTTCTGTAGGTGTCTTTGGTGCCGACCAGTTCTCAATAGCCTTAATTTTGGAGGGGTCCACGTGTATACCTTCCTCGCTAACAACGTGACCTAAAAATTCGACTCTTCGAATCCAAAATTCGCATTTAGAGAACTTCGCATAGAGTTTCTCCGTTCGCAGTGTTTCTAGGACTTTTCGTAGGTGTTGACTATGCTCTTCCTCACTTCGAGAGTAGATAAGTATATCATCGATAAAGACGATGACGAACTGATCCAAGTAAGGGCGGCATACCCTATTCATTAGGTCCATAAATACTGCTGGTGCATTGGTTAATCCGAACGGCATCACCAAGAATTCATAGTGTCCATAACGAGTTCGGAAGGCTGTCTTTGGAATGTCCCCCTCTAGAACTCGTAATTGGTGATATCCGGATCGCAGGTCTATTTTGGAGAAGTAGTTCGCCCCTTGAAGTTGATCGAATAGGTTGTCGATACGGGGTAGAGGATAGCGGTTCTTGACAGTAAGTTTGTTCAGCTCTCTGTAGTTGATGCACATACGGAACGATCCGTCTTTCTTCTTTACAAACAAGACCGGTGCTCCCCAAGGTGAGAAACTTGGTCTTATGAATCCTTTGTGAAGGAGTTCATTAAGTTGACTGGAAAGTTCCAGCATCTCTGCTGGTGCAAGACGATAAGGCGACTTCGCTACTGGGGTAGCTCCTGGAATTAAGTCGATTCTAAACTCGACTTGGCGTTGCGGTGGTAATCCTGGTAGTTCTTTTGGAAAGATATCGGGAAAGTCGCGTACTACCGAGATGCTCTTGATGTCCTTCAGTTCTTGACTTGTATCGACGATGTGCGCTAGGAATGCTCGACAATCCTTCCGCAAGCACTTTCGAGATTGGATGCACGAAATGATGCGAAGGTTTGCACTAGATTTGTCGCCGTAGATAACTAATGTTTCATTGTTAGGGAGGTTAAGACGGACTGCTTTCTCAAAGCACATGATGTCGGCGCGAAGAAGACTCAACCAATCCATGCCGACTATGACGTCGAAACTTTTAATTTGAACCGGCATGAGATTGATTGGGAAAGAATGGCCGTCTAATGATAACTTACAGCCCATGCATATGCAATTTGTGTTTTCGGTTTTTCCATTGGCCATCTCTACAGTGAATGATTTTTCTAACTTGCTAGGTTTAGGTTTAAGTAAATGAATAAAGTTTTGACTCACGAAGCTTCTCTCCGCTCCACTATCGAATAATATGCATGCGTATGAATTATCGAGAAGGAACGTACCAGCAACTATAGTTGGGTCAGCTATAGCTTCGTCGTGGCCTATTGCCAAAACTCGTCCTAAACCTCTGGTGCCTGCTGCCTTAGGACAGTTTCTCTTGTAGTGGCCCACCTCGCCACAACCGTAACAAGACTACCCTACACCCGCACCGGGAACTTGAGTGATCGGCTTTGCGGGTTCCTTGCAGAAACGGGCTATGTGTCCTTTCCTGCTGCAGTTGGCGCACTGCATATCTCGACAAGGTCCATGGTGGTGGTAATTGCATTTGGTGCATTTTGGGAGGTTGCCTATATAAGGCTTTGTTGGGTAGGTATTTATAGGGGCTGTAGCAGGTACAATGGCAGCATTTACTGACACCAGTTGTTTCTTTGCGGATTCTTGGGAAGACCCACCCTTCCCTTTAATTCACGCTTTCTTCCTGCCATTGTTGTTGTTGTTGTTGTTGTTGTTGTTGTAGTTGTTGTTGTTGTTTCCTTTTTGTGGTGCTGGTGCAGAAGTGGTTGAGTTCTGATGACCTCCGTAGTCGATCAGAGATTGTGCCAGTTCCTTAGCACTTTCAAAGGTGTCAGGTTTAGAAGCTAACACGCTTGATCGCATTTGGGGCGTCAGTCCCCAGATGTACCTTTCTATCTTCTTGCTCTCAGGAGCAATCATATCTGGACAAAGGATTGCCAGTTCACAGAATCTGTTCGTATAAGTAGCGATGTCGGTACCCACCATTCCAAGAGTCCATAGCTCGTGTTCAAGCTTTTGAATTTCTCCCCATGGGCAGTATTCTCTCATCATCATGGCCTTCAAGCTCTCCCAGCTTATGGAGTTTGCCACGATTAGGGTAAGTACTTTAACGTGGCCATTCCACCAAGTTAAAGCTTTATCGAGAAGGGTGAAAGTTGCAAATTTGACCTTGATGTGCTCGGGGCAGGAGCAGATTTCAAAGACTGCCTCCGTCCTTTCAATCCACTGCCTCAGGGCCATCACACCACCAGTACCATAAAACATCCGGGGCTTGGCATTAGTGAAGTCCTTATAGGTGCATTCTCGAGGTGGTCCATGACTCTCGCCGTGGTTGGATGGGTGTGTGCCAGATCCCGAGCCATTAGCACTTGAGTTATTGATCTGTGACATGGCAGCTGCCACCGCTGCGGTGACTGCTGCTTGAAACATTACAGCATCAAATTGGGGTGGTGGAGGTGGTGGTGGTATAGGTGCTTCCGCACCGTTGTTTCGCCTTGGATTCCTACGCGGAGGCATCCTTCAACTTTAGGTTGAAAAGACAAGGATAAGAATTTCATAGAATAGAAAATGTATGTGTCTCATGAACTAAATCTCTATGGTTCAACAACAGATGATAGTATGAGTCTTAAAATAGAAGAATGAAAGTTATTTGTAAGACTGAAGGTATGAAACAAGTATTTGGGTTCACAAAGACCATTCAAGGTTCGAACGAAATACTTAACATAGTAGTAATAGTGCCACTTATATTAATATAAAAGTTGTAACAACGATCATGAAAATTTGAACCCTAAAAGGGTCTCCGATTACAAAGTTCGAGAAATTTAAAGACTTTTAGCCGCGGTCCTAAGCTATAACAAAATTTAAGTCCTTGACAAGCACTGCTTGCGTCGAAGGTTGCGCTTGGAGCTTGACTCCGCATCTGATTGCTTTGACTCCATTAGACGCCTGTCGAAAGCGGCTTGTTGTTCCCTGAGTTCAGCGAGGGCTGCAATCACTTGCACTTGAAATGCTTCGGTTTGGAATTGAGCGTTGTCTTGCATCTTGTCCAGCCTACGGATGTCAGAAGTGTGAACCTGCACTTCTACGTTGATATCCCGGAGTCGACTAGCTTGTACTCCAGACTGATAGGACTGATTGGCTAACTTACCCACCATTACCGGGAGTGCTCGATCAGTCGAACCTCCGCCGCGGACATCATAGAAGTCCCGGCACATGCCGTAGGGAGGGCGTAGGTTTTGCTGTTGGCTCCAATGGTGGAGGTGACTTCCCCAGACGGGAGTCGGTCCTTGAAAGTTCCTTACGAAGACGGGAGGTTGAATGGGTGGTGGATCGATAACTTCCGGCTCTGAGTCGGTACCGGAGTCATCACCCACTTCTATGGGTTCCTCGTTGTAACAGCCCAAAATCTCAAGTATTGTTAAATTGCATTTTAGGGTGTTTTAAAGGGGAGACTCGGCGAGTTGGGGCCAGACTCGCCGAGTGGGGTCGCAGCTTGGGTCGCGGGTTCGCGACTGGACTCGACGAGTCCAGGTAGGGACTCGACGAGTCGACGCTGTTCAGTGGAAAACCCTAGCCGTTTGGTTTTGGATCGTATATAATGCCTCTTAGGCCGTCATTGTCCGTCTTTTGGCCGATGGAGAAGAACCCTAATCGTTGTGGACGTCTAGAGCAGGAGAGGAAGCTTTTGGAACCTTGAAGAATTTGTTAGGCAAGAAGAAGAAGAGTTTTGGCCAAAGGAATATCAAGGGGATCGAGTTCTGAGGTTTGGAGACACAGAGAGGGTGTTATTCAGGTAATATTTCGGATTATTTCTGCTATATTGAAGTGTGCACGAATTTAGGGTTTGTGAAACCCATTTGGAGATTAGATGAATTGTTGTGTTGTTATTCAACGTTGATAACCTTGTATTAGGACCCTTAGAGGTCCAGAAGGATCCATGTTTGTATATTCGGGAAAACATGTATCTCAGGAAGCAGTTCGATCGACTGCATGGTGTGGACTCGCCGAGTCGGATGATCAGACTCGGCGAGTAGCTTGAAGGTTCACTGGGACTCGCCGAGTTGGTTCTTCAGACTCGGCGAGTAGAGTCGGGGTGGCCCCGCGATTCTTCCAGGAGTAACTCGTCGAGTCAAAGAGGATACTCGACGAGTAGAAGGGGACTCTTAGAGGATTGAAGGACGACCAGACTCGCCGAGTCGCCAGGGAACTCGCCGAGTCCAGTCGAGCTGACATCGGGCTGTTGACCAGAGTTGACCGGTGTGATTTCTTAGGGTCAGTTAGCATGGAAGATAGAAGTATTAATGAAGAGATATATGATGTTACAGGGAGCTTGTAGCTCGGAGGATCAAGTGCAAGGGATTTCAGGAGTTGCTATCTTCCAGTGTCCGCGAGGTGAGTCTTCTCACTATACTTTACCCGGAAGGGTTTGATTGTGAGACCGGAAGGTCGTATGTGTTATATTTATGCTATGGCTAGAGAGATAGATGCTTTATATGTGATGTATGCTTATATATGATGTATACTTATACGGGCCGGAAGGCGAGACTTCATGTGATAGGAAGAACGGTATGATGTATGACTTATGTGTTATGTGCGTTATGTTACATGTGTTATGTTTATACTGTTATGGGCCGGAAGGCAATTATTATGTGGATCGAGAGATCCGGGCCGGAAGGCAATATTATGTGGATCGAAAGATCCGGGCCGGAAGGCAATATTATGTGGACCGAGAGGTCCGGGCCGGAAGGCAATATTATGTGGACCGAGAGGTCCGGGCCGGAAGGCAATATTATGTGGACCGAGAGGTCCGGGCCGGAAGGCAATGTTATGTGGACCGAAAGGGCCGGGCCGGAAGGCAATGTTACGTGGACCGAAAGGTCCGGGCCGGAAGGCGTATGTGCGTAAGGTATATTGGGGAACTCACTAAGCTTCGTGCTTACGTTGTTTATGTTATGTTGTTTCAGGATCTTACAGTAACGCGGGATGGCAACGGTTCGATTGTACACACCGAAGAAAGAGTTGTGTTTTGGAGGATCCTGGTTTTCTACTATAACGAAAATGTAACTATGTTTTATAATTCGAATGTGAATCAGATTTTAAATAAGTGTTTTAATATTAAATTGATTATTTAAATGAAAATTTTGTTTTTGGAAATCACGGTGTTACAAATTGGTATCAGAGCCTTGGTTTGAGGGATTCGGACGCACCTACGGGTAAATCTGGACTCAAACTGAGGAAGTAAGAAAAAGTTTTTCAAATAAATGGTTTTCTAAAAGTGAATAAGAGTTCAAAGAGAAAGCAAGAAAGAGCAGTGTGTACAATCAGCCAGAGCCAAACGGTGATTTCCCAAAATACTCTTACTTTTGTATTATGAAATATCTATTATGCACTTTATGAGACATTATCGCATGCTAGAGACAGGCTAGGTATTTCACATCTTAGGACTAGGGTGACCTGATTTGTGATGCCTTAGTCTAGGGTTTGCTGTTATATGTGCGTTATGCTTTTGTGTGTATGTGATGAGTGAGGGTATCTAGTTAGAACGCACGAGGGGTAGAGCTACGGAGTACAGTGGTACTTCCGAGGATGAGCCGAGAAGGTGGAGCTATCACAGCTAAGGAGTCCTATGTATGCTTCGATGCTCGAATGCTGCTTGCTTCGTGCTTTGTGGAGTTCTCGATGATGGGAGACAGCTACTAAGTGAGTATGACGATACTCAGGAGGTAGATGTTTGGCATCATCAGGAGCTCTTCAGCAGCTGATAGCAAAGAAGTGGGAGGACGGCGGAATGGGCTAGAGATTAAACCTAGCCAAGATGGGTGCGCGGGTAGAGTAGAGGATTTCGCTGGGGAGCGAGCATGCAAGATGGGATTGGTGGAAAAGAGCAGGTCGATCAGCTATTTAGGAACTCTGGGATGGTCCGTGTGGAAAGTATGGGTAGATGTGGCAGGTAGTATGGGCCCGTACTACCGAAAGCAGAGGACCCATACTTGATACAGGGGGCATCCTAAAGGTCCTAAGGAACAGATTGAGGGGTAATGTTATGGTTCGGATACCATACATCGGAGCGGATACAGAGTGATGTTATGGTCCGGGCACCATACATCAGAATAGATTGAGATAGATGTTGTGGTCCGAGTGCTATACGTTGGAGCAGCTTGAGGAAGTGGTGCTATGGTTCAGGTACCATACACCGAAGCATGTTGAGGAGGGATGTCATGGGATGAGTACCATGGTTTGTAGTGGATGATGCTTGTGGCTATCTTGTTACCCGGTTATGACCGATGAGGTAGAGTTTGGACGCTATGGGTTTCAAGCCTGTAGACCATGATTGAGTACGGAGAGGCGTTCCTCGAGGGGAAAAGCGAGTGCCTATCAGAGTATTTTGGTAAGAGTCAAGACAGGGGAAAATTTCAGTTGAGTTGAGCAATCAGACGACAGAGGAGAGGTCACCTCTTGGGTGAGTAGTGTCATTTATGCTCGTGTGCAAGACGCGAGAGGTCGGGTGTTTCAGTTCCGGATTTGGGAGTACACCCTGCAGGTAGTTATCGATAATGACTTTCCTCAGAGCATCAGGTAGCGGGTGTACCGCGAGACAGAGATTTACCGTGAACAGACAGTCAGTTGGGGCTGAGGTAGCCGAGAACCACACCACACCTAATTGAGCATAACAGGTTGGGTTATAGTGGTAGCAGTGAAGAGTTCAGACGAGTTTTGCGGTGCGGAGAGTTGTCGTCTATGTTGAGAGTAAGTCCCTGTCCTTGGGACAAATCCGGCGTTGGATACGGATTGATGAGTTGAGATGAGAGGAACGATGATGCTGCAGTGCATTCTACGAGCCAGATATGTTATCGAGCAGTGCAGGTGCTTAGTATTAGATCAGTGTGGGATTTGGAACGATTAGAGGCAGCCGTGATGAGAAGTTCTTGGAAAATTATCTAGAGGTTCAGAGTATGAGGGATTGATTGACTCCATAAGGGGAGGGACTATCGGGTGTTGCACAACACTTTTTCTGGAACAGATACGACTTCGCGGGTGAAAGATAGTCGTAGATTGATTGTATACTAATTGGTGTTGGTTCGAACCCCAGTGGGGGGAGAACCGGGTGCAGTATGTAAGAAAGCAAGAATTGTCAGGAGTAGTAATAAGTGGAGTAAAGGGATGCAGTAGGAAAGCATGAGACCATAGGTGTCGATGATCGAGTAAAAAGGGGGTTACATCGGAGCTTGCGGGTCCGGTGGTGCATGCCGCAAGTGCGGAAAGGAGGGGCACTGTGCACGGGATTGTTGGCAGTCAGTACCAATTCGGGATTTGAGGAGGGCAGGATGAAGCGGAGCCCCAGAGGGCTCAGGGTCGTGTTTTTCTGCATGCGACAGAGGGAGACGGAGCAGTGCTGGAGGCAGCGGCAGTATGATGCTTTCGTGATGTCTTAGTTGTCTTACATTGATGTGGAGTATTGTTTGTGCTGGTATCTTGTATGGATTTTGATGCGGTATTCGTTGTTTCGCGGGTCTGGCATGGTTATGGATTGGTGCTCCAGGTTTTCGCTTTGGCATACGTTATTCCCTGATGGTTGGGTATGGTTATAATTGGTGTTTTAGTGTCAGTAGTCTTGTGCGGTCTTCGATGTGGTGTTCATCCTTTGGGCAGATTGTGAGTTTGGTTATGGGTAGATGTCGAGGATTCCTTTGGTTATCGTCCGTGGGGGTTGTTAGGGGAGATGCGGCACTGGGTTGATTGTCAGGTAGCATCTACAGTCGTGGAGTGGATGATTGAAGGACTAGATTCTTGCGAGTGGGCTGATCAGGGAGGAGGTGTGTGTTGCTGAGGGTTGCTTGTGTTTGTGGGAAGCAGTCAGTGTGTAAATGTTCTTTTTGTGCAGGATGGTTCTGAAAGATCGTTAATGACGATCGGTGGCAACTAGTCAGTGCTTTAGTGGGGGAGAATTAGAAAATTCTCCGGGAGATCGATGAGTATGTGAGGGTGCTTAGCTGCCGGGATTCAGCAGTGTTTGTCAGCGCAGAGTATAGGCCGATGAGAGCGAGTGTCGGGTATGCGGGGCGGGATACAGACCTAGGGCATTCGATTTTGGAGGCCTGAGAGAAGGCCGGAATCAAGCTTGAGTAAGTGACCGGGGCTATGTGATCAGAGTATTGGTATGTTTGAGATACGTGATGGGTTGTACTGCATTAATCCCCCGGGATTATGTTGTGCATGTTTCTAGAGCTGGAACTGGAAGGTTCCAGAGTTAGAACCTGAGGGTTCGCAGAGTTGGGTGTACGGACCCACAGAGATATAGCCTCGAGTGGCTAGTATGTGTTATGAGAGTCGGTCCGGTCATGCTGGAGACTCTGTTGGTATTGCTGGATCAGGTCGGGATTGCGGATGGTGTATGTTGCAGTGTGATTGCATTGGAAGGTCTGGCCCCGGGTTAGTGATCTTGTTTAGCTGAGGCAGTGATTTTGATGAGTGGAGAGAGTGCATGAGATTGAGAGCCCCTGCAATGAGAACCAGAGTATGTGGATAGCGGTTACGCAAAAAGGGTGGTGTCGCTTGGGGCGAGCACCGTGGCACCGGTTGGAGTGGCATTATGGCCAAGAGGGTTCCTTGGAAAAAAAAAAAAAAAAAAAAAAAAGAAAAGAGAAAGGTGTGTAACTCCGAAGGGGTGCAAGTTCACGAAAGTGAAAGCTGCAGAGCAGAGTTATGGTTAGAGTATTTCAAGTATGGTTTCGAGCATCGTGTATGCGGCAGTGAAGTAGGAACCCATCCGGGTTGGGATGACTGACGAGACTCAGAAAGGATGCAAGGGAATAGAGAATCTTGAATTCTCAGTGGGATTCTGATTAGGGTACAGGACGGATATTAGTGGTTCGCCTTGGGAGATGTTCGAGGATATCATCAGTGTACCGGGTTTTTTTTCAATCTGCGGGTGTTGGGACTAGTTCAGTATGTGTATGTGATGGCAAGAGGGAACTTGTGAGAGTTGATCTGAGAGGGAGAATGGATCTCTCAGTCGGTCCGGAATGGGCGAAGTGGGCTTTGGATCGGGTATCCGGTGGTTCAGGGTTTCCTAACCCTTATGGGTTGAGTGATCGTTGAGATTTGGAGCAGAGTGCATTTGGGTAAATTCCGATTACAGAGAGTGATGAGCAGTTCAGAGTTCGTGCTTTAGTTGACAGAGCAGACTCAGCAGGTTAGAGAGAGTTAGTGATCGTCTAGAGTTAACAGGAAAGTTATGCAGGCAGACGCCGTACGAGCATGTGATTCCGGACGCCGACTTCGTATTTCTGGCGGGGTGTTTCGATTTAGGAAGAGGAGTAAATGGGGGGCTCCGGTATGTTGGGTCTTTTCGTGAAAGTACGAAAGTAGGAAGGATGACCTATCGTTGGAGCTGTCAACGGATTTGGGACGAATCCATGACACTTGTATGTGTCGCAATTGAAGAGGTGTATAGCGGATGAGTCAGCAGTGGTTCTACTTGAGAACGATTAGGTGGATGCGAGCCTGTGTTACGTCGAGAGGCCAGTGGCCGTCGGAGATTGGAAGATCAAGGTTCTGAGGAACAAGGAGGTACCTCTGGTATTGGTTCAGTAACGGCCTCGGAAGAGATCGGTAGTGTCTAGGGAAGCCGAAACGTGAGATGCGGGAGCAGCAGCCAGAACTATTTTCAGAGTGAGACTTCGAGGGCGAAGTCTAATTCTAGTGGGGGAGAATTGTAACAGCCCAAAATCTCAAGTATTGTTAAATTGCATTTTAGGGTGTTTTAAAGGGGAGACTCGGCGAGTTGGGGCCAGACTCGCCGAGTGGGGTCGCAGCTTGGGTCGCGGGTTCGCGACTGGACTCAACGAGTCCAGGTAGGGACTCGACGAGTCGACGCTGTTCAGTGGAAAACCCTAGCCGTTTGGTTTTGGATCGTATATAATGCCTCTTAGGCCGTCATTGTCCGTCTTTTGGCCGATGGAGAAGAACCCTAATCGTTGTGGACGTCTAGAGCAGGAGAGGAAGCTTTTGGAACCTTGAAGAATTTGTTAGGCAAGAAGAAGAAGAGTTTTGGCCAAAGGAATATCAAGGGGATCGAGTTCTGAGGTTTGGAGACACAGAGAGGGTGTTATTCAGGTAATATTTCGGATTATTTCTGCTATATTGAAGTGTGCACGAATTTAGGGTTTGTGAAACCCATTTGGAGATTAGATGAATTGTTGTGTTGTTATTCAACGTTGATAACCTTGTATTAGGACCCTTAGAGGTCCAGAAGGATCCATGTTTGTATATTCGGGAAAACATTTATCTCAGGAAGCAGTTCGATCGACTGCATGGTGTGGACTCGCCGAGTCGGATGATCAGACTCGGCGAGTAGCTTGAAGGTTCACTGGGACTCGCCGAGTTGGTTCTTCAGACTCGGCGAGTAGAGTCGGGGTGGCCCCGCGATTCTTCCAGGAGTAACTCGTCGAGTCAAAGAGGATACTCGACGAGTAGAAGGGGACTCTTAGAGGATTGAAGGACGACCAGACTCGCCGAGTCGCCAGGGAACTCGCCGAGTCCAGTCGAGCTGACATCGGGCTGTTGACCAGAGTTGACCGGTGTGATTTCTTAGGGTCAGTTAGCATGGAAGATAGAAGTATTAATGAAGAGATATATGATGTTACAGGGAGCTTGTAGCTCGGAGGATCAAGTGCAAGGGATTTCAGGAGTTGCTATCTTCCAGTGTCCGCGAGGTGAGTCTTCTCACTATACTTTACCCGGAAGGGTTTGATTGTGAGACCGGAAGGTCGTATGTGTTATATTTATGCTATGGCTAGAGAGATAGATGCTTTATATGTGATGTATGCTTATATATGATGTATACTTATACGGGCCGGAAGGCGAGACTTCATGTGATAGGAAGAACGGTATGATGTATGACTTATGTGTTATGTGCGTTATGTTACATGTGTTATGTTTATACTGTTATGGGCCGGAAGGCAATTATTATGTGGATCGAGAGATCCGGGCCGGAAGGCAATATTATGTGGATCGAAAGATCCGGGCCGGAAGGCAATATTATGTGGACCGAGAGGTCCGGGCCGGAAGGCAATATTATGTGGACCGAGAGGTCCGGGCCGGAAGGCAATGTTATGTGGACCGGAAGGGCCGGGCCGGAAGGCAATGTTACGTGGACCGAAAGGTCCGGGCCGGAAGGCGTATGTGCGTAAGGTATATTGGGGAACTCACTAAGCTTCGTGCTTACGTTGTTTATGTTATGTTGTTTCAGGATCTTACAGTAACGCAGGATGGCAACGGTTCGATTGTACACACCGAAGAAAGAGTTGTGTTTTGGAGGATCCTGGTTTTCTACTATAACGAAAATGTAACTATGTTTTATAATTCGAATGTGAATCAGATTTTAAATAAGTGTTTTAATATTAAATTGATTATTTAAATGAAAATTTTGTTTTTGGAAATCACGGTGTTACACTCGTCCTCTTCGGGATCATCTTCGATCCATCCTCCGTTGCCTTGGTTGGGAAAGTAGGGGTCGCCAGGGTGGTGAAATCCAGCCATTTGACTGTACGAGAAATAGGGTTATAAGGATTGAATAAAGTCAGAACATGTAAAACATGTAAGTTAAACTAGTTTAGATAGCAAATACTCCTATAGTATTTAAGCTCTTGTGTTTGATTCTTGTAATGGTTTGGTAAGGTTTGACTTGTTTCTTACTACGATCATTCCTCGATATACGTTGGTCCAATCTTGGGCAAATATAGTTGATCACGCTATATTTGTCCAAAATCTGATTACATATATCGAGTCTCAGTCGTAGTGTCAACTTGTCTAAGTACTTGTATAGTTGTATAACATGAAAATAGTTTGTGGTATGTATGTAATTGTACTATCAATTTAAGTTGAACGAAATGCTGCTTAAGTGTAAAAAGAAAATTTGTTTTGTCAGAGAGTATTAGTCCCTTAAGCATTTATAGTTTGTATATCTTATGTGGTTCGATATACTTAGTTCACTATAAACATTGCTCTGATACCAATCTGTCACACCCCCAAACCTGAACGGCGGAAACGTTCGGGGGCAGATGACTTCATGTGGTAGCGTAACAAATGAATACATAGTAAAGAAAGCAATACAACCATCATATATATAATTGAAAGTTTACATTTGTCAAAAGTTACATGTTCAAAACTCAATTACAATATGATGTCAAAAATACGAGATTAAACTGGCGCCGCAGCATCCCTTCATCAAAAGCGAAATGAATACCTGAAATTACTGATTTCCTGGGACATACAAGTAATTTTGAAAGAGTAGATCAGCATTTATGTTGGTGAATTCCATAAGTATTTAAGTGACAATGTTTGAATGAAATGAAATGTTTTATCTTTGTTTGTTTGTGTTTAGAAAATCCTATATTTTCTACTAGTATAAAAGTAGCCTTCACTCAAGACAAATGTTTGTTTCCAAAATGTATGTAAATATAAAATAACCAATGAGTTTGAAAACCTTGTAAATCAATGCATTTTTGATACCCCTTGTGAGTTTTATAACCATACTATTGACTCTGAATGCCTATACACAACGTTCTTCAGGCGTTGGAATGTTATGACGTTTGTCACCCCAAACGGTGGACTGCAGCTAACAGTCAGGGCGCGGGTTGTCAAGCCCGTATAGATCTATACACAAACACCATGCTCCCCCTCCAAGGGATTCTGGTATATAATACAGGACTTGAAATGTGTACTCGAATGTACATGAAGTTAGTGTCTCACAAATCCGTGGTATAAAAACAGATCTACTTGTTAAAATGTTACGTTTGTTCTTGTATACGAAAGTAAACTTCTTGAAATATGTGTTTCTAGTACATAAGAGTTAGAAATCTGTTCGTAAAACTATACCTATTATAGTTTCCAAAAAGCGTGTCTTGTTTGTTTAGAAATATTGAGAAAAGGAATCACTTGTTTATGAAAGTATAGATTTTTGGTGTAGAGTCTAGGATAGACAAGAAAAATCTAAGAACAGTTTAGTTTATACATGCATTACAACAACATTATATTTTAAAAGGTAAAATGCTATTGTGACATATGTTATATATATATATAAACGTTCCTTTAAATGTTTATAAATCGCATGTGATTTGAATATATAACAGTATATAAAAGAGTTTCTTTATGTAACACACGATAATACTCGTGTGTTTTACTTGTAATCCCCCCCTTGAAAGCATATAAAAGTATTTAGAATAATTAAAAAGGTTGATTAAGGGGTATGAAACTCACTTGAAAGTTTTGGAGATAGCGAGATGGAAAACCGGGTAGAGTTTCGTCTCGGGAAACGGATTTTCCTCGGGATTCTTGGGAATCTCGGGAGTAAAATCAACCTTCGGGACTTGAGCCAAAAGACCAGAGCTTCGGGTTTGAACGGACACGGAAAACGAGGCAAAGTTGAGAGAGAGAGAAGAGAAATGAACCCTTTCTTTGGAAACCCTCGCATCCTATTTATAGTAAGGCTGGTCTGCCTCGGTACGCGGGGCGTACGCTCGTACGCAGCGCGTACGCGTACGTCATGCATGACCGAAGCCTCGACTGCCTCGGTTCGGATGGGACGGGTTGCTGGGTATGCGGGTCGGATGGGACGCCGGGTTGGATGGGACGTCGGGTCGGACGGGTCGGGGCTTCGGACGGGTCGGATGGGTCGGTTTCTTCGGATAGCGCGACGTGGATGATCAGAGGCCAATCCTCTCGGTTACGCGGGGCGTACAGGGGTACGCAGCGCGTACCTCGGATGAGGACGCTGACTCCCCTTCGGATAATATCCGAATTTTGATTAAAATAAATAATTAATTTATTTAATAAACTTCAAAAATTCATATCTTCTTCATACGTACTCCGTTTTTGATGGTCTTTATATCCTTGCGTAGGTGAGACTACGCTCTACAACTTTCGTTTAGACTCCGTCGGCAAATTCCGAAATTATTTTTTTATTATTTATTAAAAACCCATCGTGTTTAAGGAATTTCTTTGAAAATTCGTAACTTCTTTATCTGATGTCGGTTTTTGCCAGACTTTTTACCGCTGGAATACCATTGTCGAGACCTTCGATTCTCGTTTAGGTCATTCCGGCCAAAAGGCGCTCGATTTCCGATTCGAGTTTTTAGCTGTCTGTTGCTAAGCCGAACTTGGAAAAATTATAACTTCGCTATATGAAGTCGGATTTGGGCGTTCTTTTCACGTACGATCATGGTTCAAAGACATTTAATCATAGAAGGAATTTAAGTAGAACTTATTTATACATTTTATTATGAAAGTAACTTTTTATTATTCAGAAGTGGTTACAATACTTGACCCATTTTGGTCGTTACAAAGAGTTGAAATATCGGGTTGTCACACGTAAAGTCCGAATCTTGATGCTTATATACCAACAACAAGGCATCAAATGGTGATTTAGCCCCAAAATGACAACCCTAGCCCAATAACCCTAAAATGATTCATAAAGCTCCAAGGGTTAAGGTATCTGGACCTCTTTGAGTCCAGATCCAAGGCACAAACTCGAGGAGGGACCAATTGCTCCACATAACCACCCTTAAAAGGGGTTAGAAAACCCTATCTCTAAGGATCAACACCAAAACTGAAGAAGGTTAGAACTATTACCTCAAAAATGAAATCTCTGAACTCTGGAATTGCTAGAATCGCACCTCCTCTTGCTCTTGGTCACCATAATCTTGCTAAACCAAAGATACAAGGATCAAATGTGCCTTATCCTTCCTTTCAAATGATTTGGCTCACTTAGGGTTCTCTCAAGGGACTGGTAGCCGCAATGGGAGGCTATAAGTGCCCTTAAATAGGCCCCGACCCCCGGGGAATTAGGGTTTCATTAAACAGCGTGGACTCGCCGAGTCCGGACGTGACCTGGATGAAAATCCGCGACCCTACTTGGCGAGTCTAAGCTCCAACTCGCCGAGTTCTTCCACAAACTCCACAAATAATTGAGTAAAATAATATACCTGGGAATCCGGATGTTACGCCGCACCTATATTGTCCTTGCCAGAAGGAACAGAAGACTTCGTGGTCTACTGTGATGCATCTAATCAAGGTCTTGGATGAGTACTAGTGCAACGAGGTAAGGTCATCGCTTATGCCTCAAGACAACTAAAGACGCACGAAGTCAATTACACTACCTACGATCTTGAACTAGGAGTAGTCGTTTTCGCGCTAAAGATCTGGAGACACTATCTTTATGGCACGAAATGCACGATCTTCACCGATCATAAAAGCCTCCAACACATTCTCAACCAAAAAGAACTCAATATGAGAAAGATACGATGGGTTGAACTACTTAATGACTACGAATGCGAGATTCGCTATCACCCGGGAAAAGCGAATGTAGTCGCTGATGCTCTTAGTTGAAAAGAATACTCAGGCCGCCAAGTGTAATCCTTAACCATGACGATCCATTCACATCTGTCCACACAAATCAAGGAAGCTCAGAGGGAATCCTTGAAAACAGAGAAAGTGGCAGGTGAAGCCCTAAGAGGAATAGATAAAAATCTTGAAGTCAAGGGTGATGGAGTTCGTTACTTCATGGATCGGATCTGGACACCGAAGTTTGGTGGATTCAGAGAAGTGGTCATGAACAAGGCGCATAAGACTCGATACTCTGTGCATCCAGGTTCGGACAAGATGTATCTGGACCTCAAGAAACTATATTGGTGGCCGAACATGAATGCAGAGATAGATACCTATGTGGGTAAGTGTCTGACTTGCGGCAAAGTCAAGGTAGAGTACCAAAAGCCATTAGGATTACTACAACAACCCGAAATACCTGAGTGGAAGTGGGAACGGATAACCATGGATTTCATAACCAAATTACCTAAAACAGAAGGTGGGGTAGACATCATCTGGGTAATTGTCGACAGGTTAACAAAATCTGCACACTTCCTACCCATAAAGGAAACCGACAAGATGAAGAAGCTAGCTCGAACCTACATCCGAGAGATTGTACGACTACACAGCGTACCAATATCCATTATCTCAGACAGAGATAGTAGGTGTTGGATAAGGTGTCTAAGTCCATAACTATTTCTGGTATGTACTTGACCCGACCCGACATGGTCCATTTGGGTTGCATGGCACCATGCAATTGGATAGACTAAATGAGAGAAATAACACTTGGAGATTATTAATATATTATAAGTTCTAATATATTAATAATATTATTTGATTAGGTTGATCAATAATTAATTTAGAATTAATTAAGTTGTCAAAAAGAGAACTAATTAAATATATGGGTTGATTATGTAAATCATCCATATCTTGTATAGTGGGCTAAGAGGCTCCATGGATTATCAAGTTGGGTTCTACCCATAGGATGCTCCATGGATGCTCCATGGGAGTTACAAACCCATGGGTCATGGAAATGAAGAGTCATGACACATTAGGGTTTACATGGTGTAACCCTAGATGTGTCAACACTATATAAGAATCATATTCTCCTCCAAAATCGGTGACACACTAAGAAAGCAAGAGGGCTTGGCCGATTTCAAGAAGTGTGTGTTCTCTCATAAGTTTTTCCAAGAGCATTTGGTGTTGTGTGAAGCATTTGAGGCATCACACTTGGGGTGCTAGGCTCACAAGGTTTCAAGGAACACAAGCAACAACAAGGTAAGTTATTCTATCTATTATTCAAGTTAAAATTGTTCCCCATGTATGCTAGATAGGAATATAGCCTTGGAATTCAACTTAGCATGATAATTAGGCAAACATAGATCCAAGGTTATTAGGGTTGCATGTACACTTAGGAAGTGTTAGAATGCTCAAAACCCATCAGTGGTATCAGAGCCTAGGCTTGTTTGTTTGTTATTTGTGCTTAAAAGTTGAAGAAAGTCGAAAAAACTTGCTGTCTGACTGCTGGACTCGTCGAGTCCATGGGGGGACTCGTCGAGTTCACTTGAATCTTCAACCTACTCGGCGAGTAGGTTTATGCACTCGGCGAGTAGGGTCGACAGAGTGCAGAAGTTCGACTTCAGTTGCTGGAAATGGGTTGGATACATTACCCTAAATTGTTTTGGTACTTGAAAACTTGTTTTAGATGGTGTAATGTATTTGCTAACTCATTTACAACAACTAGTTATCAAAAATTACAAAGTTTAATGTGATTTTGATTCTTGAAGATGTTCATATTCATATTCTTGTTCTTATGATGTTTAGATGATCATAGGAATTATTTGTAACCTATGTGGTAGTTTAATTCTTGATCATAATGTGTTTTAATGGAGTCCATAACTTGTCCTCAAGTTATGGAAAACCAAAAGTCTCTTGGGTTAAAAACCATTAAAAGAACACAAGAGTTAGGAAAAATGAAAAGTCCTCATTTTATTACTCTATTAAACTCATAAGTTACAAGATATGAAAAGTTTTGAATGTTTACAAAACTTGCCCTCAAGTTTTGGAACAAGTAAAGTTAAGTTAAAACTTTAGTTCCAACCGTTAGAATTTTAAAAGTTAAAATTCAACCCTTATACTTATATTATTATGATTTAATAATTATATATATATATATATATATATATATATATATATATATATATATATATATATATATATATATATATATATATATATGTATAAGAACAAAGTCGTCTTACCGCTAGTAAGCCTCATTCACGAAGCCGGTCTATAAGGTGGGTATAAGGTTGTTGCCTATAAAATGGCAACTTAATGGGTGTCTACTCTCACCCACCGCTTGCTTGACCGGTGGAGGGTCGTTAGCCGAACGGGGTAAGACAAGGACTTATTAATTCTCATTCAAAGTATGATGAATATTATAAAGTAACTAAATGTTTTTTTATTAAATTCCCAATCTTAGTTACTTTAGGAAAAATGTGAATAAGGTGCTAATCCATGAAATTACACTTTACACTTTGATTAAGTCGTTGGTGGAGTGTGTGTGGTTAACCGGCACACTAACTTGGACTTAACAAGGTTGGTAAAGGGTGACTTAGGGTTTATTATAGTATCGATGGAGCGTGTGTGGTTTACCGGCACATCGATTGAGTGATAAACTTTAAGGGTACCAAGTGATTTGCATGGTTACTTCACACCTCGTTTTGTGATCCTCGGTATCCCAGTCACAAAACTTGGAGGGCACACTCGAATTGAAACATGCCTTTGAAAAGTTCATTGAATCTCAAAGAATCTAGGAATTTCTAAGAACCATTCAAAAAACCTAATACTTAAATATTTCGGTTTTCGTGGTGGAAATTGGTGAATCGTCATTCACCTACCTTTCAAATATGGTATAGCTTAGATTACGGCATACCTCTTCTAAGTTATATTATATTGTGATTGGATCCTAGCCTTAATATTACATTTGGGTGTTTTATTAAGCACTCTCTTATATCTAAACTAATCTTGTTCTCTTCTCTTCAGATGTCTTCCAACAATGCTTCTGGCTCTAATCCTAATGGCTCCTTTACCCTTATGAACTTGTGTGGGAAAGTCACCTTTGATGGATCCAACTTCAATGAGTGGATCAGAAACATCAGAATGATTACCCGCTACGAGGACAAAGAATATGTCCTTGACAAGGAGCTTAAGGAGATTGATGAGACCACTGCAACTCCTCAGGAGATCGCTGACTTTCGGGCACATGAAAGGGATGCTACGAAAGTGGCTTGCATCATGATGGCCACGATGACAGCGGAACTCCAAAAGTCTTATGAGGATTTCTACCCTTATGAAATGCACCAAGATTTGATGGAAAGATACCATCAAAGTGCAAGACAAGAGAGGTATGAAATCATCTGCTCCATGATAACAACCATGATGAAGGACGGAGAATCCGTCACGAGCCACATGCAGAAAATGCAAAGGTATGTGGATCGTTTGCTAAAGCTTAATGTAAACTTCCCTGAGGAGCTTGCAATAGATATCATTTTGCACTCTTTACCATCGTGCTATGATCAATTCCGCATGACATATCACATGAACAAGGAAGAAGTCACCCTCAGCAAACTTCAGGGACTTCTCAAGACCGCAGAAACAGGCCTTAAGGGGAAGTCGGTTGCTATCACTCCTACTCCAAACTCAACTCCGGTTTTGGCAATCGGGAAAAGTCGAGGGAGGAAGAGAAAGAGATCTTCGAAGGGTACCAAGGCTCGGACCCTTGAAGGCTCTTCTTCAAGTGGAACCAAGAAAGGTTTCATTACTCCTTCTTCTGACCCAAAAGAGGCTGAATGCTTCTATTGCCATGAAAAGGCTCATTGGAAGCGGAACTGCCCAAAATACCAGCAGGATGTGAAGGATGGGAAAGTCAAACCCAACCATGCAGGTATTTACACTATCATTTCTAATAACTCACCCCATTCTAAATCTTGGGTCCTTGATACCGGTTGTGGTATTCATATTTGTTGTGACTTGCAGGGACTAAGAAGAAGTGAGGATGTGGAGCAAGGAAGAATAAACTTGATCATGGGGAATAGGAAAGCTTCACCTGTCACCAAGATTGGAGTTTATACTTTATCGCTAAGTAGTGGGTTCAGTTTAGATTTGAATAAATGTTGTTACTCGCCAGGAATGGCAAGAAATATTATTTCCTTTCATGCTTTGTACAAACAAGGGTTTACCTTTTCGTTTAATAATGAAGTTGGTTCTATTGATGCTTTCTTTAATAATGTTCTTTATTTTAAAGCATTACCTTGTGATGGTGTGTATGAAGATGTGTCTGTTGTAGATAACTTAGGAAATAATGTTTTGCGTATTGATTCTACTAATAATAATAACTTGGATAAAGCATCATTATGGCATTGTCGCCTTGGACATATAAGCAAGAAACGCATAGGCCAACTCCAAAAGGATGGAGTCTTGGAGTCGTTTGACCTAAAGTCAGATGATAGTTGCGAATCATGCTTACTTGGAAAAATGACAAAGTCACCCTTCACAGGCTCATGTGAAAGGGGTGAAGGTTTGTTGGACCTTATACACACGGATGTGTGTGGACCATTTAAACATGCCACAAGGGATGCTAATCGTTATTATTTGACTTTTACTGATGATTACAGTAGATATGGATATGTCTACTTAATCAAGCATAAGTCAGAGACTTTCGAGAGGTTTAAGGAATTTAAACAGGAAGTCGAGAATCAATTGGGCAGGACCATTAAGATGCTTCGATCCGATCGAGGAGGTGAGTATCTTAGTTCAGAGTTCCTCGGCTATCTTAGGGAATGTGGGATTGTCTCACAATTGACACCTCCCAGGACACCACAGTTGAATGGTGTGGCTGAGAGGCGTAATCGAACCTTGTTGGACATGGTTCGTTCCATGATGATTCGAGCTACGCTACCAATCTCGTTCTGGGGGTATGCCTTAGAGACTGCCGCCCATATTCTTAATCTAGTCCCTACAAAGAAAGTTGCCAAAACTCCTCACGAGATGTGGACTGGTAAAGTACCTAAACTAGACCACATCAAGATTTGGGGTTGCGAGGCTTTCGTGAGACGCGAGACTCATGATAAGCTCGAACCCCGAAGCGAGAGGTGTATTTTCATCGGCTACCCACATCAATCCTTTGGTTACCTCTTCTACAGACCTAGTGACAATGTGGTCTTTGTAGCAAGAAGAGGAGTCTTTCGAGAAAGAGAGTTTATAAGCCAAGGAGACAGTGGGAGGCAAATTGATCTTGAAGAAATTCAAGAATCAAGTGGTGAAGGAACTTCAAACTCTAGCCCTCAACTTGAGGAGGAAACTCCTGTTGAGCCAATTGACAAATCTGTACCTCTGAGGCGTTCCACGAGAGTTAGGAGTGCGTCTGAGCATTACTATGGATTCCATATTACTGCAAAAGGTGAGACACTTATTAGTGATGAGACACTTATTAGTGATGAGACACTAGTAAGTCAAGATGACCCTAAGAGCTACGAGGAAGCCATGGCAGGCCCCGAGTCTGCTAAATGGAAAGAGGCTATGGATAGCGAGATACAATCCATGTATGACAATCAAGTTTGGAACTTGGTTGATAATGTACCAGGTCGTAAGACAGTAGGGTGCAAATGGGTCTTCAAGAAGAAGACCGACATGGATGGTAAAGTACACACTTATAAGGCTAGACTGGTTGCAAAGGGCTTCTCTCAAATTCCTGGAGTGGATTATGATGAGACCTTTTCTCCGGTAGCCAAGATTAAGTCTATTCGGGTTCTGTTAGCCATAGCTGCATTTCATGACTATGAAATATGGCAGATGGATGTCAAAACCGCTTTCCTTAATGGAAAGTTGGCTGAAGATGTTTACATGAGTCAGCCAGAAGGTTTTGTCAGCAGCAAGTACCCTAATAGAGTGTGTAAGCTTGAGAAATCCATCTATGGATTAAAGCAAGCACCTCGCAGATGGAATCTTTGCTTTGATGAGAAGGTCAAGGAATTTGGCTTTACTAGGAGTGAAGATGAATCTTGTGTGTATGTCAAGGCTAGTGGGAGTATAGTTAGCTTTTTGGTATTGTATGTGGATGACATACTACTCATAGGAAACGACATTCCAACCCTGCAGGAAGTAAAGTCCTGGCTTGGGAAGTGTTTCGCTATGAAGGACCTTGGTGAAGCTGCCTGTATTTTAGGGATAAGGATCTTGAGAGATCGGAGTAAAAGACTAATTGGACTTAGTCAGAGTACCTACTTGGATAAGGTGCTGAAGAGATTCAGCATGCAGGACTCCAAGAAAGGAGAGTTGCCCATCCAGAGTAATGCCAAATTGAGTAAGACACAAAGCCCTAACACTGAGGCTGAGATAGCAAAAATGAGTCTAGTACCTTATGCTTCGGCTGTAGGTTCGATCATGTATGCTATGACGTGTACTCGACCTGATGTAGCCTTTGCCTTGAGCATGGTTAGCAGGTTTCAGGGGAACCCTGGCAAGGCACACTGGACTGCGGTAAAGAATATTCTCAAGTACCTACGAAGGACTAAGGACTGGGTCCTTACCCTCGGTGGGAGTAATGACTTGAGAGTAGTAGGGTATAGTGATGCTAGCTTCCAGACTGATAGGGATAATTTCTGCTCTCAGTCAGGCTGGATCTTTACCCTAAATGGAGGAGCAATTTCTTGGAAGAGTTCCAAGCAAGAGACAGTGGCAGATTCTACTTGTGAATCAGAGTATATTGCAGCTAGCGAGGCGGCAAAGGAGGCGATATGGCTGAAGAACTTCATTGGAGACCTTGGAGTTGTACCAGCTATTAAAGAGCCAATGGAAATTTTCTGTGATAGTGAAAGTGTTGTTGCCTTAGCCAAGGAACCAAGGGATCACGGGAAATCCAGACACATCGACAGAAAATACCATTTCATCAGACATCGGATCGAAGAAGGACTCCTCGTGGCAAAGAGGATATCATCGGATGAGAATCCGGCAGATCCCCTCACAAAGGGTCTGACTCGGGTTAAGCATCTTCAGCATGCTCGGAGCATAGGCCTGAAGGATGATATTAGATTTAGTAGTTAGATAACCTCGAAATTTGTAAAGTGTAATTGACATTTGATGATGAATAAAAAAATGTTTTATTTTTGAGTAAGGTGTTGCTATCTCTTGTCGATCGTTTACTATATTTCTTTTGCATGTTTTGACTTCCAGAATAATTTTTGTTTGGTATAACATATTATTCAAACCTCCACAGTCAGTCATATGTCGGAAGTAGGTATGAATCAAGACTGTCGTGTTTGGTTGTAGAGGTCTTGGACAAGGCTACAGCAATCATGAGTGCTCATAAGTTCTGAGCATTGGACTCAACCCACGCTCACTGGAATCACTTCATGGAATTCTATCTCGAGTGATCGTGAGACGGTAATATCGTATAAGTCTTCAAACCTAGAGATATGATTTGTTACTTACAAGTTGGTTATGCATTGATTGTACGAAAACGCATTGGTAACTCGATGTTATAAATCGTGCTTTTGTTTGTAATTCAATGAGTAGTAGAACAAACATATGAGTCGAAGTTTATCTGTTCCTTCTTGGATTAGAAGTGATATCTGGGCCCCTCGATGATTTTGTTTTGACCCATGTACCGGGCCCGGTCAGAACTAAGTTGATGTGTTCAATTAAGTTCTATGTCAAACAAATCGGAAATTGGGAAACAAATGCTGGACAATAAGCA
Source organism: Lactuca sativa (assembly GCF_002870075.4). Lineage (NCBI taxonomy): Eukaryota > Viridiplantae > Streptophyta > Magnoliopsida > Asterales > Asteraceae > Lactuca > Lactuca sativa. Next base: position 110,183,386 of record NC_056627.2, on the reverse strand, counting down.
AGACAATGTTCCATGTATTTGTCCGGCTGATATCTAGAATAGAGGATTATATGATCACTTATCTTAAATGGCGTACCATCATCCTCTCAGTTCTGAGAAACCTTGAAAAGAGCTACGATTGCCGATCGGTTCCTGAAGTCATACTTGCAGCAATAGTTATTAGACTTATCCAAGTGGGAGACTGTTGGATAAGGTGTCTAAGTCCATAACTATTTCTGGTATGTACTTGACCCGACCCGACATGGTCCATTTGGGTTGCATGGCACCATGCAATTGGATAGACTAAATGAGAGAAATAACACTTGGAGATTATTAATATATTATAAGTTGTAATATATTAATAATATTATTTGATTAGGTTGATCAATAACTAATTTAGAGTTAATTAAGTGGTCAAAAAGAGAACTAATTAAATATATGGGTTGATGATGTAAATCATCCATATCTTGTATAGTGGGCTAAGAGGCTCCATGGATTATCAAGTTGGGTTCTACCCATAGGATGCTCCATGGATGCTCCATGGGAGTTACAAACCCATGGGTCATGGAAATGAAGAGTCATGACACATTAGGGTTTACATGGTGTAACCCTAGATGTGTCAACACTATATAAGAATCATATTCTCCTCCAAAATCGGTGACACACTAAGAAAGCAAGAGGGCTTGGCCGATTTCAAGAAGTGTGTGTTCTCTCATAAGTTTTTCCAAGAGCATTTGGTGTTGTGTGAAGCATTTGAGGCATCACACTTGGGGTGCTAGGCTCACAAGGTTTCAAGGAACACAAGCAACAACAAGGTAAGTTATTCTATCTATTATTCAAGTTAAAATTGTTCCCCATGTATGCTAGATAGGAATATAGCCTTGGAATTCAACTTAGCATGATAATTAGACAAACATAGATCCAAGGTTATTAGGGTTGCATGTACACTTAGGAAGTGTTAGAATGCTCAAAACCCATCAGTAGGTTCACCTTGCAATTCTAGCAATCGTTACAAAAATCCCTAGGAACGAGGCTCGACATGAGTACTGCTTACCATCCACAAACCGACGGTCAAAGTGAGAGGACCATACAAACCCTGGAAGATATGCTAAGAGCTTGTGTTATCGATTTTGGTAAATCATGGGATACCCATTTACCACTAATCGAATTTTCGTACAACGATAGCTATCACTCCAGCATTAAAGTTTCTCCATTCGAAGCCCTCTATGTCCGGAAGTACAGATCACCACTATGCTGGACTGAAGTAGGTGACACACAATTAGCCAAGGGACAAGTACCCGACAACACTCTGACTGACCCGAAAATCATAAGAGATACAACCAAGAAGATTGTACAAATTCGGGAATGACTAAAGGCTTCAAGAGACAGACAAAAGAGTTATGCGGACAAAAGACAGAAGCCATTGAAATTTCAGGTCGGGGACCGAGTACTATTAAAGGGCTTGCCCTGGAAAGGGTTAATACGTTTCGGAAAATGTGGGAAACTAAACCCAAGGTATATCATACCATTCGAGATCCTCACAAGGATCGGCCCAGTAGCCTATAAACTTCGCCTACCGTAGGAACTCAATAACGTACACCGTACCTTTCACGTGTCAAACTTGAAGAAATGTTTATCCGATGAGACCCTCGTCGTCCCTTTAGATGAAATCGAAATCAACGAGAGTCTCCACATTATAGAATAACCAATTGAAATCATGGATAGGGAAATTAAAAGAACAAAACTAAGTCGTATACCCATTGTGAAGGTCCGCTAGAATGCAAAGCGGGGACCTGAACACACTTAGGAACACGAAGATCAGATGAAACACAAGTACCTACATCTTTTTCCCTAATCCACAAGTGTTTTTCTTACATTAAATTTCGGGACGAAATTCCCTCTAACGGGGGGATGGTGTGACAACCCGATATTTCGACTCTATGTAATGACCTAAAAAGTCAAGTATTGTAACTACTTTTGAAATAATGAAATTAACTTCGAAAATAAAATGTGCAAAAGTCTCTACAGGGATATCTATTATGCTAGATAATGTGTCAAGGTTTATAGAAATACTAAGAACACTAAAATCCGAGTTATAACGAAAAAGTTATGACCATTCTATGATTTCCAACAACACCGGCAACACCGTTTAAACGAAAAATGCGAAGTTTCAATACAATAGTTTTTAGCCTTAAGTATCTATATGAAAGTTGTAGATAACATTAAACCATGAGCATACACAACAAGAACATCCAAATCTGACTTCGTATAAGGAAGTTATGATTTTTCCAAGATCCAGATATAACAGTAGACAGCTAAAAACTCAAAATAGAGCTCGAGATACTTTTGACCAAAACAACCTATATGAGAATCGAAGGTCTCAATAATAGTAGTGCAACGGCGAAAAGTCTAACGAAAACGGACATCGGATGAAGAAGTTATGGATTTTTAACCGACTTTTCAAGTCCTGGCCCGTTAAAAATAAATAATTCAAATAAATTCAAAATTAGCTAATGAAGTCTAAACAAGAGTTGTAGAGCATATTTCCAGCTATGCGTGCATATAAATAACGTCGAAAATGGAGCTCGTACAGGAAGGTTACGGATTTTACAAGTTCGGGGTCCAAAATCCGAGGCTGTCAGGTCTGCCACGACGTGGCACAGTTTGCCACGACCCGGCAAGTGACTGAGGGCGTCCAATCAATGGAAGGGGATAAGACTTGACCACCATGACGTGGCCAACCCTTTGGCATGAAGTCGCACCCAAAAATCCACCCTATAAATAGAACTCTTGGGGTGCCGGGTTTAGGTGCTTCATTCTTCCATCTCTCGTGCTGAAACTCTAAGGTTAAGCTCACGAAGCCCTCCCGAAGCCCCGGTTTTCACACTCAAGTTCTGAAGGAAGGTTCTACAATCCCGAGACTCCTGAGATTCCTGAGATTCCCGAGAATCCTGAGAAAATCGACTTTTACAAGCCGAAGTTCTACTCGATTTTCATCTCGTTCTCTCCAATCAATCAACTGAGTTCATACCCCTATAAACTACACTTTCAAATGTTTACCAATACTTCTTATACAATTTTAAGGGGGGGGGGGGATACAAGTAAACACATGGAATATATATACATATATATATATATATATATATATATATATATATATATATATGTATATATATATATATATATGTATGTATATATAGATATATATATATGCGAATCAAACCCTTATTTATACTTTAAGTATATGTGATCATTTATGCCATTTTAAATGTTAGACTTTGCATAACCAATGAGCATTACACTAGGATTTACTATACGAACGAAACACACACTCTGAATAACTATAATAGGTATATTTTATGAGGAAATCATGAACATTTACATACTAGAAACACTATATCAAAGAGATACTTTCATATACACGAACAAATGGACATTTTCATATGTAAATCTGTTTTATACTAAGTTTTGTGAGACATTTCACGTACTTTTGAGTATGCATTTTAAATCCTGTATTATATACCATAATCCCTTATAGGGGGGCCGTGATACTTGTGTATAGATCTATACGGGATTGACAATCCTGCACCTAAGTTGTTAGCTACAGCTAGGCCGGCAGGTCTAGGGTGACAAACGTCATAACATTCCAACGCCTGAAGAAAGTTGTTACAGGCAGTCTGGGTCATTAGTATGGTTATAAAACTCACATGGAGTATTAAGAACTTATTGATTTATAGGGTTATCAAATGCCTTAGTGATTTTATACTTACACAAATCTACTACTCTAGGCATGAAAAACACGATTGCATTTCAGTTTTGGAAATTTTAAACTACCACACACTTATGAACGGATATTGGATTTCTAAAAGCAAACCTTCAAAACAGTCGAGTCTTTGTAGAAGACTACTTTTATACTAATAGGAAATATTGGATTTTCTAGGAGTTTTTCGAACATCTACAAAAAAATATCATTTGATTTTATTCAATTAGTGACATTAAATACTTATGAACTCATCAGCTTGAATGCTGATCTACTCTTTGAAATCTACTTGTATTTCTCAGGGATTTAGTAATACATGTAAACTTCAGCTTTTGCAGAAGGGATGCTTAGGTGTCTAAACAAAACTTTTGACAAGATATTGTAATCGATATTTTGGAACATGTAATACTTATAAATGATGTAACTTTTTAAATTATATATGTTGGTTGTGTTTACTTTCTTTACTATGTATTCAACTGTTTCGATACTACATGAAGTCGTTCGCCCTCGAACGATTCTGCCGTTCTGGTTAGGGGGTGTGACAAATTGGTATCAGAGCATTGTTTATAGTGAACTAAGTATATCGAACCACATAAGATATACAAACTATAAATCCAAAGGGACTCAAAATCTCTGACAAAATGTTTTTACATCTAAAACCTTGTTTCATTTAATTTAGATTGTTTTGGGTCGTAAAAGTACAATTACATCCATACAACCATATATTTTTATGGTTAGAACTATACAATAAGTATTAAGACAAGTTGGACACTATGATTAGGCCTCGACATATGTAATCGGACTTGGGACGAATACAGCCTGATCAACTATATTTATCCGAGATTGGACTAACGTGTGTCGAGGAATGGTCGTAGTAAGCAACAAGTCAAAACATACCAAAATAAACATTAGTATCAAACATACAAATTTAAATACTATAGGAGTATTAGTTAAGTCACACCCCCGAACCAGACGGCGGAAACGTCCGGGGGCTGTCGTGACTCAATTGTATACCATAACATTGAGTATATATGAAGCATAACAACATTCGTCACCATTCATCAATACAGTACAACCAGTAGCGTTTACATGAAATTCATTGGTTAAACATTACATTCCCAAAAATTAAATTGTTCAATTCATACAAAAATAAACTGCAACCGTCACTGAATATGATTTCCCTTGATTCACTGGTTCCCTGAGAATACAAGTATTTTGAAAAACGTCAACATATGAAATGTTGGTGAGTTCATAAGTAATGTTTGAAATCCAATGTTTGTATTGTTTGAAAACCACCAGAAAATCCGATATTTTCTGAAATGAAAAACTTTCAAAAATGTTTGTGAAGATCCATAGGTATGCCTGTTTGTTTCTGTACTTGTGAAAATTGCTTATAAAAATTTTATGCGTTTCGAGTCCGATATGTTTGAAAAACCTAGGAAAACCCGATGTTTTCCTAATCCTTTGAAAACCGTTATGTTGCGTTGAAACCATTACAAAGATAGGAGTGTCATTCCCAGGCGACGTTGGATTATTTTTTAGCATGATTATTTACTACAAACCCGCATTACACAAACGCCCAGTTCATAGTAGTACTAACGATCCCGAAGGCGTCGTTCGTACCAATCACGTTATCCAGCCGCCCTGACTATGTGTCATCCCACATCCGAAGAGTAAGAGGACACGAAGGCCTCGATAACTCTATTAACCGGTTGGGGATAATATGCGTGCGAGGGGTCCCCGACCCGCCTCGTAAAATATGCAGACTTTTCTAGCAATACCAAGGACACTTGGGGACCAGTGGTATACAAGCCATTGAAAGTCCCTCTACGTTGTGCCAAGTCGGTGAAACTCAACACTTTGTAGAAAATATGCGTCTTCGGGCCTTAAGATCAGGTCATTGGGCTAGCTAGGCCCAACAAGCAAGATTTTACACTTTTGGGGCCCGAAGATGGTGCGTAGACGTCTGTGCACACTCGTATGTAAGCTAAGTTCCCAAACATTATTTATATGAACCGTAGTGTCGTAGAGTTAGTAGTTGTAGATTTCTATTGGCTCGAGACCGAGCCAATTCGTTTAACAACGACTTTTGGCATTGTAATGTGTTGTATTTCGTCGATAGTCGCGGTGCCATTGTTTAATCAAATTGTGTATATTGAATTAGCCTTGAAATATTTCTATTTTCAGCCCCTCATTATTTGTAAAATTTACATTTTCAACCCTTTTATTGATTATTTCCCGGTTTGGTCCTTAAACTAATTTTCTTGACATTTTAACACCAAAAATTATTGAAATTAATAATTTTCAGCATATTTTTCATAGAAAACAGTTTAAGTCCCTAAAATTGCAGTTTTCTCGGTTTTAATCCCTTCTTTTCGCAACTTTGACAATTTTTGGCCCAAATTGGAAAATTTTTGCAACTTTGGTCCTTTTTAAATTTAAAAAGCATTTTAAACCTTTGAAAAGGATTTGGAACACTTATAGTCCACTGTTTTACAGAAAATCACAGTTTTGGCCCTCCAAAACAGAAAAATTCGCATAATGGGCCTCATTGGGCCAAAAAATGTCATTTTTAGCCCATTAAGCTTGGAATTTATGTTTTTAATCCCCTAAATGAGTATATTTCCAGAAATTGATTTATGGAAACTGTTTTGGCACACTTCATCCAGTAGAATTCGTGATATGCCAATTTGGACCCTTAATTTTGTATTTTTCACATTTTAGGCCCAAAATTTGTGTTTTTAATCCAAAGAAAATTGTTACTAAGCCATTTAACCATTTTTCTTTAAACACTTTGTATGTAGAAATATATTTGAAGCTAAAATCATTTTTCACAAGATATATCTCGGTTTTGAGGGGTATTATGGCTAGATCCAACATTATAACACACAAAAGCATACATATAAGCATGGAAATCATACAAGGCATACAAAACACATATAGATCTACACTTTCACTTGTATTCCCACCCCCCCCCCCCACAAAACTCATAAAAACAGAAAATAGGGGGTATGAAGCTCACCTTGGGTGTTGATTCGGTTTTTGAAGAAAGATTGGAAGAAATGAAGTGATTTTTGGCCTTTGCACTCCTTGATGAAATCTTCGAGTTTATGGGGTTTCTAGAGTGCAAGATCATGATTTTTGCATGTATTAGGAAGAGATTTTTGATAAATAAGGAATACAAGTCATAGATCCAAGCAAAACCTTACCTTAGATGATGATTTTGTGGAAGAACTTCCTTGAATGCTTCCTAATTTTCGAGATTTTGGATGGAGAAGAGGAAGAAGTCTTGAGTGAATTTTAGAGAGAGTTTGTGAGTATTTTGTGTGTGTGTGGTGGTGCTCTCGGCCGAGTTCAAGAAGAGAGAGGGAGATATAGACATGAAGTGATGTGCATGGATACATGGGATGGATTTGCATGGAGATCCACAAGACAATAAGGAGGTGGAACACTAAGGTCAACCCTCTTCTTGGGCTTGAGCTTTTGGGCCGAAAATAATGGAGGAAATGAATGTGTTTGAGCCTTAAATACTTAAGCCCAATTTTCATGGTTAAGTTGAGTGATTTTTGGTCCAAATAAATTTAAATGTGATTTTTATGACTTGTTAGGGTCAAATTAGGTTAATTATGGTTCATAGTCATTAATTTATTTCATTCTAGGTCCAACATGGCTCACAATATTGAAATAAATAGATGTGGGTCCAATTAGAGCCCAATTAGGGTTCTAAGCCCAGGATAGTCCAATTGGAAGCTTATTGGTCCATTTGGATCCAATAAGGAAGTTCTAGTCCAAAATAGACTTAACAAGAACTTCTAGGGTTTTCCAATTGTTTGATGACTACTTGTAGTACTTGTATAATGTATTTGATTGAAGTTTTTGATTCACATCAACTTGAATGTATAGATTACATGGCTCAAAATTTCCAGTTGTGACATCATCCCCCCGTTAGAGGGAATTTCGTCCCGAAATTCTGTTTGAAAGCTAGATTTGAGAATGCTAGAATAGGTGAGGGTACTTCTGCTTCATTTGATCTTCGCGTTCCCATGTGAATTCTGGCCCACGCTTTGCGTTCCACCGTACCTTCACGATCGGGATGCGGCTCTGCTTAGTACGCTTCACCTCCCTGTCCATGATTTCGATTGGTTCTTCGACGAACAGGAGATTCTCATTGATTTCGATTTCGTCAAGAGGAATGAAAAGGGTTTCATCTGATAGGCACTTTTTCAGATTAGAGACATGAAACACGGGGTGTACACCGTTTAGCTCCGCGGGTAGTTGTAGTCTGTAGGCTACCGGGCCTATTCGGGCAACGATTTCGAAAGGTCCAATGTATCGCAGGTTCAGCTTTCCCCGTTTTCCGAAACGTATAACCCCTTTCCAGGGTGAGACTTTCAACAATACTCGATCACCGACCTGGAATTCTAAGGGTTATCGCCGTTTATCAGCGTAGCTCTTTTGTCTGTCACGCGACGCTTGCAATCGAGCTCTGATCTGAACGATCTTCTCTGTGGTTTCGCGAATAATCTCCGGTCCTGTTAGTGCCCTGTCCGACGTATGCGTTCTTGCTAGCTGGGTGTCACCTACTTCAGCCCAACATAACGGTGATCTACATTTACGCCCGTACAGTGCTTCGAAAAGGGCCACCTTGATGCTCGAATGATAACTATTGTTATATGAGAATTCGATCAACGGCAGGTGGGTATCCCAAGACTTTCCGAAGTCTAATACACATGCACGAAGCATGTCTTCAAGCGTCTGAATGGTTCGTTCGCTTTGACCGTCCGTTTGTGGGTGATACGCGGTGCTCATATCGAGATGAGTTCCCATTGCTTTGTGGAGTGATTGCCAGAACCGCGACGTGAACCTACTGTCCCTATCCGAGATGATAGATTTTGGCACTCCATGGAGTCTTACGATTTCTCGTAGGTACAACCGCGTCAGTCTCTCCATCTTGTAGGACTCTTTGATTGGTAGGAAATGGGCAGATTTCGTCAGTCAGTCGATTATTACCCATATGGTGTCCAGTCCGTCCGACGTCTTGGGCAGCTTGGTCACGAAGTCCATAGAAATCCCCTCCCATTTCCACTCAGGGATTGCCGGTTGCTGTAACAATCCGGAAGGTTTCTGGTACTCCACTTTTACTTTGGCGCACGTAAGGCACTTACCAACATAAGTCGCGATTTCCGCCTTCATGTTAGGCCACCAATAGTGTTGCTTGATGTCCAAATACATCTTGTCCGAACCGGGATGAATGGAGTATCGTGTCTTGTGGGCTTCCTTCATAATGGTCTCCCTAAATCCTCCGATTTTTGGAACCCAAATACGGTTCATGAAGTAGTATACCCCATTCTCCTTGACTTCTAGGTTCTTCTCCATTCCGCGTAATGCCTCGCTAGTTCTATTTTCCGCTTTCATAGCCTCTGCCTGGACTGATGCAATTTGAGTGGCCAGATGAGACTGAATGGTTATCGAGTGCGTTTTCGTACGGCGATTTGTGTACTCCTTCCGACTTAATGCGTCAGCTACCACGTTGGCCTTGCCTGGATGGTACTTGATCTCGCATTCGTAGTCGTTTAACAATTCCACCCATCTTCGTTGTCTCATGTTCAGCTCCTTCTGATTCAAGATGTGCTGGAGGCTCTTGTGGTCCGTAAAGATGGCGCACTTTGTGCCGTACAGGTAGTGCCTCCAAATTTTCAGAGCGAAGACCACGGCTCCCAGTTCTAGGTCATGGGTCGTGTAATTTACTTCGTGCGTCTTTAGGACTTGTCGGAGATGTTGGCCATGCTCCTCTTTGCTTCGAGAATAGACGAGGATGTCATCGATAAACACAATGACGAAGTTGTCCAAGAACGGTCGACAGATTCGGTTCATTAGGTCCATAAATGCGGCGGGTGCATTTGTTAGACCGAAGGGCATTACGACGAATTCATAATGTCCATAGCGGGTTCGGAAAGTGGTTTTAGGAATATCTTCTTCCCGGACCTTGAGTTGATGGTACCCGGACCGTAAATCTATTTTAGAAAAATAACTAGCTCCTTGGAGCTGGTCGAATAGATCATCGATTCGTGGGAGTGGGTAGCGGTTTTTGACAGTGAGTTTATTTAACTCTCTGTAATCGATGCACATTCTGAAAGATCCGTCCTTCTTTTTGACAAAGAGTACCGGAGCTCCCCATGGCGAGTAGCTAGGTCGGATAAATCCCTTGTCCAGAAGCTCACTGAGTTGGCTGGACAATTCCTGCATTTCAGCAGGTGCCAACCGATAAGGTGATTTAGCGAGAGGAGTTGCTCCTGGAACTAGGTCGATTCGGAACTCAACCTGTCTCTCTGGGGGTACTCCTGGAAGATCTTCGGGAAACACGTCCGGAAATTCACACGCTACTGGAATGTCTTGGATGTTAGTTTCTTCTTTCCCTCTGATGTGATCATACCCGGGCACAACAGAGATAGTTCACTAAATCTCGATATGTAAGCATCGATATTCCCATTCTGCACCGTGAGATTCCATAGTTCCTGTTCCATCTTCTGTATTTCGCCTCGGGGGCAGTACTCAGCCGTCAACATCTCTTTCATTTCTGCCCAGGGAATAGAGTTGGCTACAGGGAGTGTCATAGCTTCTACGTGACCATTCCACCAAGTGAGTGCTTGGTCCACGAAAGTGCAGGCCGCGAACTTCACCTTCATCTGCTCGGGGCACTCGCATATCTCGAATACCGACTCTACCTTCTCGATCCATCGCTTTAGAGCGATCACTCCTCCAGTGCCGTTGATAGTTCGGGGTTTAGCGTTCGCAAAATCCTTGTAGGTGCATGTTTTAGTGAGTCCTTGGTTCGTCCCGTTGTTCGAACTCCCGGATCCTTGCACGTTACCTCCTCCGTTGTTCCCTCGGTGAAGTTGTGCCATAGCTGCTGTGACCGCAGCAGACACGGCTGCCTGGAAAGCAGTGGAGTCAACTTCGGGCGGGGTTGGTTCGGGATTTCCGCGAGTAGCTGGGCGAGGCATCTTTCTGTCATGAAACGGAAAGATGTTGAGTGTACGCGGTTTCTGTGAGGTTGCAACCCTACTAACTAGGTGTATGATACGAACCTAAACATTACTACCGTCGAGCATATAATCATAACGTCTCAACACATAACAACTAAGAATATCATAGCAAAACACACAAAAGTTTATTAATATTATCCGTGTTTAGTACAAGAAAATTTGCTCGTAAGAGCATACATAAGTAACACTAATCCGACAGCATAACGGCTCCATGAGTAGTGTAGTCACTTAAACATAGAGCCGGAGTACATAACATAGTTCCTAATATCCTACTATGATAAGTCTATCCCTAACCGCGATGAGCTGCGTCAGGAGGTGGTGCCGAAGATGTGGATGCTCCCTGAAGACGAGCCACTAGGCGTTCTGCGTCCTGAAGTCGTGACTCCCACCTTACCTGCCTCATGTGGAACTCCCGGAGGACGTCACGCGTCTCCTGCTCCGCACGTTCGACCCTAGTCCACAACTGGCGCACTTGATCAGCAGTGCCCTGAGCAAGGTCGCCGGTGTCCCGCAATCGTCTCACCATGACCGGTAGGGCTCGGTCGGCCGGTCCTCCATCCCTCAAGTCAAAGAACTCACGTGACATGCCAAACGGGGGTCGCTGTCCCTGATGTCTACTCCATCTCCAAAGATCAATGCCCCAAGGAGGGGTAGGTCCAGTGGGGCCCACACGGTAAGCAGGCACCCTGATCGGGTAAGGGGGGTCGATGACCTCGGACTCTGCGTCCGAATCACCCCCTTCGCTGTCATCGAGCTCCTCTCCGAAAGGTTCTTCATCTTCTTCGGGTTCGGCAGGCTCGCCCTCGACTTCTGCCTCCGGTTCCCCGTCAGATTCCTCTTCGGGGTCCTCCTCAGGTTCTTCTTCAGGCTCTTCCTCAGGCTCCTCCTCCTCTAGCCACCCGTTGTTTCCCTGGTTAGGGAAGTAGGGGTCTCCAGGGTGATGAAAACCAGCCATGCTGTCTGCGCGAGTACGCGAATATGCTAACATTATTCCTAGGGTACTATGACTATTATACAGACTAATCAAACATTCTCTTTTTGGGTGATAAAGGGTATAGTTTTAGGTTCCCTGGCTATCCCGATCTCATCAAGACATGTGTTAGTTTTACCTTGGAGAGAATGTAGTTGATCAGGCTACATTCACTCCTTGGTATCACTAAGAACAGTCCTGAATTAACCGAGATACCAGTGTTATTGTTGTTTGATTCGGTGTTAGATTCTTATCCCTAATGCAAGCAAGTGTGTTTTATTTACTTGTTTTGTTCAGAGTCATGTTAGTCTCTCTTTTTGGTTTATAGTTGCATATCAATGTATGGCTCGACATGCTAGTTCACTATAAACAAAGCTCTGATACCAACCTGTCACACCCCCGAACCAGACGGCGGAAACGTCTGGGGGCTGTCGTGACTCAATTGTATACCATAACATTGAGTATATATGAAGCATAACAACATTCGTCACCATTCATCAATACAGTACAACCAGTAGCGTTTACATGAAATTCATTGGTTAAACATTACATTCCCAAAAATTAAATTGTTCAATTCATACAAAAATAAACTGCAACCGTCACTGAATATGATTTCCCTTGATTCACTGGTTCCCTGAGAATACAAGTATTTTGAAAAATGTCAACATATGAAATGTTGGTGAGTTCATAAGTAATGTTTGAAATCCAATGTTTGTATTGTTTGAAAACCACCAGAAAATCCGATATTTTCTGAAATGAAAAACTTTCAAAAATGTTTGTGAAGATCCATAGGTATGCCTGTTTGTTTCTGTACTTGTGAAAATTGCTTATAAAAATTTTATGCGTTTCGAGTCCGATATGTTTGAAAAACCTAGGAAAACCCGATGTTTTCCTAATCCTTTGAAAACCGTTATGTTGCGTTGAAACCATTACAAAGATAGGAGTGTCATTCCCAGGCGACGTTGGATTATTTTTTAGCATGATTATTTACTACAAACCCGCATTACACAAACGCCCAGTTCATAGTAGTACTAACGATCCCGAAGGCGTCGTTCGTACCAATCACGTTATCCAGCCGCCCTGACTATGTGTCATCCCACATCCGAAGAGTAAGAGGACACGAAGGCCTCGATAACTCTATTAACCGGTTGGGGATAATATGCGTGCGAGGGGTCCCCGACCCGCCTCGTAAAATATGCAGACTTTTCTAGCAATACCAAGGACCCTTGGGGACCAGTGGTATACAAGCCATTGAAAGTCCCTCTACGTTGTGCCAAGTCAGTGAAACTCAACACTTTGTAGAAAATATGCGTCTTCGGGCCTTAAGATCAGGTCATTGGGCTAGCTAGGCCCAACAAGCAAGATTTTACACTTTTGGGGCCCGAAGATGGTGCGTAGACGTCTGTGCACACTCGTATGTAAGCTAAGTTCCCAAACATTATTTATATGAACCGTAGTGTCGTAGAGTTAGTAGTTGTAGATTTCTATTGGCTCGAGACCGAGCCAATTCGTTTAACAACGACTTTTGGTATTGTAATGTGTTGTATTTCGTCGATAGTCGCGGTGCCATTGTTTAATCAAATTGTGTATATTGAATTAGCCTTGAAATATTTCTGTTTTCAGACCCTCATTATTTGTAAAATTTACATTTTCAACCCTTTTATTGATTATTTCCCGGTTTGGTCCTTAAACTAATTTTCTTGACATTTTAACACCAAAAATTATTGAAATTAATAATTTTCAGCATATTTTTCATAGAAAATAGTTTAAGTCCCTAAAAATGCAGTTTTCTCGGTTTTAATCCCTTCTTTTCGCAACTTTGACAATTTTTGGCCCAAATTGGAAAATTTTTGCAACTTTGGTCCTTTTTAAATTTAAAAAGCATTTTAAACCTTTGAAAAGGATTTGGAACACTTATAGTCCACTGTTTTACAGAAAATCACAGTTTTGGCCCTCCAAAACAGAAAATTCGCATAATGGGCCTCATTGGGCCAAAAAATGTCATTTTTAGCCCATTAAGCTTGGAATTTATGTTTTTAATCCCCTAAATGAGTATATTTCCAGAAATTGATTTATGGAAACTGTTTTGGCACACTTCATCCAGTAGAATTCGTGATATGCCAATTTGGACCCTTAATTTTGTATTTTTCACATTTTAGGCCCAAAATTTGTGTTTTTAATCCAAAGAAAATTGTTACTAAGCCATTTAACCATTTTTCTTTAAACACTTTGTATGTAGAAATATATTTGAAGCTAAAATCATTTTTCACAAGATATATCTCGGTTTTGAGGGGTATTATGGCTAGATCCAACATTATAACACACAAAAGCATACATATAAGCATGGAAATCATACAAGGCATACAAAACACATATAGATCTACACTTTCACTTGTATTCCCCCCCCCCCCCCACAAAACTCATAAAAACAGAAAATAGGGGGTATGAAGCTCACCTTGGGTGTTGATTCGGTTTTTGAAGAAAGATTGGAAGAAATGAAGTGATTTTTGGCCTTTGCACTCCTTGACGAAATCTTCGAGTTTATGGGGTTTCTAGAGTGCAAGATCATGATTTTTGCATGTATTAGGAAGAGATTTTTGATAAATAAGGAATACAAGTCATAGATCCAAGCAAAACCTTACCTTAGATGATGATTTTGTGGAAGAACTTCCTTGAATGCTTCCTAATTTTCGAGATTTTGGATGGAGAAGAGGAAGAAGTCTTGAGTGAATTTTAGAGAGAGTTTGTGAGTGTTTTGTGTGTGTGTGGTGGTGCTCTCGGCCGAGTTCAAGAAGAGAGAGGGAGATATAGACATGAAGTGATGTGCATGGATACATGGGATGGATTTGCATGGAGATCCACAAGACAATAAGGAGGTGGCACACTAAGGTCAACCCTCTTCTTGGGCTTGAGCTTTTGGGCCGAAAATAATGGAGGAAATGAATGTGTTTGAGCCTTAAATACTTAAGCCCAATTTTCATGGTTAAGTTGAGTGATTTTTGGTCCAAATAAATTTAAATGTGATTTTTATGACTTGTTAGGGTCAAATTAGGTTAATTATGGTTCATAGTCATTAATTTATTTCATTCTAGGTCCAACATGGCTCACAATATTGAAATAGATAGATGTGGGTCCAATTAGAGCCCAATTAGGGTTCTAAGCCCAGGATAGTCCAATTGGAAGCTTATTGGTCCATTTGGATCCAATAAGGAAGTTCTAGTCCAAAATAGACTTAACAAGAACTTCTAGGGTTTTCCAATTGTTTGATGACTACTTGTAGTACTTGTATAATGTATTTGATTGAAGTTTTTGATTCACACCAACTTGAATGTATAGATTACATGGCTCAAAATTTCCAGTTGTGACAAGTTACATGCAATAGTTTAATCGACATGATTAGTTTTACATGTTTCAAGTTTTGTTCAATTCCCAGAACCCTATTCTCATATAGTCAAATGGCTGCATTCATTCCACACGGAGACCCCTACTATCTCAACCAAGGTAACGGGGGATGGGTCGAAGAAGATCCCAAAGAGGATGAATAACCTATCAAGTTGGATGAAAGGGATGACTCTGGGACAGAGTCAGAACCAGAGGTAATCAACCCACCAGTTGCTCAACCTCCTGCTGTTAGGAGAAACTTTTAGGGACAAACTCCCGTTTGGGGAAGTCACCTCCACCATTGGAGCCGGCAACAAGGGATACGTCCTCCCTACGACATGTGTCGAGACTTCTACAATGTCCACATCGGAGGTTCAGCCGATCGAGCACTCCCAGTCATGGTGGGCAAGCTAGCCAACTAGTCCTACCAATCTTGGGTTCAAGCGAGCCGGATTCGTGAAGTCAACATGGAAGTACAGGTTCACAATTCCGACATTCGCCGACTGAATAGGTTGCAGGACAACACCCAACTCCGCGCCGACGCATTCCAAGCACAAATTATTGCAGCCTTCTCTGAGATGAGGGAACAGCAAGCCGCCTTCGATAGGCGTCTTATGGAAGCAAGGCAATCGGATGCGGAGTCAAGCTCCAAGTGCAACCTACGTCGCAATTAGTGCTTGTCGAATCCCAAAATTTTGTCATAGAATAGGACCATCGGATAAAAGTCTTACCTTCTTTAACTTCCTATAATCGGAGGCCTTTAGAAAGGTCAAAATTTTCTAACTTCGGATGTAACGCATCCATATGTTTAATATATATAGGGCATACCTCTTTCGTGTGTTTAATCTATGCATTTCATTCGAGTTCATGAGTTTTTTTATTTATTTTTCAAACTCCATTGGTAAATCAAACTCAAAGCCCAGGCCGGGAACGATGCCTCCACCACCACCCCTCCATCAACAGAAAATGCCGCATTGATAGCTGTTGTAACAGCTGTAGTAACAGCGGCAATGGCCCAAATGAGTAACAATGGTTCTAGTGGGGGAGTGAATAGTTCTACAAGTCGACAACGCCCAGATCATTCAGGGGATTGTACATACAAGGATTTCATGAATAGAAAACCCATTATTTTTAATGGGGCTAGAGGAATAATGGCTCGATCACAGTGGATAGAGAAAACTGAAGCAATTTTTGAGATTTGTTCTTGTCCGGAAGGGAGCAAAGTGAAGTTCGCTACCTGTACTTTCTCTGAGAGAGCTCTGACATGGTGGAATGGCCATTTCAAGTCAGTAACGCTAGTAGTGGCTAACTCTATGGGCTGGGAGAATCTAAAACAAGTACTACTGCAAGAGTACTGCCCACGGGGAGAATTACAAAAGCTCGAACAGGAACTTTGGGGCCTTACCATGGTAGGCTTAGTATCACAACGTATACCAACAGGTTCAGTGATTTGGCAATCCTTTGCCCAGGAATAGTTGCTCTTGAGAGCAAGAAGTTCGAAAGGTACATCTGGGGACTGTCACCCCAGATTCGAGGAAGTGTTCTAGATTCCAAACCAGTCACCTTCGATAGCGCCAAACAATTGGCACAAGCTCTCGTAGACCATGGGGTCTGCCAAAACTTCGCAACCACCACATGGGAGCAACCCAGAGGAAGCAACAACAACAATGACAATGCGAACAACAACAACAACAACAACAACAAGAGGTTCTGGAACAAAAGGAAGAGTCAACCTTAATAGGAACCTTCCAAGAAACAACAGATTGTGGCAGTCCATGCCGCTACCCGCCCCCACTGCTCCAATTACCTCTGCACCAGCGAAGCAATACGCTAGGAGCCTACCAAGGTGCAGCAAATGCAATTTCCATCACAACAGAAATTGTCAAGAGATGCACTGCAATAACTGCAACAAGAAGGGGCACACTGCCCGGTTCTGTAAGGCACCGGCACGACCAATCACCCAAGTCCCTGGGGTCGGTGTGGGCCAGACATGTTATGGTTGTGGTGAGGTTGGACACTACAAGAGGGACATTCTAAGATTGTAATTTGAGTGACATAATCTTAAGAGAGGTTTAATACACTGATCAAATGTAGAGTAAATGCTTTTTCTACGCTTGTACATTTTAAATTGGTAAGTTCAAATGTTTTAGATAAAACAAAAACCAACTAAGGCCAACTAAGTCAAGTAATGTTCCTTGAAAAAGTGAATCATATATATCAAGAGGTCAGTAGGAGTCTTAAAGATCTTGACAAGATTCAAGAACTAATCGAGAATAAACCTATCGTTAAACACTAGCACACGACTTGAGGTTTGTGACCTATCATGTTGACATATTCTTGTTTATGTTCCCATTCCAGTTAAATTTTACTTTGTATATGAGTTATGAGAGTTCTCAATTGGTCGCATAACAACCTAGAAGCAATGATAGGCCCTTGTGCTGCCAGGTGGCAAGAAATTAAGAATGAACAAGTTTAGTCCATATGAGTTTGGATTTGTCAGTAACCTTGTCTTGTGATTATGGTTTTGACAAACTCACATGGATAGGAACACATACACCATAAAATCTAAGTGTCATAAGGTTTTTCTCCGATTCATGAAAATGATGGTGAGGAAACGCTGTCACTAAGTAGATTTTAAGTAGATAGCAATTGTGATATTTGCATTCTCAAAGTCGTTAGTGGAGCGTGTGTGGTTAACCGGTACACTAACATGGACTAGTAAGAATGGTAAAAGGTCTAAACATTATGATTTTGACATTGCTCTTCATAATAGTTTAGACACATATGTGAGCTATCTAAGGAAAGGTGTATGATTTTGATAACGTCTTATCAAAGCCTCTCGTATTAGAAATCTAAACTTTGGTAAGAAAGTCAATAAAGTATTTATTTCTAGAAGTCTAGCCGATTTCTGTGTACATGTCAAAGCTAGTGGGAGCATAAGTGTTATGCTAGTAAAATAATAATTAATATGCAAGTGGGAGCATAATTAATTTTGGTAAGTTAGCAATGTTAGCAATGTTAGCAATGTTAATTATAGAAAACAAAAGTTTCAATTCGCTTTGAAAAATTGTTTTGCTATAACAAAGGGAGAGGATTTTATACTTCATTCCAATTCTACAAGTTTAGATTGAGATTTTAATCAACTTTAGTCAAGTATATATATATATATATATATATATATATATATATATATATATATATATATATATAAATGTTATGTTGAATGGTTCAACATAAGGAAATTCTATATAAATTGCGTTCTCAAAATTTGGTTATGATTACGGCATACCTTTTCATAATCTAAATTTTGAGAACATTGCAAAATAAAAATATTGTAGCAAAAGAATGATCAAGGATCATGTCTTTATGTTAGACATTATGAATCGTGTCCCATATGCTTCGGGTATAGGATCGATTGCATATGCTATAATATTCTTGTGTTCTAAATTTTTCCAAATGCCTAGGGCAGTAAGAGGGAAAAAGGACTAGAACCGGTTATGACTAAAGTGGTTGAGCAACTGTTAAGGACAATCTAAGGTTTGCCAAAGATTGATCGCTTAAGGAAAGTTGGAAGTATGGTAATGGAAGGACCATATTGACATTATTATGAATAGACAGGAGTCTATTAATAATGAATTGTCATATGGAAAATATGGAATGTTTCCATATTGGGGGGGGGGGTTGAAGAATAGATGAAAAAGTTAGAAACTTTTATGTAAAAAGGATGTTCAAAGGAATGTACTTTGAATTCGAGACTTCATTTCCATGGAATTGTCTTGTAACAATCTCCAAAGGAATATTTTGTAATATCGTTGGTGAAGTCTCTGTGACTTTTGGTACCTAGACATTACAAAAGGATCATTGCATGATATTTTAGAATTTAACACTTCTTAGCAGTGACAAGAAATTGGAATTCATACACTGGCAATAAGAATTTGGAATTGTGAAATGAGTATCATTGAAATGTTTTTTAATTGATCTATTTTACAAAGTAAGGACCATAGACAAACATATTGTGCATGCTTGGAGCATGGCATAACTATAGTTTTGACAAACGTAGTGTGCATGCTTGGAGCATGGTATGACTGTGGTTTTAATTCAAGTGTTCAGTTGATTATTCAAAACATTATACAATGAATAATGAGTAATAAATATGGGACTCAAAAGTTTAGGTGACATATAGGATTAGCATTATTCTTGTGTTTCACTTTTCATGTTTTGACTTACCGAATAACTAGGTTATTCAAACCATCCATAGTCGATCATACTTTGGAAGTAGGTATTGAGGCATGACTGTCATGATTGGGTCTGTAGTTTGTCTGGGACAAAGTGGCTGCAGTGTTCATGAGTACTCCTGGAATAAGATTTGAGTATCGTATTCAACCCACGCTCATTTCAATCACTTCATGGATTTTATCATGAGTGATCATGAGACGATAATATCTTATATTCTTGAAACGGAGACGTGTGAGTTGTAGTTGCGAGTCGGTTGCGCATTGACATATGTAAACACACCAGTAACTTGGATGTTAGGAAAACATATCTTTTGTGTAATTTGATGAGTAAGTAAAAGCGATCATTTGGGTCGATGTTTATCCATTCCTTTTACCCTTGGAGGGATAAAAGCAATATTTGTGGGCCCCTTGATGATTTAGTGATGACACCCCTAAGTGCTTGGCCAAGCCTGGACTAATTTGATTTGTTCAATTAGTCAGTCGTCATAAATCAAAACCGGGAAACAAAAGATGGACAGAGAGAATAGTTATAATGCATGTCTCAGTCCATATGATATCTATAATGGAGAAAATGTATGATCCGTTATCTAATGGACATGTCATTTGACTAGGTCAGAGTTCGACAGCGACTTTAAGAGCTACGATTACTAGTCGGGATCTTGGAGTCAAACTTGAATAATAGTTTTAGACTTATCCAAGTGGGAGACTGTTGGATTAGATGTCTATGCCCATAACTATTATTGGTATGTAATCGACTCGAGAGTAGCATGGTTCATTTGGATTGCATGGCATCAGAACAATTGGATAAACAAATGAGAAAAGGTTATTTATGATTTATATTAATATATTATAAGTTCGAATATATTAATATGAAATCATATTATTTAATTAGTATTGATCAAGAATTAATTTGGAATTAATTTTGTCATCAAAAGAAACTAATTAAATATATGGGGATTAATTATGTAAATCATTAATTCTTATATATGTGGGCTTGTGATCCATTGTCCTTCATGTTAGGCTTAAACCATGTGGTAACCCATGGATAATCCATGGAGGTTAAAACCCATGGATACTCCATGGAGATTAAAACCCATGGATCATGAAGGAAATGGAAAGTCATGCACACTAGGGTTTACATGGTGTAACCCTAAATGAGCCACACTATATAAAGGACCACATGGTTCATGAAATTGGACTAAGGAGACTATTGGAAACACAAAGAGGGAAAAGTCAATTTCATAGAGTGAACAAAGTAAGCTCTTATCAAGTTATTCCAGTTGTTGGTGGTGTTGTGTGATTCCATTTGACGTGCAACACTTGGAGCACTAAGCTCTTAAAGGTTCAAGACTTCAAGCTCCGCCAAAAGGTATGTAATCTAACTAGACGTTTGTAGTATAGATACTTCGTTATATGCTAGTTAGGATGATGCTTTGGAATTTTGAATGTATGCATGTACAATAGAGAAAACGTAGATCCAAAGCACATAGGGTTGCATGTAAACCATAAGAGTGTTAGAATGCTCAAAACCCAACAGTGGTATCAAAGCCTAGGGTTGTTTTCAAATTTACTCGATGCTATTTGCTTGAAAATGCTGTAAAAATCGAACTGTTGGCTTTCTGGACAAGGGACTCGCCGAGTCCATAGGGGGGACTCGCCGATTCCAAGAGTAAATTCACCCAAATCGCCGAGTTTGTTCCTGCAGTCGACGAGTTAGTGCTCTAGAGGGCAGTTTTTTTCACTTTTAAGGCTGGAATTAAACTAGGATCATTACCCTAAGTTATTTTTGAACTTATAAACATGTTTTTGATGTGGTAATGATCATGCTAATCAAATTCAAAAGATAATTATCAAAAGTATCATCTTTTGTATTAGTTTAATGGTTAGACTAATTACATGAAAATTGTTTTATTTGAATTGTCTTGTTAATATGAGTTTAATCTAGATCATGAATTTTTCTAGACATGTTTGTTAGTTTATTTGATGATTCAAATGGCGTTTAATGAATTCCATAACTTGTCCTCAAGTTATGGAAAACCAAAAGTTTTTCCTTTAAAAGAGTTATTAAATCGATAGGCTATAGAAACTTGAAGAGTCTTTTCCCATAAATGGTTTTATGAACTCCATAACATGTCCTCAAGTTATGGAATGTCAAAAGTCTTTTCTTAAAACCTATATTAAACTCATATGTTATTGATTCCAAATGGTTTTTGAATTGTTCAAAACTTGCCCTCAGGTTTTGGAATTTGTAAAGTTACACTTTTGCATACCTTAGTTCAAAACCCTAGAATTTTAAAAGTTTAAAATTTAACCCTTATACTATTATAATTTTATAGGTTTAGTATATATGTATAAGAATAAATTCAGTCTTACCGTTAGTAGGCCTCATTCACAAAGTCGGTCTATAAGGGGGGTATAAGGTTAATGCCTATCAAATGGCAGTTTAATGGGTGTCTACTCTCACCCACCGCTTCCTTGACTGGTGGAGGGTAGTTAGCCGAACGGGTAGGATAGGACTCTAATTCTCCCTTCATTAAAAGTATAATGATAAATATAAAGTAACTAAACACTTATAAATTCCCAATCTTAGTTACTTTAGGAAAATATGAATATGGTGCTAACCCATAAAATTGCACTTTGCACCTTGTTAAGCCGTTAGGGGAGCATGTATGGTTAACCGACACACTAATCGGGATTGACAGTGCATAGCAAAGGTTAGCTTGATGTTAATCATAGATCAATGGAGTGTGTGTGGTTAACCAGCACATTTATTAGGTGGTTGTAACATTGGGTGTACCAAGTTAATTTGCATGGTTATTCACACCTTGTTTGTGATCCTCGGCATCCCAGTCACAAACTTGAACGACACAATCAATATTTAAACATGCCATTGAATTGTTCAATGAGTCTCAAAGGATCTAGGAGTTTCAATTCACTTAAAACCAAAAACTCTTTTTGGTTTTTCATGGTGGAAATTGGTAAATCGTCAGGTAACACCCCGAAACCAAAGGCGGAAACGTTCTGGGGCGGAGGACGTCATGAATATCGCAACCAATTTACATAGTAAGCATAGTGAACACTTTACATTACATAGATTCATTTACATTGTCTGAAAAGCAAAGAGTTACATGTGTCATACATATATATCATATGAACAAAAGTAAAGACGTGACTTCTACGCTCCGTCTTCGCCAAAAGCATAAAGCTGGTGAGTTCATAGGCGGATCATTTTTTGAAAAAGAATGAGTTTCCTTTGGTTTTCTGAAAAGTTGTTATCCAAGAAAATCCCATATTTTCTTATAAAAGCAGTTTAGTTATCATTCGTTACACAATTCGATTATGAGTTGTTATGTTATCCCAGGAAAAACCCTTGTTTTCCTATGTGTGAGTTAGTTATTCGTTTGAAATGCTATGCCCTAGTATCTATCATACTTGTTGTATTAGTTAGATATTCTGATATCCTAGTTGTCCTACGCTCGAATGTATCCAAAAACATACTTTCGTATTCGTATTCGTATTCGTATTCGTATTCGTATTCATATTCGTATTCGTTTTATTCCTAGATTTACTTTCGTATTCGCTTTGTTTCTAACTGTACTTTCGTATTCGCTCTGTTCCTAACTGTATTTTCGTATTCGTATTCGTTTTATTCCTAGAGCTACTTTCGTATTCGCTCTGTTTCTAACTATACTTTCGTATTCACTATGTTTCTAACTATACTTTTGTATTCTCTTTGTTTCTAACTTTACTTTTGTATTCGTATTCGTATTCGTATTCATATTCGTATTCGTATTCGCATTCATATTCGTATTCGTATTCACATTCGCATTCGTATTCGCATTCGTATTCGTATTCGCATTCGTATTAATCCTAATTGATGATTAGTATGAATAATTCGTAAATTATTAAATATAACATAGATTATAACACTTTATCAAGAAATCTATGATTAGTCTGAAAGCTAACTCTGCAATTCGAATTATTGGTTAACATAGTTTTCGAAATTTAAAACATACAGAATATAAACATTTGAACTGAAATAATAAGTTTGAGTACAAGATTTCCTTGTACTTTTGCTTGTATCCCCCCCCCCCCTTGAAAACATTTGAAAAACACGGAAAATGAGTAGGGGTATGAACTCACCAGTCGAGAAGTGTGTCGGTTTGGATGCTAAACGTAAGTTCGAGGCTTGATTACACACAAGGCTCCTATGTAATATGAAAAATACACATTTGTATCTAATTAGGCTTTGAACTACTATTCAAATGAGAATATACACTCCGAGACGCGAAAACACTCTATTTCAAGTGTTAAGAGTGACCCGGGTGACATCTAGGGTCGTATATGTCTTGGATATGGAGTTTACTCTTCAAGAGTAAACTCATAAGAGAGTTTACGGCCCTAATGACCCACTCCCCATGAGTTTACGGCCATAAACTCTTGGTGGGGTGTTCTATGGTGTTAAATGGCCTTATATCACTTTGGAAAATTTGCTAGGATCAAATCTAGGGTATAGGAATGGATTATACCAACATATGGACCATCTAATGGAGTTTACGGTAGTAAACTAAGAGTTTACGGCCGTAAACTCCCCCACACACCTTCCTTTGATGTTTTGGTGGTCCTAGGTCATTTACAAGTGTTTCTAGTTAATCTACAAGCCATGGAATGAATTTAAGACGTCATTTGACCATGTATTAGGAGTTTACGGCCTAAGAACCTATTCTTGGGGGGGTTTACGGCCATAAGATCCTAAGGGGGTAGTTTTTAGCATGTTTAACGCACTTAACTTGATTGTGGTTGCTTCTAGACCTTATTCCAAGGTTTATGGTGTGTTTAAATGGCATCTTAACACTTTAAAATGAGTTCACTCACCATGAATTGGTGTTTACGGTCCAAGCATGTGCTTGGGCTGTAAACTCATGTTTACACCCTAAATAATGAGTTCAAGGTGTTCTAAGTCCAGTTTGGTAAGCCCCTAAGTCTTCTCTAAGCTCCAAATGTGTTTTGAAAGGGTTTTAAGGCTCAAAAAACACCCCCTTTACATGTGTTCACGGCCTAAGGATGTTCCAGGGCCGTAAACACATGTTTATGGTCCTATTTCATATATTATCCACGAATTTGAAGGTTAAAGGTGTTGTACTAGGAGCTAGGATAGTTACCTTGATGATTTGGAGCTTGAAATGAGTGATTTTGGATCAAGAACTTGGACTTGAGGAGAGAGGTTAGAGAGAGAGTATAGAGAGAGAGAGGAAAAGGCTTCAAATGAGGCTCTCTCAACTTTATATATGCTTAAAGTTTAGGACACGTTGGAATTCTACCTGATACTGTTGTTACGCGAGGCTTTTGGTCGCACCCGATTAAGTTGTTGTAACCCGATATGGTTGAAACTAAAATTTTTCTAATTACTAGACTGGGGCGTTTTCATGAGTTTTTAATGTGGTTGGACAACCTTTAAGTCATAATGGTAAACTCAAATAAATTACTTAATTTAGAAATGAAACGGAAACAATTCAAAACGAAGAAGTTTTAATGACGGAACGGGTTACGATGACGGAACGAACTTTGGGTTGTCACATTATCCCCCCGTTAGAGGAAATTTCATCCCGAAATTCAAACTTTAAATACGAATCAAGGATTTTGGAAAGAGATACAGATACTTCAATTTCATCGGGATACGCATCCCCAGTGAACTCGGGTCCTTCACTTATCGGGATACGACTTTGTTTCGTACGTTTAATCTCTCGATCTATGATTTCGATTGGTTGTACCATGAGCTTCGGACTTTCGTTGATTTCGGTCTCATCAAGGGGGTTACTAGGGTTTCGTTGAATATGTATTTCTTAAGGACAGAGACGTGGAATACCAGATGGATGCTGCTAATTTCTAAGGGTAGTCGGAGTTTGTAGGCTACGGGATCGATCCTAATAAGGATTTTGAAAAGTTCTATGTACTTCGGAATACACTTTTCATAATGTAACATGCCTTCTTCACTTACTACGTGACCAAAGAAAATGGTTAGACCGAAGGTCGTCACTACATCTTCGTAGTGACCATATCGATGCAGAGATTTGGCTATAGGGTGTGCTTCGGGAATTGGTCGATGCAAAACTCTACTTGGCGTTCGAAGGGAATTCCCGTGAGCTCTTCGGAAAAGACATCAAGAAAAATCGCAGACTTCAGGGATGCTCTCAAGGTCTTTAGCTATCTCGACGGTAAACATTTCGGTTACTAGTTGAGGACTATGTTTATGAAGATGCTCGAATGAATAGCTATTAGATTATTTTTCAGTACTAGACTTGAAAAGGATTGAAAGCATAAGAGTTGTCGAAGAGGAACATACCTATGGCAACGGTGGGATCGGCGGCTTCCTCACCTTGTCCTATAGCTAGGACTCTTCCAGTGTTGCCAGCGGTTGCCTTGGGGCAGTTTCGCTTGTAATGTCCGACTTCACCGCAACTAAAGCAGACTTTACTTATACCTGCTTCGGAAGCTTGGCTGACTGGTGTTTTGTAGCTTCGTGCAAGGTGACCCTCTTGGCCAAAATTTTTGCAAAATTTCACACTACAAGGACTGGGGATGCGGTGGTGGTAACTGCATTCGTTACACCACGGGAGAATACTGGCATATCCGATGATAGGTGCTTGGGCTGAGGAACCGACGACAGAAACAACAACACGGGTAGCGGTAGTGTGGACTGCCACTATCTACTGTTTCTTCGAGAACTCCTATGAAGGCTGACTTTTCTCGTTCGTCTCCCAGAATTTTCTTTTCTCACCACTTCTCTCTGTCGGCTCAGGAGTGGTGGCTGCTTGGTCTATGTCCTCACTATGGTCGATCAGGATTTGCGCTAAGCATTTGGCGCTGTCATATGTATCCAGCTTTGCAGCTAAAACGTTCCCTTTGGTTGGTTGGGTCAACCCCTCGATGAACCTTTCAATCATCTTACTCTCCAGGGTAACCATCCCCGGACAAAGAAGCGCCAAGTCGTCAAACCTTGAAGTGTAAGCGGCGATATCGAAACCTTTCATCTTCAGGTTCCAGAGTTCATTCTCCAGCTTCTGTATTTCGCCTCGAGGGCAGTACTCCGTGAATAGAAGTTCCTTCATGACTTCCCAACCCATAGCATTGGCTACAGGTAGGTAGGGTTAAGGATTTGACTCGGCCGTTCCACCAAGTCAGAGCTTTATCGGTGAACGTGCAGGCGACGAATTTCACCTTGTCGGATTCTGAATAAGCTCGTATCTCGAAGATAGATTCGATTTTCTCTAACCACCGAGTTAGGGCAATGACACCTCCTGTGCCATTAAAGAATGTGGGTTTCGCGTTCATAAAGTCCTTATAGGAACACTCCTTCCGGTGTCCTTGACTATCTTCCTAGTTTTGGGGTTGGGGACCACCTCCTGACCTACCGGGGTTTATTTGAGACATGGCGGCTGACATTGCGGCACTAACAGCTGCCTGGAACACAACGGGATCAAATTGAGGAGGAGGCGGTGGCAGAGGAAGATTTTTGTTCTTTGAACTGGATCTCTTTCTTGGAGGCATCTTGATCTAAAAAGATCAGGAAAGAGAGGATAGTAAGTCCTCTGAATTGAATCAAGAGTTATGGAACAGGGGATATCTCATTAAGACAGATATAGAATTCTATTAAGCGATAAAAGCAGGGAAGAGTTATCAAAGCAGATAAACTATTGCCAAGGAATGATTGAGGAACAACGCTGGGATGAGAATTTCTATAACGGATTTGGCTCGAGAAATACTCCTATAGTATTTCATGTCTCGCTGCAACGATGGCTCGTTGTTTGGGTATTGGGTAAGTTTTAGGCATGTCGCATACCATAGTCACTCCCAAGCACATGTTGGTCATGTATCGAATGAATATAGTTGGCCAGGCTATATTGATCCTAGACACAAATACATAACTGCCCAGGTTTAACCGTAGCGTACAACACCCATTTACTTATGTTTTGTTCTACTTGTAGTTACGAATTTCGATGATTAGGTATACTTGTAGACTTTTGAAAATACTTATGCTTTAAGGTATACTTTTAGTTCAGAGCATTTAGGCCCCTTAGTGTTTATAGTCTTATACCATGTAAAGTTTGGTATACTAGTTCACTATAAACAAGGGCTCTGATACCAATCTGTCACACCCCGAAACCAAAGGCGGAAATGTTCCGGGGCGGAGGACGTCATGAATATCGCAACCAATGTACATAGTAAGCATAGTATACAAAACCCTTTACATTACATAGATTCATTTACATTGTCTGAAAAGCAAAGAGTTACATGTGTCATACATATATATCATATGAACAAAAGTAAAGACGTGACTTCTACGCTCCGTCTTCGCCAAAAGGATAGCTGGTTACCTGTCTAATGTGGACCTGAGAATACAAACAGTTTGAAAATCAGCATAAAGCTGGTGGGTTCATAAGCGGTTCATTTTTCAAAAAGAATGAGTTTCCTTTGGTTTTATGAAAAGTTTTTATCCAAGAAAATTCCATATTTTCTTATAAAAACAGTTTAGTTATAATTCGTTTCACAATTCGATTACGAGTTGTTATGTTATCCCAGGAAAAACCCTTATTTTCCTATATGTGAGTTAGTTATTCGTTTGAAATGCTATGCCCTAGTATCTATCATACTTGTTGTATTAGTTAGATATTCTGATATCCTAGTTGTCCTACGCTCGAATGTATCCAAAAACGTACTTTCGTATTCGTATTCGTATTTGTATTCATATTCGTATTCATTTTATTCCTAGATTTACTTTGATATTCGGTTTGTTTCTAACTGTACTTTCGTATTCGCTCTGTTCCTAACTGTATTTTCGTATTCGTATTCGTTTTATTCCTAGAGCTACTTTCGTATTCGCTTTGTTTCTAACTATACTTTCGTATTCGCTATGTTTCTAACTATACTTTTGTATTCGCTTTGTTTCTAACTTTGATTTTGTATTCGTATTCGTATTCGTATTCATATTCGTATTCATATTCGCATTCATATTCGTATTCATATTCACATTCGCATTCGTATTCATATTCGTATTCGTATTTGCATTCGTATTAATCCTAATTGATGATTAGTATGAATTATTCGTAAATTGTTAAATATAACATAGATTATAACACTTTATCAAGAAATCTATGATTAGTCTGAAAGCTAACTCTGCAATTCGAATTATTGGTTAACATAGTTTTCGAAATTTAAAACATACATAATATAAACATTTGAACTGAAATAATAAGTTTGAGTACAAGATTTCCTTGTACTTTTGCTTGTATCTCCCCCCCCCCTTGAAAACATTTGAAAAGCACGGAAAATGAGTAGGGGTATGAACTCACCAGTCGAGAAGTGTGTCGGTTTGGATGCTAAACGTAAGTTCGAGGCTTGATTACACACGAGACTCCTATGTAATATGAAAAGATACACATTTGTATCTAATTAGGCTTTGAACTACTATTCAAATGAGAATATACACTTCGAGACGCGAAAACACTCTATTTCAAGTGTTAGGAGTGACCCGGGTGACATCTAGGGTCGTATATGTCTTGGATATGGAGTTTACTCTTCAAGAGTAAACTCATAAGAGAGTTTACAGCTCTAATGACCCACTCCCCATGAGTTTACGGCCGTAAACTCATGGTGGGGTGTTCTATGGTGTTAAATGGCCTTATATCACTTGGGAAATTTGCTAGGATCAAATCTAGGGTATAGGAATGGATTATACCAACATATGGACCATCTAATGGAGTTTACGGCAGTAAACTAAGATTTTACGGCCGCAAACTCGCCCACACACCTTCCTTTGATGTTTTGGTGGTCCTAGGTCATTTACAAGTGTTTCTAATTAATCTACAAGCCATGGAATGAATTTAAGACATCATTTGACCATGTTTTAGGAGTTTACGGCCTAAGAACCCATTCTTGGGGGGGTTTACGGTTGTAAGCTCCTAAGGGGGAAGTTTTTAGCATGTTTAAGGCCCTTAACTTGATTGTGGTTGCTTTTAGATCTTATTCCAAGGCTTATAGTGTGTTTAAGTGGCATCTTAACACTTTAAAATGAGTTTACTCGCTATGAATTGGTGTTTACGGTCCAAGCATATGCTTGGGCTGTAAACTCATGTTTACACCCTAAATGATGAGTTCAAGGTGTTCTAAGTCCAGTTTGGTAAGCCCCTAAGTCATATCTAAGCTCCAAATGTGTTTTAGAAGGGTTTTAAGGCTCAAAAACCCCCTTTACATGTGTTCACGACCTAAGGATGTTCCAGGGGGTAAGCTCATGTTTATGGTCCTATTTCATATATTATCCACGAATTTGAAGGTTAAAGGTGTTGTACTAGGAGCTAGGATAGTTACCTTGATGATTTGGAGCTTGAAATGAGTGATTTTGGATCAAGAACTTGGACTTGAGGAGAGAGGTTAGAGAGAGAGTGGAGAGAGAGAGAGAGAGAGGAAAAGGCTTAAAATGAGGCTCTCTCAACTTTATATATGCTTAAATTTTGGGACACGTTGGAATTCTACCCGATACTGTTGTTACGTGAGGCTTTTGGTCGCACCCGATTAAGTTCTTGTAACCCGATATGGTTGAAACTAAATTTTTTCTAATTACTAGACTGGGGCGTTTTCATGAGTTTTTAATGTGTTTGGACAACCATTAAGTCATAATGGTAAACTCAAAATAAATGACTTAATTTAGAAACAAAACGGAAACAATTCAAAACGACGAAGTTTTAATGACGGAACGAGTTACGATGATGGAACGAATTTTGGGTTGTCACACATCATTTACCTACCTTCAAATATTTTGCGGTTTGGAATATGGCATCCCACTTCCAAATAGTAAAATATTGTGTTGGGTCCTAGCCTTATTATTTCATTTGGGTGTTATATTAAGGACTTAAATCATCCAACTTGAATTTCTCCCATTGTAGATGTCTTGTTCAGACAACTATGGTCTTCCCAAATCCTTTGGACATGCTTTCCTCTTGAAGATGATGTCCTGTGGTTGGATCATGGAAGTCATACTCCACTTCCTTCACCTCCTCCAATAATTCTCCTTACCCACAAGTTCAAAGGCTTGAAAAATTCAAGGTCACTCAAGACTTACTTGAAATGAAACATGAAGATGGAAGGTCTGTGTGTACTCACGTCTTGGAGATGAAGTCACATATTAATAGGCTGAGAGTATTGGTTATCGAAGTCTAAAGGAAGTTGGCTATTGACTGGATTCTTTAGTCACTTCCTGAGTCATATAGTGAGTTCATTAAGGACGACTATGTGACAGACCACGACATGACCCTTGTTTATCTTAACTATTTGCTTGTTGCTGCAAAATCAGCAATGATTTGGCGCTCTGGAAAAGCAAATTTGATGGGAAGATCTACTTCCCAAACTTCCATCGACATTGACAATGGAAAAATCGGAAGTCCAGAAAAGATTTCTCTTTCTAAGGGAAAGAGAAAGGCTAAGTGTGAGATTGTCCTGTCTACCATTCCCAAAGAGTCTATATGTTTCTATTGTCAAGAGAAGGGGCATTCGAAGCGAAGCTGCCCTGACTACCTGAAAGATATGAAATAAGGTAGAATCAAATAGTTTGATTCTGCTTCAGGTAAGTTCACTATCTAACTCTATTAAGTTCCTAATTGTTGATTCTTAATACATGATGTGACAAGGTTGCATTTTGATGTTTTGTAGGATCAAGCAAAAGGAAGGAAGCTTAAAAGTAAGAGCATGCTAAATCTGATCGCGAAGATGGATTTGAATTGCATGGTTCGAAGATTGGATTTTTGAGCAGCCGCTTAGGAGTTATGATAGATTGCTAGCAAATATGTAATAGCATAGTTTTCACTTATAACTACATTGTAAGGAATGTTTTTCCGATTTTTATAAATAAATAAAATTTTGTTTTATTTTATATCTCCTTGCATTGACATTTATGAAAAATTGATGTTTGTATGTTTCTAGCAATATTGGAAATATGAATTTGATTGTTTCATTTGTGGTGGTCTCTAAATTTAACAAATTAGGAAAGATTCTCATCACCCAAGTTTCAATTGGACAAAAACTTGGAATCATTCAAGTTGCATTATATGATGAATGAGAATTTTCATCTTTGGGAAATTCAAACCAATTCCTTGATCACATGTATATGTGAGTCAAGTGAAGGACTAGGGGATCGGGTACACTGTGTATGCGCTGGTCAAAATCCACCATAAAGATCGATAAGACTATTCGTCATGATTTACTAAAGTTTAGTAAACATGGTTATGCTTACAAGTTTATGTATAATTCTGAAACATTGGAAAAGATTTAATGTATGACAAAACTAATGAGAAGAATCAAATATGGAAGAATGATAAAAGTTTCTTCTATCTGAAAAGATGGGAGAGTACTTTAGTATCGTGTTGTATGATCATCTTAATGTTTATGGAAAACCATATCATAATTGATTCTCTAAGTACATCTTAGTGCATTTGCATGACTAAGAAGAGGAACCGTTAATTGTTGAAATGGTTAAATCAATTAAGGTGAATCATACTTCGTTCCAAAAACAAGTCTTAGAGTCATACTCCAAGATTTTAATTTGAGTGACATAATCTTAAGAAAGGTTTAATACACTTATCAAATGTAGATTAAACGCTTTTTCTACTCTTGTAGATTTGAAATTGGTAAGTTTTGAAGTTTTAGATAAAACAAAAACCAACTAAGGCCAATTGTGTGAAGTGTTTGTCTTGATTAGAATCCGCACTAACTCTTGAATATTTGTTTGTCAAGTAATGTTCCTTGAAAAAGTGAATCATATACCGTAACATGCTTTAATGGACTTAGGACTATTGCTAAATACCGTAACTCCTGTTCCTTGTTTGGTTGTGGGCTTAGGGTAGGATCACTAGTCTGATTGTCAGCTAAATCATAATTATACAAGATAAATATATACATATATTAAATCTCATTTTCAAGAACATACTTAACTCAAATGCATATGTTGGGCAAATGAGTCTTTTCTCCAAATCATTTATAGTTCAAACAAACATACTAGTAAACTATAATAGGTATAGTTTAGAGAATCAAATCATATTATTTTCGAGATCAGGGAAACAATACATGAATCATTGCATATATACTATTATATTTCATTACAAAGTACACTTTTCCTTTACAACAACAAGAAACATATACATACTATGCGTAAACAAGTTAACTAGAATGTGAAATACTACTTCACGGTACTTAGCAGCGTACTTGCTAAGTCATGTTTTATCAAGAGGTCAGTTGGAGTCTTAAAGATCTTGACAAGATTCAAGAACTAATCGAGAATAAACCTATCGTTAAACACTAGAACACGACTTCAGGTTTGCGACCTATCGTGTTGACATATTCTTGTTTATGTGCCCATTCCAATTAAAGTTGACTTTGCATATGAATTATGAGAGTTCTCAATTGGTTGCATAACAACCTGGAAGCAATGGTAGGCCCTTGTACTGCTAGGTGGCAAGAAATTAAGAATGAACAAGTTCAATCCATATGAGTTTGGATTTGTCACTAACCTTGTCTTGTGATTATGATTTTGACAAATTCACATGGATAGGAACACATACACCATACAATATAAGACTGATAAGGTTTCTCTCTGATTCATGAAAATGATGGTCAGGAAACACTTTCACTAAGTAGATTTTAAGTAGATAGCAATTATGATATTTTCATTCTCAAAGTCGTTAGTGGAGCGTGTATGGTTAACCGACACACTAACACGGACTAGTGAGAATGACAAAAGGTCTAAACATTATGATTAAGGCATTCATCTTCATAATTGTTTAGACACACATGTGAGCTGTCTAAGGAAAGGTGTATGATTTTGATAAAGTCTTATCAAAGCATCTCGTATCAGAAATCTGAACTTTAGTAAGAAAGTCAATAAAGTATTGATTTCTAGAAGTCCAACCGATTTCTGGGTACATGTTAAAGCTAGATGGAGCATAAGTGGTATTCTAGTAAAATAATAATTATTATGCAATTGGGAGCATAATTAATTATGGGAAGTACTGCAAGTTACCAATGTAAATTATAGAAAACAAAATTTTCAATTTGCAAAGATGCATGGTTTGAAAAGTTGTTTTGCTATAACTAAGGGAGAGGAATTCATACTTCATTTCAAATCTAAAAGCTTAGAGTGATATTTTTTAATCAAATTTAGTCATGTATGTATATATATATATATATATATTATATATATATATATATATATATACACATATATATGGAAATGTAATTTGTGTTTTCCAAATCAAATATGATTACGTCATCCCTCTACATAGTTCGAATCGTGAGAACGTGGCGAATATAAATATTATAGCAAAAGACTGACCAAGTATCATGTTTTTATGTTAGACATTATGAATCATATCCCATATGCTTCGAGTATAGGATCGATTGCATATGTTATAATATTCTTGTGTTCTATTTTTCCAAGTGCCTAGGGCATTAAGAGTGAAAAAGGAAAAGAACCGCATAAGACTAAAGTGGTTAAACCATTGTTAAGGACAATCTAAGGTTCACCAAGGATTCGTCGCTTAAGGACAGTTGGAAGTTTAGTAATAGATGGAACATTTTGACATTATTATGAATAGACAAGAGTCAATTAATAATGAGTTTTCATATGGAAAATATGGAATGTTTCCATATTGGGAGTTGGAGATTAAGAATATATGAGAAAGTTAGAAACTTTTATGCAAGAAAGATGTTCAAAGGAATGTACTTTAAATTTGAGACTTCACTTCCTTGGAATTGTTTTGTTATCAATCTCCAGTGAAAAGTTTTGTAATATCGTTGGTCAACTCTCTGCGACTTTAGGTACGATGACGTTACAAAGGTTGCATTACATGATAGTTTAGCAGTGACAAGAATTTGGAATTCTTACACTTGCAATAAAGATTTAGAATTGTGAAATGAGCATCATTGAAATGTTTTCAGTTGATCTATTTTCATAAAGTAAGACCATAAAAAACATAGTGTACATGCTTGGAGCATAGGACAACTATTGTTTTAATTCAAGTGTTAAGTTGATAAATCGAAACATTATATAATTAATAATGTATAATTAATATGGTGATTAAATAAAAGGTATTTTATTTATATTCATAAGTTTTGAGACCATATTCGATTCAATTATTATTGTGTTTCACTTTGCATGTTTTAACTTCCCGAATAACTAGGTTATTCTAACTATCTGCAATCGTTCATACTTTAAAAGTAGGTATTGAGGCAAGACTATCATGAATCTGACTGTAGATTGTTTAGGTGTATTAGACATAGCACAAGTTTGCTGCAGTGTTCATGAGTACTCCTGGAATAAGATTCGAGTATTGGATTAAACCCACGCTCAACTGAATCACTTCAAGGATTTTATCAATAGTTATTGTGAGACGATAATATCTTATATTCTTGAAACCAAGACATGTGATTTGTAGTTTACCAGTCGGTTGCACATTGACATATGTAAACGCACCAGTAACTTAGTGTTATAAAACATATTGGTGTGTGTGATTTGATGAGTAACTACAAGAAAGAATTTTAGTCGAAGTTTATCCATTCCTTTTACCCTTAGGGGGATAAAAGCGATATATGTGGGCCCCTCGATGATTTATTGATGACAAACCTAAGTACTTGGCCAAGCCTAGACTGATTTGATTTGTTCAATTAGTTGGTCGTCATAAATCGGAAATCGGGAAACAACAGATGGACAGAGAGAATGATTATAATCCATATCTCATGTCCATATGATATCTAGAATGGATGAATATATGATCCTTTATCTAATGACGCGTCACTGACTAGGTCAGAGTTAGATAGCGACTTTTAAGAGCTACGATTGCTAGTCGGGTTTTGGAGTCGTACCCGCAATAATAGTTATTAGACTTATCCGAGTGGGAGACTGTTGGATTAGGTGTCTAAGCCCATAACTATAATTGGTATGTACTAGACCTGAGAGTAGCATGGTTCATTTGGGTTGCATATCACCACGACAATTTGATAGGATGGACTTTTGAGAATAGGTTAATTGTGAATTATTAATATATTATAAGTTCTAATATAATAATATGAAATCATATGATTTACTTAGTATTGATCAAGAATTAATTTGGAATTAAATTACTGATCAAAAGAGACTAATTAATTTGATAGGGACTAATTAGTTATATATATATATATATATATATATATATATATATATATATATATATATATATGGTTTGGCTTATGATACATGAGGGACTAATTTTATGGATGAATCCATAAGGAGTTAGCCCTCTTGAATCATAGATCATGGATAATAAGCCCAAGTGTATGGATTAGGGTTTACCCATGACTCTTGGATTCCTACACTATATATATGACACCCTATAGCCTAAAATTGGTTGCACCAATTTCGCTAGAGTGTTCTTGGAGATCCATAACCGATTTTAGTGTTCATAAACTCTCTCAAAAGTCATCCTTTGTCTAAGGTGTGTTGTGAACCATTTGAGGTGTCACACTTGGGGCATTAAGTTGTTAAAGGTCAAATACAACAAGTTCTACAAGCTACATAAAGAGGTAGACTCCTAACTAGTATTTTATGTTGTTTATGTCAATTGCATGCTAGTTGTAGGCTTAATGCTTTGGAAACAATATTGCATGTACAATTAGAGAAAATATAGATCCAAAGCATTTAGGATTGTATGCGCACCATAGGATGTTGTAGTCTACAAAATCCATCAGTTCCTTCATTACTTAACTCTTGAAGCTCTTCAAGGTTAACTTTCCTCTTACTGTCCTATTGGCATACGATTTCTCTCTCTCGAAAGACTCCTCTCCTCAAAATGAAGACAACATTGTCACTCATTCTATAGAAGAGATATGCAAAGGATTTCTATGGGTAGCCGATGAAAATACACACTACAAGAAAAAACCGAAATAACTACGGAAAAATTTCATAGCTAAAACATGATATTCAGTAGTTACGTGTGATTAGAGACAAAATTTGCTTCGGAACCCATTTGTTGCAAAAATCTTCATTACTAAACTATTGTCACGGAATCCGTAGGACCTTCGCGACGGATTTTGCAACACACTTATTCCGTAGCAAAATTGCTATAAACTATATCTGTAGCAGTAAGGTAGCAAATTAACTACAATTGTTGTCCATAGCATGTCCGTACAAAATTACCTATGACCCGATCTGTAGTTAGTCTGTCACAAATTAACTACAATTGTTTTCTGTAGCATATCCATAGCAAATTACTTACGACTTGATCCATAGTTAGTCTGTCACAAATTAACTACAAACCACCCCCGTAGCTAATTTCCATAGCAAATCCACTACGAGTAATGTCATAGCAAATATTCCATAGTGAATCTACTACGATCTAATTATGTAACAAATGGTTGGTAGTAGATTTACTACGATCTATTTCCATAGCAAATTAACTATAATATACTTTTGTTGCAAATATTCCATAGTAAATTTACCACAACATATATTCGTTGCAAAAAAAAATTGACGGAATAGATTCCATAGCTAAATCCATAATAATTCAACTACATAATAACAACATAAAAATATCAATAGCAAAAAGTGGTGACATGATTAGTTAAAAAAAAAACTTACAAAAATGATTCGATTTTTTTCTGAAGCAAATTTATAACAAAATCAAGATTCTAAAATTGCAATAACAATAAAAGAAATTAAAAAATTATTAACAAAAAATAGTTTATCATCAAATGAAATACCCCTTTGTCCAAAGCACCAATCGAATTAGTCTAATACTCAAACTCAACTAGAAATCCTAAAATGCAATCAATAAAAAGTGTATCACTAATTATTTGTGTTTCTCATATCATTAACCATATTTCTCACATCATCCAACTCCATCCTTTGTTGGTCTATGGTTTCCTCTAATTTCTGTATCTTCGTCTCGAGATGATGTTTTTCAAAACTTGTATCTAGTGAAGTGCATGTTTGAGAGGAGTTTTCACAAAAAATGGATTTGCCATATGATCCAAGCCCATAAACTCTTTTGTTACGGTCATATCTTCCAACAACTGTATAAAACAGTTCGCTTTCAGGTACTTCCTCTCCTAGCAATGCTAAATCCGCACGTCGAGACACAAACAATTCCTACAATGATATTGTTGCATTAATATTTATTTTATACAAGATTTTTTTTTAAAATTCCTTTTATCAAGTAAATTACAAATAAACATACATGAACTTCTTTAGCTTTATCAACTTGAAATGTCTTTCCGTCATGATCCTTAGTATGTGTAAACATGAATAGTTCATAGCATGGTGGAGCTTTTCCCGTATATTCCTCCTACATTAATACCAAATATATGTCAAATATCACCATAAGATGTAATGAATGAAATAAATTAGCATACTACACTTTAATAATTGACACTAACCAATAATAAACCAAGAAGGTGGTTATATTATACAGATATTATAGGATGCTATAACACTTTTCAAAAAGTGGTCATAAGTAAAAATGAATGTAATATGCCATAATAATTTAAACATGCCACCATTAGATGAAATCAAAATAAGATGTTAAAAATAATATTAATAGTTAAAAAAAACATACCATATCAGCAGCAATTTGTTGATATGAAGTCGATCCATCATTATGGGTAGCTGGGGCTTTTCCACCCACTACACCTTTACGCCTGTTTTTTATTATTTTGCTCTGATTTTTTTCCTGAAGTCTTCTGAATCCCATATTGCATTCCAAGCATTCCATACTTGTATTTCTATGTGACATGGCTTTTCACGAGTTCGGTTTCTTTTGCTTATGTCATAGTTGTACTATCGATAT
The DNA here is from genome assembly GCF_002870075.4 of Lactuca sativa. Classification (NCBI taxonomy): domain Eukaryota; kingdom Viridiplantae; phylum Streptophyta; class Magnoliopsida; order Asterales; family Asteraceae; genus Lactuca; species Lactuca sativa. The sequence continues at coordinate 110,145,152 of NC_056627.2, read as the reverse complement.
CTTTCTTTGGCCTTCTGTTCCCAAGCAGCCTTCATGACTGACTCACTAACAACAACATCCCACTGATATTTTTTCTACAATACATAATAACAATTAAGTTATATAAGTGAGCGGGATGTCTAATAATTACACAAAAGCATAATAATAAATAATCTACCTGAATCTCTTCCCAATAAAATTTTTTTGTCTCTTCGCTTAAATTTCTTAATTATGGACGAACATTTACCTGAAGGTAATAATCTACAAAACAAAAATAAAAATGCATAATAATATGAACTTATCAAACTTAAACAAAAACAATATGAAAATTAATTAGTCATTTCACTTATGCATTTTCCTGAACTTTAATATGCATGCGTCGTTCTAGTTGTGCATCTTGTTGTTTAGTAGAAACCGGTGTCGATGTGCCTGCTGTGGAGGAAGGGGCAGACGGTGGGGTTGTTGTAGATGAAGGGGATGATGATGCGGCTGATGTGGATGAAGGGGTTGATAGGGTACTAAATAGTGGGGCAGATGTGGATGAAGGGGATGACATGGTACTAAACAGTGGGGCTGATGCGGATGAAGGGCCGATAGGGTACTAAACATTATGGGGGTAGATGTTGTCGGTGTTAGTGTCGGTGTCGATGCAGAGGCAAATGATGGTGTTGGTGTGGATGAATGGGTGGTTTATGGGGATGATGGAGTACCAAACAGTGGGGAGGTAGATGTTGCCAGCCTCATAGTCTGTGTGGATGCTTCATTCGTGTACCATTGTAACAACCAATGCATATTCTTGTGTAGCCTTGTTGGATGTCTTTTCAATGGGAACAGAGACATCTTTTCTATAAGAACAAATTAGGAATGAAATATTATAAGGATGCAAAGTTTACACATAAACAAACAAGGTATATTTAAACTGATAAGAAAATATGATAAATCAAGAAGTGTGGCAGACAACAACAAATAAATGACCGAAATGACGTGTAATGAAAAATTTCTTGAAATAAATATTTGTGGGTGTCTTTCCTCTTAGTTTCTTCCTACTTTTCTTCAATGCCAAATATGGTTGTCTAGTTGCACTGTGTTCCTTACTGTTTACATTTATAGAGAAATATTCTAGAATAGGAATATACAAGAATGTGAAATACATAATCAATTGACTGTATTGGATGCATTATTAGAAGTATCTGAAAATAAATTTAGAATAAGATGTAAAACATCGTTGGTTATCAGTCGGTCGATGGTTTTTGTTGCAATCTCCAAGTCAGAGATCAATTCTACAAATTGGAGATGCTAAACGCCAAATTGGCAATCCCAATCATGAACGGGACATATTCTGATCAGTAAAAACCTGTTTCAACAATTAATTTTTTAATTCAGTGGGATAGAAACTAGAGAAGGTCGATTAGATTTTTGTAGAAATTCTAGAAACATAAGTAAACTACATATAAAAGATGAAGATTAGAAAAAAGATGGAAGAAATAAAAGAAATTTTACCAGAATGTGTGGGAGCACGATAGTAAGAACCAACGAACAGGCCCTAGAAGTTGAGAGGAAAACAAGACGAACATAGACGTCCACCACCAAACTTATCATTGAAGTGGGGAATTTATGCGTAATTAATGGGGAATCGGTTTTCAAGGAGTATATACAGGGATATTTGGTTTGGCGGGATTGGAAAGAGGGACTAAACAAATTGAATATTTTATCTGTATAAGATTTAATTTTATTGTATATATTTTTATTGTTTTTACAACCTATGTATCTTTAGTAACAAACAATCAATGATAATATATATATATATATATATATATATATATATATATATATATATATATATATATATATATATAAATATATCCGTGTGAAGCAATGGATTTACATGGTAATGATTCATATATATAAGTAACGTTAAACATACTAAGTAGTTTATGGTTTGCTTCGTTCCTCCACACACACGATGGTATAGATAATTAATAGAGTGATTTACATATATAGTCCTACAACTATCAAATATATGGTATTTCAGTCCCTTAACTTCTAACCATTGTGTTTCTCATCTTTAAATATTGAAAATTACGTGTAATGTTATCTTCCATAAGTTTGTTGCAATCGATTCGGGTGTCTTATTTATATGTTATGCATCCTATACATTGCTAATATATATTTTTTAGAAACTAAACAACAATTTTTTTATATAAAAAATCTAAAAAAAGGTATAGCCAAAATATAAGAAACATGTAAGATTTGAAAGATGTGAGATGTTAAGATACAAACTGTTTTTTTATATAAAAATATAACCTCCTTGTATTCATGCTTTGCGTCTAACATCTTTTCAGATCGAGTTAGCCTCAATTTGTTGCTGAAATAACAATTTTATAATGAAATATAGAATAATGGAAATCATATGTTGCTATTTCTTGAATTTTTCTCATAATCAAAATATAGATTAATGCAAGTCATACCGATCAATTTCTTTTAGCTTTATTGTCTCGTTCAATACACATTGTTTCCTGAAAGCATTAGCCCTCTCTACTATGATCCCCTAAAGCAAGAAAACAAGAGAAATTGAAGAAATATATATGAATAATGGTCAATAACAAGCTTTTAAAATTCAAAACTTATCTTGATAGATTGCACTGCACGTACGTTATAAAATTTTATTTTGTTATAAATTTTTTAATTTAGATATCTAAAAGAGTGCAAAAAGAAATAGAAACTAACTTCTCTTTGCAGTTTGATTAATAGCATCTCTGATTTTGCTCCAAGCTTAGAGAAAGCAGTCCCAAGAGCATCTCCTTCACAAGCACCAAGGAGGTTGATTGATTTACCAAAATATGATAGAGATTGCCCCAACTCTGTAACAATATTACACAAATTGTGTTAAAAAGACATGAATGCCCTTCCCATCCTCATTATCAAAGAATAAATACCTCTGTGTCTCTTTACTAGACGATATGCATGCTTCTGGGCTTCAGCTAAGTGATCTTCAAGCTCAAATATAAATTTGATCAGGTTGTGGT